>NW_024542737.1:1800000-2373428 GCF_018151105.1 Drosophila obscura
CTCAATCTTTACTTGCATGTTTGTGTTTTGGGAGAGTCAGCAAAAAATGTTTATACTCGTATGTTGGATGACTTGGCTTGGTAATCGTCCAGAACTTTTGGTGCACATCGGTGAAACGTCGGCCAAGTCACGTTTTGCGATCGAAAAGTAGCAACAGAAAGAGACGCCACACACACCCCACCCCAGCAACCACATGTTGCATAACGAAGTCCACTCTGCCACTGAAATTTTTTTAATTCTGATTCGAATTTCCTTCAATTGCAGCTCAATCGACGACGAGGTCGACGGCAACTGCATCGTGCGCGCCCGTGGACTCCCCTGGCAGAGCAGCGACCAGGACATTGCCAAGTTCTTCCGCGGACTCAACGTAGCCAAGTGAGTAGCGGAGCAGTCAAGCCAACCCATTGATAAGCCTGCCCCCCGATAGACGCGGGTTCAGCGGGTCAGCTCAGATTACAAGCGATCGTCTCTAATCTCGCTCTGCCCTCTTTTCCCTCCTACCCACCCACCAGGGGCGGCGTCGCTCTTTGTTTGTCCCCACTGGGCAGGCGTAACGGCGAGGCCCTGATCCGCTTTGTCTCCCAGGAGCATCGCGACATGGCGCTCAAGCGGCACAAGCACCACATCGGGGCCAGGTACATCGAGGTGTACCGGGCCTCGGGCGAGGACTTTCTGGCCATTGCCGGAGGGGCATCCAACGAAGCGCAGGCCTTCCTCTCCAAGGGGGCCCAGGTGATCATCCGGATGCGGGGACTGCCCTACGACTGCACGGCCAAGCAAGTGGTAAGTCTTATCGGTTCCATCCACCCACAGAGAGACGAAACTGACATTTTCGTTCTCGTTCGATCCACAGCTCGACTTCTTTACGACGGGCGAGGCGCCCTGCCACGTGCTGGATGCGAACGAGGGCGTTCTGTTCGTGAAAAAGCCGGACGGGCGGGCCACTGGAGACGCCTTCGTGCTGTTTGCCAACGAGGGGGATGCCCCGAAGGCGCTGGGGCGACACCGCGAGTCCATTGGGCAGCGATACATCGAGCTCTTTCGCTCGACCACCGCCGAGGTGCAGCAGGTCCTCAACCGCTCCATGGACCCCAAGACCTTTGAGACTAGCAGCCACAGCCAGCCGCCGCTGATCGCCCAGCTGCCCACCATGCAGCTGCCCCTGCTGCCCCAGGTGGGTGTCGTCACCCATGGCTATGGCCACGCCCATGCCCCAGTCCCGGTCCCAGCTAACCTGTGCCCACATCCCCATCCCCCACAGCACCTCATCACCTCGGGAACGACAAAGAACTGCATCAGGCTGCGCGGCCTGCCCTACGAGGCCATGGTGGAGCACATCCTCCATTTCTTGGACGACTTTGCCAAGCACATCATCTACCAGGGCGTGCACATGGTGATCAATGCGCAGGTGAGTCAAGGACTTTCAGGTTTCAGCCCTGGACACTTTTGCTCATCCTTCTGCATTTCCAGGGCCAGCCCAGCGGCGAGGCCTTCATCCAGATGGACTCGGAGGACTCTGCGCGGCTCTGCGCCCAGCGCAAGCACAATCAGTTCATGGTCTTCGGCAAGAAATTCCGCTACATCGAGGTGTTCCAGTGCTCCGGCGACGACATGAACATGGTCCTCAACGGCGGTCTGGCCTCGCCCGTCGCCCAGGCGCCGGCCCACCACGGCCATGCCCACAAACAGACCTCGCTGCTATCCACGGGTATGTTAGCTCAGTCGCCGCCGACCCCAGCCGGCGCCCAGTCGGCGATCTCCGGCTCCCACTCACACACACACTCGCACGCACACTCGCATTCGCACGCCCAGGGCCACGCCACCGCTCACCATGGTCTGCCCACGTCCCCAGCCCTCCTGACGCCACTGAGCTCCACCTCAGCCGCGGCTGCGTCCGCCAGTGGACTGGCCTCCTTCATGGCCTCCCAGCCGTCGGCCGCCGCCGCCCACTCTTCGCTGCAGAACGCAGCCGTGGCCCTAGGCTCCCTCTCGGGCCAGGCCCCGCCCGGCTACCCGCTGAACTACTCGCTGCCGCCGCCCGCTTCCCAGGCCGCCGCCAGCCCCGCCCTGCTAGCCCAGCAGCAGGCTCAGTTCATAGCCCAGCAGAGTCTTCTGGTGCGTCAGCAGGCCGCCGCCGCTCTTGCCGCCGAGCAACAGCAACAACAGCAGCAACAGCAGCAGCTGTATGCCAACGCCATGCTCCAGTCACACCCCCTCTACCTGCAGCAGCACCAACAACAGCAGCAGCAGCTCTACGCCAATGCAATGCTGCAGTCGGGCCAGCCCCAGTTTGTGCTCATGCAGCGGCCTTACATGCCGCACTTTCCCCTTGGCTACATGCAAGCCGGAGCGGCTGGGAGTGCATCCACTTCGGCCCTGGCTCTCGCTCAGGCTCAAGCACAGGCCCAAGCCCAAGCCCAGGCACAGGCACAGGCTCAGGCGCAGGCGCAGCCGCAGTCGATGAAGCGGTCGTACGAAAACGCATTCCAGCAGGAGGCGGCCGGAGCGGCGGCTGCAGCCAGTGCGGCCAAGCGGGCGCTCACCCGCACGCCTAGTAGCGTCTACTCGTACTACAATCCGGGCATTTGAGGCGAGTCTCCGCTTATGAGTCGATTGAGAGCATTTCTCCAGCACTTCGTGCACATTCCGCTTCGTTCCATTCCGTTTGCAATCCACAGTGAGTGGCGGCGGAGTGCTTTATAAACATATACAAACACATACATACATACATAAACACACATCTATCCACGATCCACGCGCATATCATGTTCCATCATGGCAACCCACACAGAGACACACCCATGCATACCAGACATAATTTAGAGCATAATTCTGTAGCGAATCGATTTCGTTCCCGGAAGGGAATGGAATGGGAGTAGCCTTAAGTACTTAAGTACTCTTCTTGTATGGAGTACTCGTAGCAGCCTAAGCATTCTGTCTATGGTCTAAGCATATCTAATATCGTCAACACACACGCGCACACACATACAGTTGCACTGCTCCTCACTCACACGCATTTGAACACCCGCTAACCGAGGATTCGAAAGGTCCCAGAAATATTTGCTCACTTTTGTTCCACATTCGGATGCTTGGTGTGTGTGTGTGCGTGTGTGTGTGTGTGCGACAGTGAGGGATCTGGGAAGAAAAGATCCTTCGCCCGATTCGAAAGCAATCAACAGAGGCTAACGTCATTCGTGGAGGAAGTGCGGCATGGCCTGGGCCTCGCCCACGCCCTCGCCCTCGCCCTTTCAGTGCAATCTAATTTTAAT
The DNA here is from genome assembly GCF_018151105.1 of Drosophila obscura. Taxonomy (NCBI): domain Eukaryota; kingdom Metazoa; phylum Arthropoda; class Insecta; order Diptera; family Drosophilidae; genus Drosophila; species Drosophila obscura. The sequence continues at coordinate 1,803,270 of NW_024542737.1, forward strand.
GTCTACTTCAGTCCACACTCGCATTCCCTCCACGAACGGCGTCAGGTGTTGGCTAATGCGCTCAAATTTAACGAAATTCAGATCGAAATTCTGTAAGACAATATTTGGAATATCCATAATACACGATACACGCCTAGACTTAAGATCGTACCACTTGTAAAATTGGTTGGCATTAATTTTAATCAGTCTGAAATCCTTTCCTGTGTCTTTCGTGCTCTGGTCTGAATGCAGAGCTCGGATGCGATGCGATCCTTTCTCTCTCTCTGTCTCTCAACGAAAAGCTAACCCCAGATCAAACCCCAATCCAATCCAATCCACCCACTGACATGCGTTCAATAATTTTAATAATCTCATTGTTTTTTGAATTTGATATCGTGTGTACACACATTGTATATTTAGCATAATCTAGATCTATGGTGTAGCTTAAGTGTGCGTAACTGGTGTTAGTCGCAAACGGCAAATAATTCTATCACTGTCACTTTATTTTTCTGTGTGTTCTCCCCTCTCCCTCTTCCCTGTATCTCTCTCTCTCTCTCTCCCTCTATCTGTCATCACTAATTTAGTTATTAGTCCTTGAAGGGATCTACATATGTAGTCCAGTCCTAATCCTAAGACCTGCTTATCGTACATTCGGGCGCCTTAGTGTCTAGTGTGTCTGGTCTATGTACATGATAACGGTAATTGGTGTCTTGGGCTTACATCCACATACACGCACATGCGTATGCGTATGCGTATGCGTGTACGTATACGTATACGTATACGTAGACGTCTAAGAACGATCGAAGAACGATGGAAGTCTGTTTCCAGCTCAGCCCTATCTATCTATCTACCTATCTCTTCACACCCTCCCTCCTATCGCTCCCTCTGACACTATCCTGTTCCGGCTCCTGCTGCGTCTAACATTCAGTTTCGTAATGCTAAGAGGGGCATAACGAAAGAAAGGCACGGGAAAGATTCGCCTAGCTTTTAGTCCTTAGCCTAATTTAACCTTTAGCCTTTAGTAGTTTTTATGCGAGTGCCCGTATGCGGCAATCGAGTGGCTTCCGAGTGGGTTTGGGTTGGCAGATCCTCCTCCAGCGGCCACTTTAAAGATCTAAATATCTAAAAAACAATTATCTACTTAACTAGTTTGTACGCACAACAACCAACGTTTTTATTGTGGAACACATTTTACGATTTTGATATTCCATCTTTTTACCATTAGCTGTTAGTGATCAATCTTTGGTTAATTTTTTTATTTTACATCAATAAAATATCAACATACCGCCTAAAAACTATCAACGCTCGCTCTCTCTCTCTCTCTCCGTACTATACACTTTCTTTCACCCGCCCCCCCTGTCTCTCGCTCATTGATTAAGTGTAGAGGATCGACCCAACCTACTAATGCCTACAGAGCTCCCCCTACTAATCAATCTATATCGTTTTCTGCGGGATAAATTGTATAACTGTAACCCTCAATCCCTGTACCATGTACCCTGTACCCGTACTGTCCCATATTACCCCAACTCCCTTCCTCACCATTTCATATATGTACATGTAACTGGGGTATCTGGCTTGGGCTTAGCTTTAGACTCGATCGCGTTTTCAGCGGGGCTGCTGCGCCTCGGAGCGGTTGGAGTTGAATGGAGCGGAGATGGAAGCGGCATTGGAAGTTTGTTTTGGGCTCTGTTTCCGTTTCTGTTTCTGTTTTGGTAATACTCTCGTAACCCTAAGTGGAATGTCCATCATGAACGTACTACTCATAGACGCATCTTGTATGTAACTCTGTCCGCTGCCAGGCTGCCAGGCTGGCATGCTGGCAGTTCTTTGGGTGCATAATCAAATTTTATCTCTAAAGGTTGGTGCTTGGATTAAACAAAACAAAACAAATCGAAACAAAGAAACTCAAAATTCAAAACAAAACAAACAAACAAAAAACAAAAACAAATGTCTAAACTTACTCGTATGTGCGCAAATGTTTTATGGTCTCTGGGTGAGGTGAGGTGAGGTGGTAAGAATACCGATACAAATACAATACCAAATATATATGTATGTCTCTCCTACCATTTGCAATGTCTAAACGGTGAGTGTTTTGAATACTATTTTACCTCTACTAATCCCAACCTAATTACTTGTACTAAGATAAGGTCACACACTAACCCACAAAAAAACAACAGCAACAAGTACTACGGCAACAAGGCAACGCAACGGCTACAAGAAATTTTGGGACAGCTGCTAACCAGAACAAGAACAAGAACAAGAAAAAGAACAAGAATAACTGCAACAAATAGGAATATCTTCTGATTATCTGTAAATGTAGACAAATGTGAATTTCCGCATATATCCTGTATATGCCTAGTACTTCTTTCTTCCCACACTCAACCAACCAAGCCATACTCACAACACTTACTCCCCCTCCCCGAATTGTATGCCCCCATTATGCCTACGATAGGGATCCCTTTGAGTCTGACTAAAGTTCCTTCGAATAACCCTCTCTTCCGTCTCTATTCAGGTGCCACTGTGCTGGGCGCCCACTTTGGAGCCCCCTTCCAGGCGTATGGGGCCGCGCCACCGTCGCCTCACACGCCGCTCCTGGCCACGCCACGATCCCACCATGCCCACCACCATCACCATCATGCGTCCGCCTTCTACCCGCCGCCGCTCGTCTACTGGCCCTACCCGAGTCCGCCCGTCTCGCCAACCACCTACTACAGCCAACCGGGAGCGCACTCGCCCTCGCAGCCTCTGGTGAGTTTAATCTACATATGATCCCGTCGCTATATGAAACTAAACATACAAATTCGGGGGTTCCTTTTCAGTATCCCCTGGACTTCTTCCCCCCATCACCGCTCTCACCGCCTAGCGTGGCCATTCCGCATACCAGCACCGGCCTGATACTCACGACCACCAAGGCCGCCGTGACCTTTGTACCACCAAAGCAGTTCTCTCCAACGACCACGGCCAGTGGTAGCAAGCTGCCCATTCCGATGCTGGGCTTTGCTAGTCCAAGTCCCAACCAGCTCGGTGCCTCGCCAGAGACCACGACTACCTTGAACGGAACTGGAGCTGTGTCCCCGCCTACGGCCTCACCAACGGCTTCCGCTACTGGATCCACCTTGACGGCATCGTCGACACTGCTCAGCATTGACACAAACCATGCGACGTCCACGCCCACACCAACGCCAGCGCCCACGCTAAAGACCAGCAGCCAGGGGGCGTCGGGAGCTGCTGCCACGACTCTAGTGAGCAACTCCTGCGTGGAGCTTTTCATTTCGTAGGCGCTCTCTATGGCTCACGCGCATACGTTTTTAGCAAAGCTTTTGTCTTGCCAATCGAAGAAACTTGTCTGTAGTCTAGTTTAGAACCAAATCCGCGTTAGCCGAGTCGAATGGCGAAAGTGGTGAAAGCGGCGAGAGAACGGCGAAACTCTCGAAGTTCGAAAGTCGAACATTCCTGGCCCAGGGAGCTACGAAGGAAGGAATCTGGCCGCTGTCTCATGAATTTCTATATGTTACATTACCTTATCCGCTAGTGCCTAAGTAGGTAGAATGCCCAGTGCAATCCATTCAAGATTTTATTTATTCAAGCTGCTGCACCATATCCAAATATACAATTATTAGCCAATTAGAAAAAGAAACCAGCGAAGCCAGAAGAGCAGAAGCAGATAAGAGAAGGCAGATCGCAAAGCAAATATGACAAATTTATCCCTAGTCAATAGTCAAATTATTTATATAATTATCTAATTTTAGCTGCATGTTAATGTTATTGAAACTGTACGCCAAGCTCAGATCCTGAGGCGATTTTCATGTTTAATCCCTAGGCTAGTCCATCAAAAATATTGTTATTATTCTGCACGCAGTACCCAGAACGTACCGAAAAGCGACCGTTTCAGATCTGATTTGTTTGTTACTCCATTCACAATGAAAAGATATTATCAATTGTTTAAAATAATTATACAAATATAATAAAATATCTATACCATACTCGTATAAATGTATCTCCCGATTGCACGACTTCAAATAGTCGAAATCATTTAAATATTGGTTTTCTTTTCTACGCAATATGAAATCACCGTATTTGGCGGTGATCGTCAGTCTGTATACTTTCGCACATGGGAAAGTAAGCCTTTCGAAAATATGACTTCGAAAAGGTCTGCCAAATCAAGGATGTCTTTTTCTGATCGGAAGAGTCTTACCAATCGATTGTATTCGCCTTGTGGGACATGGCCATCCCTGGTATTTCCTTTTGAAGGAAAATGATTGGCTCTCTGTACAAGAGTGTTTTTGCTTATTTTAATAAATCTCCTCTGTTTCTTTACCGATCTGGGCGTGGCGTGCCAATAACTGCGCTGTGTGTCATACACATGTACACACGAGGCTCGTATGTATAAGCCTTCATGCTGATTTCTTGGCCAATTCTTGGCTTCGGATCTTCCGCTCCAATATGTAAATGTACTCTGAATTAAAAGAGAATAACACAAATTGATACTGTTTGAATATAAAGTCGTTTATTTGATCAATTATGAATCAGGGAAATTATGAAATTGTCAATCAATTAATTATACTATCGCTAGACATTATAAATAGCAGATGCGGGGAACAACATCCGACAAGGTGGGATCATAAATAATCCGATACGAGCACTGGGGCCCGACGATGATGATAAATCGCTGACAAATGGCGTTACAAACGGACGAAAGTCCCACCGACCAGTTTAAGAGACACGGTCGTTGTGAACCATCGTCCGGTCGCACCGTACCATTACCGTTGCACATTTAAAATAGATTAAAAGTCGCCGCAGGTGGGGCTGCTGGACTGCTGGGCTCCTGAGCGGCAGAACGGAAGGAAGGTAGGAAGAGGGTTAGTTCTATGCAGCATCATTTGCTGCAGCTGCCATCTGCATCCTTCTGCTGCTCACATGATAATTTATCAATGGCTGGCGCCGCTGCAGTGGACATCCGTTGGCCGGGGAGGATCTGGATCCTTTCAAAAGGACATTAGGCGTGCCTCTGTTGACAAGTCAGCCTGCGAACAAGAGAAGTAAATGAGAAAAACTGTTGGTTAATGCGCTCAGGGGCAAAAGATGAGAGAACGAGACGTAGTCTCTCGGGGCAGGCATTTTTATGGCCGCACACTCGACTAGGCAGTGCACTGGAACTTCCGCTAATGGCACGGAAATGGCCGTATAAATCTCATTTGTAATCGCAGAGCCGAAAAAACTATCGCTAGACAACGCCCCAAGTAAGCAGCCCAATAATAGAGACGCCGCACAGAGTTGGTTGGCTGTAAGAGTTCTGAAACTTTTCGTCGCTGCCACTCGAAACTAAGTCAATAAAAAAATATCCTCGCTCCCATACCATCCCATCTGCAGCCAGTGCAACGGGAATGCAATAACGGGGCGGAGAATTGGCATCGGCATATTTTCGGCAGCCGAGTTAGCAGCGACTGCTGTCGCCGCCACATCCAGGAAGTTGGGCGAAGGACCTCTTCCGCTTTGGTATTAAGCCATCGAAACTTTTATTGATTTAGGGGATTTCGTTGCGTTCCAGCGAGCATTTCAGCTGACAGCGCCAGCGCCGAAACAAATTCTACTTTGCATGGCGATTGCCTCACTGTGGGTGAAAATTTAAGCCCTTATCCTTGCTGTCCTCGTCAGATCCACTGAAGCTGCCTTAAATCCTTGCCCGACTCCAGCTACAAACTCAAACAAACACAGAACTCAACTCAACACCTGCACGGAAATTTTTTGACCAAATATTTACCGAGCCATCCCGCCGCTCCCCGTAGCCAATTGTTGGTCCTGTCTGTAGCCAGTCCCTGTCTCTATCCGTGGTCCTGACTCTGTCTCCGCTTGTTGTCCTGCTGCTACAAAAAATCAATTTCAAGCACATTACCAGCCTGCCAACTTGATTTTATTATTTACTCGTATTTGCTGTTTGACAAATTCGCTTGGCTGCCCTCAAAATTTCAAGCGCACTCGCTCACATTCGTTTACAGGGATTGGAGTTGGGCTAGAGATAGGGATTGGGGCTAGGACTGGGACTGGGACTAGGTCTGGGATTGGGGAGGAGCTTTAAAATTGCCCAAGGGGAGGCACACAAGTAAAATGACTGCAGTGCGCCGTTTGCAAAGCAAAGGGTAAAGCAGTCAGAGGAGATAAATCGAAATAATAAGAAAGGACAAGCCGGGAGGAAAAAGTCTGAATTCCATGTATGTTTGCTCACAAATCTTGGGCAAATAAACCAGGAGGAGGTCGGTCTCTGGTCGGGGCAGGGGCGTGACGAGACGGGGGCAAGTGCGCCAAGATTTTACGTTTTCATTAGAGACTGTCTCGGAATCCTTTGCCCGAGATCCCAGTTTACTGCAACTTTATCTTATTTTACAAACTACTTTAGGCAATTGATTGTGCGCGAGTGTATCTGTGTGTGAGTGCACAAGTGTGCAAAAGTGTATGAGTATGGGTGAGTGTGTGCTGAGAATCTGTGAGTGCTAAAAGGTGGCGGCAACTGAGCCAGCGCTTTTTGATGTCTGCCCCAGTGTGCCCCTGCCCCATGTTCTCGGTGCTCCCCGTGCTCACCGTGCTGTGTGTTTTTTTTTTCTTTTCCACTTTCCTCTTTGCTCTTACACGATTTCATTTACTTTGTATAGCACAAAGCCTAAGCACTCTACTATACGGGTGTGCAAGTGTATGAGTGTGAATTCCGAGCAATATGTGTCCGTATCTGTGTCTGTGTGTGTGTCTCGGAGGCAATGAAGTGCATTTGAAGCGCACTTGATGCACGTACAGCACGCAGCGCCTTTTTAGACGTATTGTAAATGACTGCAGTGGGCGGGGACCGGGCGTGAGAGGACAGCGCGGTTCGTTAGTTTGACACACACACACGGAGAGACACACCCGCACGGATAGACGGACAGACGGACAGACGGACAGACAGACAGACAGACCCGTACGACCGACAGATATACAGATATAGCATCGGGGTAGACAGGAAGTGTGTGGGCTGTTCATGTGGGCGTCTGTTTGATAAGTGGCAGCAATTTTTTTGACCCCCTCAGCTTTTTTCTATTTTCTCTCTCCCACTTCTGATGGTGGTGGTGGTGCTGCTGCTGCTGATGTTGCTGTAGCTTTCCTTTTTCCATAGCTTTTCCTCCTCTGGCTGACACTACGTCATCTTCTCCAGCCATCCTTCACACACTCCTGCAACCGGGGCTACTAATGAAATTGTTAATTTTTGTCGGCAAAGTCACGTACACGATGTGTTGATGACGTTGAAGAGCCGTCGACGCTGATGCCGCTGGCAATTGGCACGGGCCACCTTCCACGGAATAAGAGGTGGCCAGAGAGGGGTCTGGGGCTTGCCAGGGATCGGCGTCTACCACTCATAAGTTAAATGGCCCTTGTAGTTTTTACGACCTGTTCTTGGCTTCGGTTCTGATGCTCCTTCTGCTCCTTCTGCTCCCTCTGCTCTTTTTCCACCATTTGCTCCTCGTGCTCATGGTTTTCCTTCAACGTTTTGCTGGCTGGCATATTTATGAGCAACAGTTTTCCATTAGCATTCGATTACTCGCTGCGAGTCGAAAATCGAATATCTCTAAACATTCGAGTGATTTGTATGTTGCTGCACTGTCTGCCACACACTCGAGCACACGGACTGACACAGAAATGGTATGGCATGGCATGGTATGGTATGGTATGGTGCACGTGCAACATACAATACATAAAGGACATCAACAGCCAAAAAGCGAAAAAGTCGCATTGCAGCAGTTTCTGTTACGCTTGCCAACTGCTGCCAAAAAGAAGGTCCTGTGCTTGTGCTGCCCATTAATACCGTTTACCCTTCTCCCTGCCGCATCGGGCCATCGGACTGGCTCCCTGGCACGTAGCCCAAGCTGCTTGTCCCTGCCCCTTCCACTGCCACAGGCATTGCGATTGTTGTTCGTGTTGCCCGCTGCCCAAATACGTATTACGTATATACCAAGTGGCTCGCTGCTTGCCTGACTGCTCCCTGTCGCTTCAGTCCGCCTGCTTCGTCTCCATCTCCGTTTGGCTTGGAGTTCAGCTAGGAACGGTTCTGAACAGCTCGGTTCAGTTCAGCTCAGTGCCGCTGAGTTCGGATTGCCATTTCAGGGCTTCTCGTATTGCATTTTATTCAAGTTTTTGCCTTCTTTGGCTTTCTTTGGCACTCTCTTTTTTTTGTTGTTGTTCGCTTTTGGCATTGTGCTTATGCACAAGTGCAGAACGAAACAAAACTGAAGGCGCAATGTGGCAGCCATTCCAATGCTTCTCGCCTGCTGGGTTTGCCGTGCGGTTTCTGCTATTTCTCCCACTTTGCATAAATTAAAATGCATGAAATTTCATTGCAGAACCACCACCACCCGTGCTCCGCCAGCAACCGGCAGCAACCACAGCACTAACAACAACAACAACAGCAATTAAACGAGATTTGTGGAGCATATGAGGGAGCTGAATTTCCATTTTTATAGCACGGATCCTAGATCCTAGCTCCCAGGCAAACAACGACTACTTGCCCCTTGCACTCCCAGATGGGGGTCCCGCTCTGGTACTGGTACTGCTACTGGTCGTTGTCGTTGTAGTTGTCCCCGTCACCATCACCATCACCATCATCGTCATTGGTTGTCGCTTTTTCAATTTGCAGTCCGCACAAGCTGTTACTTCTGCTACTGCTCCTTTTCCCATTAGATTTGTTAATCTTTGCTCCGATCCCGCAGCTCCTCCTCCTCCTCTCCCTCCACATCCTTTTGCTGCTCTGCTATTGCCACGTTGCGAATGCGTAATCTGTTTAAATACACAATAAATAATGGAAAAATGAGAAGAAGCAGCAGCAGCAGCAGCATTGCATATGGGAAATTTACATAAAAAGCCAAGCCGGAACAATATGCGATACACCACCACACACACATACGCACACGCACATCCACACACATCGCTGGAGAGTTGGGAATGTGGCACGTATTTTTGGGGGCAATCATGAGCATGCCATAATGCTTGTGACCACGACTATTAAATCAACACGCGGCGCCAGGACCAAAGCATTGGCCCAAATGGTAGAACTCTGCCAACACAATGCCTGTGCATGTGCATGTGTGTGTGTGTATGTGTATGTGTTCTTCAGCTCTGAAAATATGTATTTCACATGATTTATTATTATTTCGTGCGGTTGTTCTTTTTTCTCGCTGTATTCTGCTATTATTTAAATTTTAAATAGCTGTAAAGTGACACACACACACACACACACAGACACATCCAAATAGGGCCACACGCACACACGTACCCACTAAAATGTGCTTCAGCTGGCCGATTCGGTGGCGGGCGGTGGCCATTACAACGGGCTAGGCTGCCTTTTCAGCTGTTGTTTCTTTTTGTGCTTTTTGTTGCTGTTGTGTCATTATTATTATCGTTCATTGTTTGCTGGCATGTTGTTCCACTCGCTGTTGTTGTTTGGCAGCCATTTTGCGGTAAATAGAGTCGTTTAAATGCATACACAGACTGCACTCGTCCTGGCCTGGCCTGAACCGACCCCAACCAACCCCAGCCTCGGCCCGAACTAGCGAGATTTTATAATAACATTCATAATGCAACGTTTGCATGTCATTCGCAACTGAAACTGCCACAGCCACTGTGCTACACACACACACACACACACACACACACACACAGGAGTGAAGACACGCAAATTGTAGTTTCAGCGGAGCACACTTTCCGGGGCACTCGCTCTCATAATAATGCAATAAAAGCAAGGCATGACAGAGCTAATGGAATCAGCCGAATCTGAGGGATTTAATAAACTATGCAAAATTAAAGACACGGTGTTATAGCACAGCAGAAGAAGAGGTTGGAAGGTGGTAGGTAAAGCTTGCGTTTCCGCTTCCGCCGTCAGCTTTCGGGCTCATTACATGTCACGACGATGAGTGTGTCTGGGGCGCTTAGCGGATTTTGTGACAAGGCAAGTGGCAGCCACTGCTGTCGCCTGTCCGCCTTCGCTTCGCTTACGTCTTCTGCTCATCCTGCTCAACGTAATACTCCTCCTTGCAGCCCTTTCCGCAACGAACAACGCCAAACCAATCATTTGAGCTGTATCGATTTTCCAGCGGCTGACGCGCAAACACAAAAGTTATTAGCGCCTGAAAGACACTTAATGGATGGGGACACGAGGCAGGGAAAACGGAAAAATTCCGCTCCGTCTGCGACTGGGCGTGCAACAGTTACGAGTACACTCTAACCAAATAATCGTAGAAATAACTATAACAAATTCCTGTAGATTTGATTAAGCCCCGCCACGGGCGAGTAACCAGTGTCAGCTGGCCACCGGAAGAGGAACAAATGCAAGTCGAGTCGAGTGCCCAACGCAGATCCAAGCAAAGCACGAGCATTTTTATTTCAGCACGCTCCGCTGGATGCCCCCTTGGATTCTGTATGCAGTGCATGAAGATGGGGCTGGGTGCAGGTGGAGAATGGCAATTGGTGCCTGGGCTCCGACATTAGTGGCATTCTGCAGTTGCGCGCCTCGGCAGGGGCAAGCAAACAAACAAACAAAAATAAAATTAAACCTAGAATGGCTAGAAAATAAAACAAATAGAAATTTATTGCCTGGAATTTATGACAATTCTCTGGCGCTGCTTGCCGCCAACCCTCGTCCCGATGCACTTGCGCCTGGTTGCATGTGGCGCAAGCCGTTGGAATGGCAAATGAAATGTTTTTAAATTTAGCAGACGAAAATCCACGAAAGAGAAGAGCTTTCACGGGAGGCGAACCCCTCGGGTGAGTTCGCCGAGAGTGCCACGAATATTGACTGGATGTTTCCCGCAAGACATCTCCAGTCGGAGCTGCCCCATAATTATCAACCAATCGCTGGCCTTAAATGCTTTTCCATTCCATGCAATTCCCATTCCCCCCGGCCTGGACAGAGATTCGCTGGCACAAGTTCAAGAACGGATCCCGTGGATCCTTTTCTCTCCGCTCTCCCCACCAGCCGGCACATTTGGTGTGGTGTGTATAATTTCTTTTTTGTCTTTCCGTTTCCGATGCTGCCAAGTGCCAAAGTTGTGCACAGCCGTCGACTGCAGCACTTAAAATGCATTTTGCCTCTTGGCCAAGGTCCGTCCGTCTCTCTGGGCCCCTTCCGAGTCAGCGTCTAATTCGATTAAAATGTTGTAAATTATTGCACTCGCATGGAGGGACAGACCGGGACTCCGTGTGTGTGTGTGTGTGTGTGTGTGAGTATCCGTGTTTGGGTCTTGGCAATATTATATAATGCTTTATTGAATTTGCAATTCCAGGCTCCAGTTCTGTGCAAGGCGCCATTCGCCAGAATAGAGGTGGAGGTGGAAGTGGAAAAGAAGAGATGCCAGAGATGGGCATAGATGGAAAATGTGTTTTCAATGAACGTTTTTGTGCGTTGGGCTCATAAATCTTTTGCCGGCAGCCGGGCCTTGGGGGTAGCCGTATGGGAGTGCTCTTCGAGCATCCTTTTCAGAGAGAAATTGAATTGCAATTCCTTGACATCAACAGACGACAGAGGACAGAGGACATTCGACAGACGACGCTCCCTTCAATTGCCAAATAAATGCGTATGCTCGTAACTTAAAAATCAATTTCGCAGAGAAAGCAATGGGGCTTGTGTCGGCATACATAATGCATTCATTCATTTAGTCATTTACGCATTCAAATTATGACAGGAGCAGGAACACAGAGACGGACGGAGACACAGGCAGAGATGGGGCCGTCTCCTCACATGGGGAATAGGAAGTCAGTCGTATCAAATTGGTTATGAGGCCCGGCAATCAAATGTGGTAATTTAATTTATGGTTTATTTGCCATAACTCTCAGGGAGCCTGCAGGGGGCAGGGGCAGGGCAGCATCTGCCGCAGGGCAGTATCCCAAACGGAGTAAATAAATAATTGTAGCCCCTGCCGCAGTCATAAACCGAGGGAGCAGATGAGAAAAGTCTGATATTAATGAGTGTTTGTCCAGGGCAACGGCAACCTTGTCCTTACCTGCTCCAATCCTGGGCTCCCTCGGGATTGCGCTGATACCAAGATCCAGAGGCCAGACCATCTGCAAATATGAGTTGGATGGATAAATGGAAATTAGTAAAATATTCAGTGATTACTCCGCATTAAGCACTTCCCATGAGTGGCCTCTGCTTTTGTTGCGGTCACCAATTGAAAAGTCAATCAACTTAATTGCAAATAAATAAATATTTTAATTAAAAATCAATCACAGCACACGGACGTCGACACAGATACCCAATCCCACACGCCACACTCCTTGATCAAAGGAGCCAACCCCTTCAGAGATTAAATGGAAATCCAATTAAGTTGCCACGGGAGGAGGAGAAGTGTTAGTTGAGCGAATATCATACGCTTACGCATACGCAGCGTCTCTCGCAGGCAATTTAATGAAAATCGCTGCCTGCTATTCGATTATGCATGTTTCGTTGAGCAATATTCAAGGAGGAAATTATGGCTTATGACGCGCGGCATGCATAAATCATTGCATTGTTTTTAGATATTTGCACCTGGCCAGAGTCGCAGGAGTTTGGCCAGGCTAAAGCAGCGGCAGGAGGTGGGCCCGGAGCAGGAGCAGGAGCAGGTGCAGGAGGCAGACCAATAGCCGCCCCAACGACTGCCAAAAGGGAACATAATTGTATGCGTGCACAATATATATTATTTATCGCCTCGTGCAGGACATGGTTGAGAAGGACAGCCCAGCACAGCATAGGACAGGATAGCACCCGATCTGGTCCTTTGTCCTCGTTTCCTCGCTGCTTCGTGGCTGTCCACGCTGCTGGCGATAATGGGAGCAAGTGACTTTTAATTTTAATTTAAAATGCAGTTTGCCGTTGCATGCGTTGCACCACCAACCCACCCATGCAGCCAGCAGCCATGCACCCATGCACCCACTGGCCTCATCCGAGCGACCACCATTTGGGTTGTCTGTGTTTATTCACGAAATGAGTTTTAAATTAATGCGATTTTGTTATTTATGAGCGCAACGCGGCGTATACGCAATGTTAACTTAAAGCTCGCCCATGCCCATTGACTTGTGCATTAAGTTTGAGCCAACTCCGCTCCCCCTCCCCCTCCTCCGCTGACCCGCATCTGTAGCACAAACAATTGAACTAATTTCCCAGCAGGCTGGCAGGCTGGCAAGCCCGAGCTTTCGAATCGAGTTCGCATCTAAATTGCAAACAAATCAATTGCTAGCCACAAAACAGGAAATCGCCAGAGCACACATACACACATACAGATAGGCAGAGAGACAGGCCGATAGAAAGAGAGCGAGAGAGAGAGAGAGTCATCCCCGAAAATGCATTACATTTCATTTTCTGTCTGAGTTTAAACTCATTAAATATGCAATAAATTTCGAAGCTGCAAAGTGGAAATGAATACATTTGCTGCCTTGACACTGCCACTGCCACTGCCCCATCGTTCTTCTCCCCATTTACATTTCCCCTTTCTCATTGGAAATTCTAATTGTTTTCGAAATTCATCAATGAAGCACCATTCGCTCTGCCCCTCCCACTTTGACTACATTTTCACTTAGTTTCCGGCCCTTTTAGCCCCGCAATTGATTTAAATGTATTACGTGAGTTTCGATTCCTGCCCTTTGTTTGCCAATTGATAATAAATTGCGGCTGTCAGTAGTTTTAATACCGTGTGTCTATGACATGGCCACACCCTAGTCCTATCCCCTCTCCGTGATTGATTCATATGAAGGATTAATCCCCCAGATGGGGGCACGCTCTGGCTCTGGCTCCGATACTGATTGATAACATACGAGGATTGGGTTGGGTCGGGTTGGGTCGGGTCGGGTCGGGTCCTACGTCCAGCTTGCGGGGCATATGCAAATCCGCAGTGGCATAATTTCAGGCTCTCGTTCGTGGGAGCCGCGAAGGCCAAGTTTTGGGTCGCGTCATGCCACGCACTTCCGGCAGCGGCTGGGGGCGAGTGTTTGATTGCGGCACAAAATTCATGGCGTTGCATGCAGCCAAGCGTGTAAGTATGACAGGCAGACGCCTCGAGCTAGAGGCAGAGGCTTATTCAGACGCCGGAAAGGGGCTCAAACGCTTGAGTGCAGCTGTTCCCCGCAGCGGCTGCTGTCCACGGCCAAGCTCAAGCTCACGCTTTGGCTGTCTATAAATCCAGGATGCCCCATGGCTCTGGACATTTCCGTTTCCGCCTTTTGCCCTGAGACACAGCGTTTAAGGTGGGGAAAAGCGCTCAGAGTCAACATTTAGCAAGCAATTTGATATAATCAATGATATTTGCTCGGAAGGAAACTCTATGGAGCGGAGCAGATCGCAGTTGGAGCTCGGTGGAAACAGCGGAATCTCTTATTTATAATCACTCACATCCGGCCAGAGGCAGGGGTAAAAAAACACAATTCTTGGCCTTTTCTGTTGACTGTTTGTTTACTTTGGCGGTGGGCCCTGGGCCCAGGGCGTGGTCGGGAAATTATATGGCACTTTAATTTGCGTGTGACCCCGCTCGGGGCCCGTTTAATGATGCGTGCGGGAAGAGCCCGAGTCCACGCTGGAGAGAGGGTCCTTCGCCTCACATCAAAGACACGTGCATGCGAAGGGAAATTAATGGAGCTTGAAAGAGCGAAGAGCGGGGCCCAAAGAAGTTGCAATAATTAAAACCGACATAAAGTAGAACCGAAAAGCAAGTGGAACGCACCGCCATGGCGTGTCAGGGGTGGGGGGGAAGGGTAAATACAAATGAAAATGGCCAGAAAGCGCTTAGTCTTGTCTCCGCCGAAAAAGTGTCGCCAGCAAGCGGCGCCTTGCCTTCTGCCGCAGCCCGCTCTTCACACTCCTTACAACTTTATGCAATTATGATAATAACAATGAAGCGCAGTCAACGCCTCTTTGTGTTGCAGCGCAGTGGGAGAGGGTAGGAAAGAAAAGTAAATGCGAATGAGAATGCTGCAGCCAAGTTGGAGGCGACGCTGAAACTTTTCGAGTGCATAATTTCCAAGAGGCGGAGGCAGGAAGAGGAGGAGTCCGAGAAGGAATCTTCAGTTTGCTTTAGTCGGGGCCTCACACATAATGAAATAATTGCTGCGACAGCCCAAAGCATGCAAAACGCCATTTGCCAGCAGCCGCTGCAGCAGTGGAAACGGGGAAAGCGGGGAATGCGAGAAAAAGCAGCAAAAGATTGCCAACAATTTTAATATTGCAAAGAAAGTTTGCTTTGCAGCCCCAACATAATTTAATAAGTAATCCATGCTGCTGCCACTGCTGCTGCTGCTGCACCTTGCTCCCTCTCTCAATTTATGTGGCATGCAGAATATTCAATTTTCGCACACACAAACATTCACACACACACACACCCGGATAAACATGTGTGGCATGAATTTGGCAAATGCCAAAAAGTTCTTTTCGGCATTTTTCGGCCGTTGAGCAGATTCCTTGGGAGCTTAACTTAATTGCCAGAAGCTGCAGACCATAAACTTGGGCTTATTGGCAGCCAGAGATAAACTTGGCGTGTAATTGAGAGTCAAGAGCGGTGACGGGGGAGGGGGAAGAGGGATAGAGGTGGTGTTCCAGCCAGATAGCAAGATGTAGAACATTTTGCAGCTAATAAATTGCAACGACTACACCCTCCCTCTTACACATGCATTACATGTGTAATTTGTTACGAAATTAGAACTTTTCTGCAGCAAAGAATGCAAGTATACTCTCGTACACATACTCATACTGAGACTCTAGCGAGTATAACCAAAGTTTTTGCCAATCTCTGGCTAAGGAAATGAACTGAATGATGGCGAAGGGGATGGGGGAGGATGATCCACATCCTCCGACATATCCTTTTCATCCTTCTCACTTCGCACCCGGCCAAGACGGATACCAAGTTGAGTAGTCTCTGGGCCAGATTAACTTGTAGCTGGGCCATCTCCATCCCCATGCCCATCCTCATCCTTGACTCTGCCAGAATGCAGTTCAAGAAATTGAAAAACTTTTCCCCCTCTTTCTCTGTTTGCCCTCCTCGTCTCTGACGAGTACGAGGATGTATAATGTGCAGTTCATGCAGCAGTCAGTCCTTCATTCTTGTCTGCGGGCAAAAGAAAACTGTTGAAAAGGGGAAGGAACAAAAAAAAATAAAAATAAAACACACACATACATACGTATGTACATAAAGCTCACTCAAACACACCCACACCCAAACACACAGCACCACGCCTCCTGCTGCAGCGGCAACATGTGTTGCACAACGCCTCTCGTTGTAGAAGCGTTTGGGTGCTGAAATTACACAACTTGACTGCTATAAAATTCAAATTAACTCCTTGCCCCAGCCAAAGGATCTTTCACTCTATGAGCGTGTGTGTGGCACTGCTTTATGTGGCAGCTCATGGCTAAGTGGGTGGGGCAGGCTCTGTGGCGGCAGGTCCTAACGTTTCTTCACTCTAATATGAAAAACGAAAACAAATCTTAATTAAAAATTATTGTTGACATTTGGCGCAACGCGCTCTGCACTTTTCCACCTCCCCTGCCGCTACCGCTGCACGATTACTTTTTTTTTAAAGCGAGGCTGCATTAGTGTGTGTATGTGTGGCTAACACAGATGAGTAGGCGGTGGCGGCGAGGCAATTAAAATGGCAGCCAGCCGACTTCAACAAGTGCCGCCGCCGTCCCCTTGCCGATTAAAGAATGTTCGAGTGAATGCTGAATAAATACCCGAAACACTCGAAATACTCAAGGGGAACGGCAAGTGGGAATCGGGGCTCCAATGTGCTTCTACAATTTTTATGGAGATTCCGGGAGCAAGATTCCTAAAGGGGGAATGCGGGAGTAAATATTTTATTGCATGCATAAGGAACGCTACTCAAATTCGGTCATCGTTTGTAGGCCAGCCGCAAAAGAGCTCCCCAGAGGTGCGATTGGCCGTGATAGTGGGAGCCAGCCGCCCCAAGATGGGGACGCACTTTGATCAATCGAATTATGCGGCATATTCAGAAGAAGCCTCGCAGGAATCGCGTTTGATTTGAATGAATTTGCCGCTTACTTTAAGTCGGGATGGAGTGGTGGCAGTGTGGTGGCAGGCAGCTTAAAGCCCAAAGTGGAAGCCATTTTGAATTCTGAAGCAAGTCAAGCGACTTTCTCCTACCATCACAGGGAAAATAAGGGAGAGAGGTAGAGAGAGAGAGAGAGAGAGAGAGCGCTGTGGCAACTCGAAAGTTTTGTTGCAGCAAAAGTTTTGTTTAACTTTGTTACGCTTCTATTTTTTATGTGATATTAAGAACGCGTTTAACTCCTTTCTGCCCCCTAGAACCTCGAGCAAAACTTTCCACTCACACACACCCACCCACACACACACAAATGTATGTATATGTAAGGGAGTGTTTTTGCTTGTGTGTATGTAGGACACAATGTCGCATGCAAATAAACATTCAATATACAAGAGACAAACATGTCCCTGGCACAAGTTTTCCTTTGTCTCCGATTCGACTCCGCTCCCATCCTCCGCTGCTCAACCTCTGCATCTATTCGTGACTCGTTTTCAATTGGTTTTTATCACTGCATTTTGATTTTCTTCCTCAATGAGTTGCTCAATTGTTTGCCTTGTTGCAACTAGCAAGCAACTTGCAACTACCCCGCCCCAGGCAACTCCGGTGCAGCGGAGCAACGGAGCAACTTGTGGCAGGAGCAAGTTTTCTTTTATTGCATTGTCGTGCGGTTGCAAGTCGCCGAAAAGTATGCTTTTAATTCTCGTCGTTGCATGTCTCCACTGCGTTGTTGCAAGCTCAGCTCCACTCCGCTCCTCCGTGGCGCGTAGTGGGGGCAAGGGATAGCCAAGCCAAAAACTTAAGCCATTTCAAGTAGCGAACAGAACTTGCAGCTGATTAAGCTCTGAAATATGACTCACTTAAGAGTTGCAAGTAGTCGCGAAGCAGTCGAGAAGCAGCACCCGAAGCACTCCGGACCACAAAAGGAGCCGCAGCCACTGCCACTGCCACAGCCACCGAATCCAGGAGTCTGCCACCAGGTGAGATCAATTCCCGGTTTCGTGTGGCAACAAAAGTCATTAAAGCCGGTGCGAGAGACTGCCAACATGCCCCCAAACTCGACTCGTGTCAATGACTGGGCGTGTTGGGATTAGGTGGATTGTTGCTGCTGTGCTACCATGATGCCTACCCATGTCGCAAGCTCATAAAATTGCTGGGGGGAAACTTGTTTAACCAGCAAAACATTATAAAAACTAAAGTATTATGAATCCGGGCGGCAGTGAGTGAGGCATGCCACGGCAGGGCGGGGCAGACACGCATCGTGTAATTAGCTTTGGCATAAAAACAGAGAAAACAGAAGAGCGAAGCGGAGCGGGATAGAAGCTGAAAACTGGAAACTGTCTGATAAAAGTTTTAGTGCGAATTGTTTGCCATTTAACGGCAACTAATTAAAATTAATTGCAAAATAAAACTGAAAACTGAATACAGAATACAGAATACTAAAATTCGCACTAGCACTGGAAAAGAGAGCGCGTGGAAGCAGGGGCAGAGGAATACGAATAGGAAGCAGTAAAATATTTAGCCCCAACCTACCTGATGTCCATGACGTCCATAACATCCGCACTGTCTGCAGCGGCCGTTAACGAATCTGCAAATGAGGTTGAAATAATAATTTTAATAATTTAACCAGAACCTAGCGGCCTGGGGTGATGGGGTCAGATGGGGGGACAAATTAGACCGCCATTTGCATAAATATATTTTTAACGCAGTGCCCCCTCTGAGGGGCTGGAAAATATAATATTTTTCCGCTTTATTGGCTTGCAAGTGCACGACTTTGGTTTTTCCTTCGCTTCGGCTGCTCTAAGCTGCAAAAAGTTTGCCATGCCGCCTCCAGCTGACTCTGCCCAGCCACCCTCCCACACCCATCTCACCACCTATGGCCTGTGGCTTTAGCTGTGTATATAACATCGGGCGACCTTCAGTGCTGTGTGAGAAAGCGTGCACCTTGCCAAGTTGCGAGTGGCACGAAGGGGTGGGGCCCGGAATAAAATAGGCACAAGGCAAAAAAGGTTTATGCAGTTTTCCACTGCTGCCAACGAAAATGCATCGAGCAAAAACAGGGACAGAAATGGAGAGAGAGAGGGGGAGCAGCTTAAACTGGAAATCGCCTTAAATTGAAATTGAAAAAGACGCCGATATAGAAATATTTACATAATGGAATCGAATCAACCCGAACCGAACTGAACCGCGTCGCATCGGGGAGATCTCCTCGAAATGCTTCTCCGCCTGCTCATGCCCCTGCTCCTGCTCCGGTGGGGCGGCTGCTTGTCAGCCTTCGTCCGCGTTTTCCTGCTTGATTCGAGCGCGTGCTCGTATTTTACGTAACAATTTCAGCTGCAACGCTGCATGCCACTGCCACTGTGGCACTGCCTCTACCCGGGGGAGATTGGAACACAATTGATTTAAATGTTTGCGCACATGTTCGGAGCAGAAAAAGTGCTGAAATTTTGCCACGGCCCAAAAGGATTCCACGTAATAATATGCAAAATGGAAACAGAGGCGACGATGCGACTGTGGCTGTGGCTGTGGATGCAGATGCAATTGTCGCAACATGTCGCAGTGCCACTGCCACTGTAACTGTTACTTCTCCGCCGTGCGGCATGGGCACGACGTCAACAACATTTTTCCAACTCAATTACCCGGCTGACGCGACGTGTGTGGCATTTGGAAGGAGACCGAATCTCAAGCGGCAAGAGTCGGTTATTGAGGTGGGGCTGGGATTAAAGTCCGTGCAAATTTAAAGGCAAATATCTGGCAGCAGCAGCAGCAGCAGCATCAGCCGCTCTAAGCTGGGGCACGTGCTGATCCCTGGGCAGGAGCAGCTATCCACAATTCTGTTGTTTGCTCACCACAAACAGACGGAGAGACATTGAGACAGATAGACGGACAGAGACACAGACAGAGAGACAGAGAGACTGAGAGGCAAACAACACCTTGCACTAATAAATAAACAGTGCAGAGAGATGAGCGGAGCGGAGGATGGTAGGGAGGAAAGCTCCCGGCACTGGCTAATCACTCATATAAATAAAGCCCCCAACAAAGCCACGACTCACCTTCAGTGAGCCATCTGCCATCTGCCACCTGCATCTGCTGCTGCTGCCGTGTGCTCTGCACTCGAATGCCCTTGCCAGGAGGCAGGGAGCAAAGCCACAACAGATGAGCAAGAATACTCGGGGATTCGGTGCATCTCTGGGTTAACCCTCGCTTCAGCTGCTGCTGCTCCTTGTGCTCCTGCTGTTTGGCATATGTAAATTATGACAGTGCCAAGCCAGGCACTTAACTCGAACCTGTCTGTGCCGCCTCAACCTGCACGAGTGTGTGCGCCTGTCACTCTGCTCGGATATTTGTGCTCCAGCCTCGCATCAACATCCACAGCAACCATGAAGAGGAGCAGCTAGAGCAGCTCCAGCTGCAGCTGCATCCTTGCCTGCTGATTGCAAAAGTCAACTCTCTGCCTTCACCCCCTGCGTCGAGTGTGTTTGCTGGTTGCACTCGAGTGAGCAAATACTTTATTAACACAGTTTTTGGGGCAATGTTGCAGGGGCAAGAATGGGGCTGGATGGAGCCAAGCAGACTGGGGGAGCAGACTAATGAGCAGCTCTTGGGCTCGCATTTTGTTTTCATTTTGGCTTACGGCTCTCGAGTGTTCTTTGCCACACTTATAAACCAAAACTTAAACACTCCCCCACTCCCCCATTCCTCCGAGCTCACAAACAGACTCTGAGCAGACTCTGTGCGGAGGGAAATTATAATTGATATCACAAGGAAGGACACAGGACAGAGGACAGAACAGGACTGTGCTGCCGAAGGACCCCCACTGATAGTATTAGGTTGCTGAGCATACGCCACACGAGTCAACAGCTTGAGGAGATTTGGATGGAAGGAGCCACAGCCAATCGAGGCTCGAGTGCACTTGACTCGAGTGTCCTTTCTCGGGGAAGGACTCTTTCTATTTCCATTGCCCTTTGTTTCTCTTGCCCCAGCGACAGTATCCTATTTATCTTCCATCTATCTATCTATCTATCTATCGATGTCAGCTGCAGCCGCTGCTGTTTGTTTTCCCTCCTTACTTGATTACCCTTCCCATCGGCTTGTCAAATTTTTTTGATTGCCCCTTGCCTGGAGCCGCGTCCGTTTGCATGTTGGCCACGCCCATTACTAGCATTCGTGTCACTTCGAGGGGAGCACTGGATCGTATGCCGCTACTTTTTACATATGTCCTCCCCGGATTCCGCTTACTGGCGACAACGTCGACGCCGCGGCAGTTAATAGGAGAACATCGCCTGACTTGGTATCGGATGTCTATCTATAGATATCAATCCGTCCATCTGTCTATCTGTCCATGTATCTATCTATTCATCTATCTATATATATATATGTATATATATATATATCCGTCCTTCCATCCATCCATTCCTGCATGTCTGTCGCGCCCTACTTCCTTCCTGTTTCCTGTCTCCCGACGGCCCCGTCTCATGTTGATTTCTGACATAATATTGACAGCTAAACAAATCCAATTATGCCCCTCTCCCCCAGCTCCCTCGAGGAACGAAACGAAATTGCCTACGAAATATGCTAAATGCTAAATGGAGATGGAGAAAGCTTTAATCTCCCTTCCCCTCCCCTGGCCACTCTTTGTCCCTGCTATTACATTCTCCTCTGCCTGCTCATTCGACTGCTCAGTGGAGCGCTTTAAACGCTTTCCATTGCAGTGCAGGGCAGGGCAGGGCAGGCCCGTTCGCTCCTCCTTCTTCTTCTTGGCGGTAAATTGCGTAGGTGTGCAATTGAATTATTGCACTCGATGCACAAATACCAACACCCCATGCCACAGGCAGCATGAAGCATTCACAGTCACAGAGACCCACAGATACACGGGCTCTTGGCTGGTCATAAATATGAAATTTTCAGCAGACTGACTAAAGCTTCGAGAAGCGGCAGAGGCGGAACGTAACGGAACGAAACGAAACGCATCCTGCAACAATTGCAAGGCCTTAAAGTATGCAGCACCATTCGGCCAGACAGGCCATCTCTCTGCCACACTCGTGTCCCTCTCTCACTCTTACTATTTCTCTGTGCTCTGCTACCATTTTACGGTTTATTTTTGGGCATTGAATGCAAATATTGGCATAAATTTCGGGCATTTGCGGTCACAGCAGAACCGGAAGCGAGAAGAGGAAGGGGGGTGTGACATGCCCCAAGCAAAGTGGGGCAACGAGAGAGGGAGGTGGGACAGGAAGACTCATACTCATGTGACTCCTGCATTGTTTGTCCTGACTGACAGTATTCTCTCGGCTTTTGGATATGGATTTGACTTCGGATGGTTTGCCTTCTCACAGAATTGTGGCTTCAGCTCAGCTCCGCTCCGCTCTTGGGTTGAGGCTGGGACTGGGTTTCTATTTGGTTTTGGGGTTCGTTTCAGTTGAAATCAATTGGCTTTTGTACTTGCCCCATCTCTGTGTGGCACTTTGTGGCTTGCCGTATGTACATATCTGGGCCTGGCCAACAAATTTAATAACATTTACATGGCACCGGAAGCCAGAGAGAGAGCGGAGCGATAGTGGGGCCAGGCAGGCATCGGCTTGTCATTCGCATATGTTTGCATGCGGCCGGCCAGTGCGCAAACTTTAACTACTTGCCCATGGATATGGATGGGCATTCTGTGGCATATCAAGTCCCAGTCCCAGTTCCAGTCCCATATCCCATATCCTTCAGCCTCAGATATTGTGCAGCCCATTCCCATTCTCATTCCTTTGCTCTGCCTCTGCCTCTGCTTATCCACACATGCGTGTGATTTATGTGCTTGTTTTTGGCTGCCTGCTGCTGGACATTTATCAAAAGGAGAGGACAAAACATACAAAACAAAGGAGAGCACAACAGAGCGGACAACGGACGGCGGACAGCGGACAGCAGACAGCAGACAAGTGAACATTTTTCAGTTAAATTTACTTAGGCCAACTTCGGCTCCTTGGAGGGTTTATTTAGGGGATGGCTAAA
Source organism: Drosophila obscura (assembly GCF_018151105.1). Classification (NCBI taxonomy): domain Eukaryota; kingdom Metazoa; phylum Arthropoda; class Insecta; order Diptera; family Drosophilidae; genus Drosophila; species Drosophila obscura. The sequence goes on from NW_024542737.1 coordinate 1,826,274, forward strand.
CCGTTTAAATTTCACTCAGGGGCCATTCCTTCCCCATTCGATTCGATTCGATTCGATTCGATTCGGTACGATTGGATTGGATGGGATTTGATTTCGATTCGATTCCATCTTCATTTCGGACTCAGTTCAAAGTTCAATTAGGCGCACATTTGTGGGCTGTTTTCGATGCCTTTCAGAACAAGCATACATATAAATGTGCACACACTCCGCCTCCTCCTATACGGGTGCAATACATTTGTCTGCTGGCCGCCCAAATCAATAAATTAAGCGCCCTCGATACTCCTCCCGCAGCACAGTCCCAAGGACGGGGTGGCCTTTAAAGTTGCACACCAAAACTTTTTCGACCACGATGTGTTTTGTAATTTTTCGGGGCCCGTAAATTGTTGACGGAAATTGGCAAAAACATCGGAAAACTTTCAGCTGCCTAAAACTATGCTAATTTCCGACGTGCGCATTGTCTACAGTTTGTTTCCCATCCGCAAACCAGAACTCAACTCCTGCCGGGGCATACGATGCTCCTCTGCCGAATGTCTTGTAGCTTCGTCTCCTGAGCATGCCTTATCCAATTCTTGACGGAATCAGCGAATGAACCAATAGCATCGGTCCCATCCATACAGACTCCACAACCATCTCCCCATTTTGTGGCCAAATGACACAAATGTTCCCATGGAAACACAGAGAATACGAGTACTCGCATCCAATTAAAATAGTTCTGACTGCTAGGCACTGGTCTGAGCTGACTTTTTATCATGTTATTTGATATTTCTTAATCGCACACATTCTCCCACCCTCACCCTTCTGCTCGTTGCTGTGGCAACCATCTACTTTGACGGCTACCATTTGGTGTGGAAGCTGTGGCCATAAAAGCATAAATTGCAAACGCAATTCGCAATTCGCAGACTCTGGCCTTGAACACATTTTAATTAGCCATCCCAAAAGCTAACAGCCCATTCCCACTCGATGGTTCTCAGCCGCCTGCCACTCGTGGTACTCCTGCTGCCGTGAGGAGCATGCTGTGCCGTTGCCAGGGCCCAGCGGGTCTCTGATTTCAGCGGGTCTGAACAGACTCAAAGAGTGATAGAGATTTGTTCGTTTCATTTCATTTCAGTTTATTCGCTTGTCGCTCGTCCTTTGCTTCCTGCCTTCATTTATAGAAAAGCTACTTAGACACGCCTTTGGCAGCAGTAGAGACAGCATCAGAGGCATCCACAGCAGCAAGACCAAGCGCCAACAATGAGGAGCAGGATGAAAGGCATTCCTCCGACTGATGTTTAGTTGCAAAACAATTAAGCTGAAAGCAAAGCTGTGTATTGAAGTGTGGCTGAAAGGAGACCGGGCCAAAAGAGAATTCGAAGCGGCCATTGACAAATGAAAAGAGACAGGCGGATGGACAGGGGATGCCATTGTGGATGTAGCACAAGCCGATGGGAGATGCCAGGGAAGGAGCGATGCCCCGACATTAGCATTAATAGTGTGGCATTAATTCTGCGGCCGTAGCAGCTTTAAGAGGGGAGTGTGCTCCAGCTCTTGGCCTGGCAATTATCCGGAAGAGGAACCTCTATTAATTTTGCAGACGAGCCAAGCCCCTCTGTCGGCTCTGCCTCTGTAGGCCTGCCTTTAAAATGCATATAAACCCATTAAGTAAACCCATATACGGAATGGAGATGGAGGGCTTCCTGTTCGTGAGGAGCCCACTTGACAGGACGAGGACGAGGCCGAGGCAGGGAGAACAAATGTTTGCATATGTCGGCCCCGCCCTGCATAAATAATTAATTTAAAGCATCCTTTTAGGCGCCTCCCCGTAAAACTGTAGACAAAACTGCTTAAATATGCATAATTACCTGAAGCGTCCAAGTCAAGTTTCCATGCTCCATGACATGCCCCAAGATCCCGGAGCCGCCGAAGAACGAAGGAGAGTCAAGCCAAGTCAAGTCGGGGCCATCCATTCCGGAAGTGCCTACGTGTACAAGTGTGGAGGGTGGGATGGTCTGTGTGAGTGTGTCGGTGAGTGGTTGAGTGGGTGAGAGTGCGTCCTGTGTGGCATGCAGCATGGCCTGAAAGAGCAGAAAGGGAAAATTAGTTGCAGAAATACGAGTATTTGTGATATTCATGAGCGACATTACGAGAACTATAAGAATTTACACAATTCTCGAATATTTTCGAGCAATTTTCAGCGACTCTGACAAAAACCCGGCAAATATTTGACTAATTGTGGAAAGCCCTGCTTCTGCCTCCTCCTTGTTGCTGCCACTCGAGCACGACCATGGAGTACATCCATAAAAATCAGTTTAATGTACTGCTAATGCGATTTAAGTCGCTCTCTTAGCCACCAATCGGCAACGGCAACGGCAACTGGCAAGCGCCAGTCGCCCCAGTCTTCAGTGGCACGCAACATTGTCGTGGGCATGCCACACTCCCCCGCGCTCCCACATCCCCATCCTCAGTCACATTCCCATAAATATAATTACAATAATAAAGGAAATATTTACAACAATTGTAAATACCTCGGAGTCGACTTTACTCGACTCTGACTCGACACGACACGACACGCACGGCCTCAAATTAATAAACTCCAATTGGTCTCATTCCTCTTCCCGAGCCTACGTCCTCTCCTCTTGTGTCCTGATTGCCGGGGCTTCCTGACGAGCGTGTGAGCCCATAAAGACTTCCTGCCTCCGGGGTAGGCCTCAGGGTGCGTGTGCTGAGGAGGAGCAAAGGCAGGGCATAGGGATGTGGATGGGGATGGGGATGGGAATGGGAATGGAGAATGGGGAGAGGCCGCATAGGGCGTGTCGAACAGTGACACTTGTCACTGCCACTGGGAGAGCGCTGACTGTTACTTTTACTGCCTTTGCCAGAGAATAATTGCACCTTCCTCGACCGAATCTCTACAGGGATCGGCAGGGGCGTCTGAAAAACGTTTCCCCACCCACCCCTCCCGTTGCGACAGTAATATCGTGATTAAACTGGAGGCACAGGCACACGCCACAATGTCATCATATTAAATGTAGTTAAGAGGTTAAGTCCACTTGACAGAAGGAGTCCAAGTCCTCGCTTTGACGGCCCCCACCGCCGCCTCCCGCTCGTGTGCTCTTTGGGCGTGGCATCTGTGCCCCCCTTTAGGTGGACAATGGCAGAACAGATCCTTATGGAGGACACGACACTTCAGCCGCCAGGAAATTTATGATTAAACCAAAGCCATGCCAAAATCTGAAAATCTGAATGTTGGCCAAAGGTAAACCTCTCACCGCTCACCGCTCACTGCTCCCGGAACCCTCTGCTGCCGTTTCCCCCTCTGGCTGTATGCTAAAGAGATCAGTGCATGGGAACAGTGGGCCACAATGGACGACGTTTACCGCAGGCCAAAGTGCCACACTTAAGTGAATTACAAAGGCAGCCGACTGGGGCAGGACTGGGACTGGTCGGATTGGGGCCGGAATACCAGAGAAATGGAGATGGAGGTAGGCAGTCAACGCGTTGACAGCCACAACAAGCGGCTTAATCGCATTAGTGCGCCAGCCAGCCACAGTCAAGCACAGCGTAGGGGTGGGGAGGGGGAGTTAAAGGGGCTAGAGGGAACGAGGAGCGATCCAAGAGGCAAGTGCGAACTGTGAAAACTGATTGTGCGGCGCCTCCAGCTGGGGGGGTTCGTGCTGTTCGTTCCCGGGAACCCTAAGCTCGGCTATTGTGAGGCAGCGTCACTATTTATACAAAGGCAAAAGGAAAGCCAGCAGGGGGTGGAGCAGCAAACGGGGCTGAGGCAGGGCCAGGGCCAGGGGTACGCAGGCAGCTACAGTTACCAGGAACGGCAGCAGGCAATCCTCAGGACACAAAAGTTCAGCATGAAATAAAAAATTCGTATTTATATTACACAAAAATGTTTTTTCCAGGGAGCCATGGGTTGGGGGCACCTCACCCCAAAAAAAGCAATTAATCTACGACACAAGGCAAGGCCATGGCAGGAGGCAAGAGGCAAGAGGCAGCAGGAGGCCTAGGCAGTCACTGGCAGCGCCAGAGTTACGGAAAGAGAGAGATAGAGAGTGCCAGAGCCAGTGGCAGTGTGGAAGTGGCAAGGGCAAAGGCAAAAAGTGCTTATTCCTGCTTCCTGCCAGCAAATCCAATAACTTATCTTGATTTTATGGTTATTTCAACAAAGGCCGGAAGTTGTAGGTGCAGTCCCGAACCCAGGACCCGGATCCGGCAAAGACGAGAACGTGGACGACAACGACAACGAGAACGAGGACGAACAATTGGCGAAAAGTTCTGTAGAGTCCGGCCAGAGAAGCATTTTTGCATTTTGCATTTTGCACTTGACATGTCATTGTGTGTGGCAGGGTTTTTGGGGGGCAGGGACTATCCAGCAGACTGTCTGCCACTTGTTTATGCGACTCTGTGCAACTGCAATTGACATATGGCTTCTTTTCATTTCGGTCTCCGAGTTGTAAATTTTAAATGAAATATTTTATTAGAACTGTCCTACAAATGCCCCTGTCGCCGTCCCTACCTTTGCCCCTGCCACCAGGACTACTTGCACTTGTCTGTATTCCCACAGCAGGTGATGGGACTCCGATTATTGACTTTGTCACCTGTCCCACCCTTCCTCCAATCTCCCTATCCCTTCCATCATCCTGTTTCTTAAGCTGACATCAAGAAGATTAATTGTGTGGAAGGTTACACGGAGATCTGTGGCAGGTGTGGGCGCGGGTGCGTGGGGCGTGTACCGTCCGGCTGCCTTTGACATTTATGAGACGCATAAATCTCTTGGCCCCAACCATAAAACACAGAAACACACAGCATTTAAATGCACCATAATTCGACTTCTACTTGCCACTGGCGGCTCTCCCCACTTGCCACTCGCCGCTAATTGATTGGACAATCCCCAGCCACTTAAAGGTTCTTCGTCTGCGCCTTGCCTGCCCCTAAGTAGTCGTAGTGGAAGCGGCCCGAGATTAGTCGGGGATTAGAATTAAAGAGTCAACAGGCCCCCGGAGCCGTGTCTGTGGCTGTGGCTCCACGCCGGGGTCTGGGGTGGGTTCTTGGAGCTGCTTCAATTAATATTTAAATTCCCCGCACTCGACTCGACTCGCCCCAAAAGTTAATAATCAAATTATTTTTTATGCAGCTCCGAAAGTACAGCGTCATTTACAAGTTGAGATTGAAAAACGTGGCATAGTAGCTGTGGCATGGGATGTGGCAAGCACTCGGATGGCGACGCACCCAAAAGAAGGCGCAGGAATCGAGGGAGGAATGCAGAGGCGGGAGCAGCTGCCAGCAGCAGAAAAATAAAACCAGAGATGGGACTCTGTCTGATAAAGCATTGTTGTAGAGCAACTTTTGGGGCAGATTGGAGAGGCATTGCGTGGGGTAGGGGCAGGAGCAGGGGCAAGAGCAGGGGCTGATAAGCGGCAACTTTTTTCCATCCATTACATATTCATTAAATTGGAACAGAGAGCGAAAGAGACGGAGAGGCGAAACCTTAGATTCTCTTTGGAATCTTCCCTTAAGTTGCAGAAATCTAAGCCTAATGCTCTACTCTCTTCAGCGTGAGGGTATAATGCGTGTGGGGAACGCGGCGGCAATTCTCCTAATTGGTAATGGGGCGGTCCTCGTCCCCTTCTAGAATTTGGGGCCTTACACCTCCGGTTCTGGCCCTGTCAACGCGTGTTGGCCACGTTGGCAATGTCTGAAGCGGGGGCCGCGCTTTTGTATTTGCGTGACAAATAATTGAAACAAGCTCAAAACTCGTTTCCGAGGCGGGCAATGACGCAATTCGGACTCTTGGCCGAGTGCTCTGAGGTCTGCTTGCCATCTGCCATATGTGATATGCGAAATCATTGCACAAATATTCTCTGGAAAGTTCCCCATCAACACCACACCACACTGATGTCATTGTGTGGAGTGGGGAGGCCCGCACCTACCGATTGGCCTGCAATTCATTCGAGGCATAAATCGAATCGGTCTCCTGTTAATTGCCAATATTTTCTAATTAAATGACATTAAAGGCCTGCTATACCAAGGTTTTGTGTGATAGAAAAGCGTACAAAAAACCATAATCAAATGAAGCGAGCGAAAACCGCGAATGTGGCAGTATGCGGGACCATCATTTCGCTCATATAAATCATGTGCCACGTTGTCTGTTGTCACAGATGCAATCGCGGCGATATTTATCGGAGCGTGGGAGGGAAGTGCTAGTGCCTGCCGCTCTTTAAAATGAATGAAAAAGCCGTGTTATCACAAATTATGGCCAACAAATGCGTAAATATTATGAAACTAATAAAAGCAAACTGCAAAAAGTCAGTTTAATGGCCAATTGTGGGCCATGGGTCATTGATATGCAAACAGCAGAAAAACAGCAGCCAGTACTAGGCACACGATACCACGATCCAGTCCCCGAGTCCTGGGCAGGATATACGGAATCGAAATATATTAAATAAATAGCAGCAAATAATTGTCAACTGGCGAAGTGATTTAAATGCCTATTGACGAAATCAGTGCCGCTAATTTGTTTAACCGGGGGCGGAGGATAGAACTGAAAAATTGAAAAACTGATTCTCATATTGCAATATTTATTTATGCCGCGCATATCCGTGTGTCGTGTGTCGTGCGTCGTGCGTCTGTGTGCGTGGCAGCCGGAAACTGCACACAAAATGGCCGCAATTAAACAATCAGCACAACAATTACTATTGTTGAGTAGGAAGTCGATATATCGCTGACAATGTTGTTAGTTGGCATTAATTTATTGAGCCCCGAACCACGGCCCGTAACCCGTAACCCGTGGCCCGTGGCACGGCAATTAACTTTTCAATAAACCGCATGACAATTGCGCGAAGTGTTCTGAGTGTCTGTCGTTGGGCTGTCGCTGAATGGCGGATACGGATACCATGCAATGGATGCTGGATTTATGGGCCAAGTTTTGCGGCTGCGAGTCGGTGCAAAATCTTTGCAAACATTCATTCATCTTTATCGCGCTCGGGCTCATTCCATCAACTAAATGTTTGCACTGCTCCCAGGAGCCGTCGGAAGGAAGAGGGTTCTCTGCCTCTGCCCCCACCTCTATATGATTGATATGTTAATGCAGCACGTATACGCCGCGTGGGCGCCGTCATCTTCAACGCCCTGGTATTCCTCTGCTGAATGCTGCTGCTCCCCTTATGCTTCTCTTCTGGTCTCCCGTAGAGATTTGCATATAGACATAATATGCAAATATCTACCGCAATCCAGCGATGTGTGTTGGCCCAGTGGAGTGTAGTAAGGGCGGGGTCTGGCTCTGTGGCAGTGGCTGTGGCTGGGGAAGAAAAGTATCTGGCAAGTTGTGAATATGCTGCAGATGTTGACAAAATGTGTGTAAGCATAAATTTATGCAAGTGCAGGATGGCGCCAGGCCATCAGCCATCCGCCACACCATTCACGAGTCGGATAAACATTTTCCGCACATTCCATGCCACCGCCACAGCCTGGTGGTGCCCGATTATCATTTTCTGACAACTCCTTTGAATTGGCTTATTAGACGCGTCGCTGACATGAAGGGACTCCTTTAACGAGCTGAACTGCAGGTGGGCGCCCCCCAAGTCCGTTTCTGTCTCTGTCGCTGTCTCTGCCACTGACACATCCCCCAACTGCAGTGTGACATGGCCTGCCGCTCACAATGTTGCACGTTTGTTGCCAGGTGAATCAGTCATATTCCCGTCCTCGTCCCCTTCCAGAGTTGTTCGCTTTTGTTTGTACGATTTGCAGTGATTTGTTGGCTCGCCTAAGTCCATGGGCTTGTTTTTTCCGGCCCAGGTCTTTGGGTCACTCTCTGCCACAGCCTTCCTGCCTTCCTTCCACCCCTACAAATCCTACATACTATACTGTACAAATAAAAGCCGCCACACAAAGGCCAGATTCAGAAACAGAGACAGAGAAAGACTGAGGCAACAACAGAGGCAGAGGCGTGGGTTCTGCTTTCATGTATCAGGCTGTGTCCTGGTCCATGCCATATGTCCTTTATATCAGCTTTTTTTGCCTGCTGGCTTGTCCTTTTTTAGCCATTTCTCCTAAGCTGATTTGGGGCTGTTGCTGTATTTCCTTTTTTTATGTCGGTACAAATGGGCGTATGAGCGATATTCTTGTTTTTGTGTGCGCCTTTTGTTGGCAACAATTGATTGATTGATTGATTGATTGATTGATTGATTGAGCGTTTTGATAAGTGATGTCTGTCTGTCTGTCAGTCGACTGCCTTTTATGAACTGCCCGTCCAAGGAACAGCGGACTCTCTCTTTAAGAAATCTGTCCAGGATTAACTGCAGCGCTGACCCAATTGGGAGATCTTTTCGCCGAACAGAAGTCCAGACAGCAGGACCCTCGACACTGAGCACTCGAAGCCAGTCGGAGCACTCGAGCTTGGAACTGAACTCGGAAGAGTGCCGCCGAGACAAAGAGTGCAGACTCCAGTCGCACTCGAAACGGATTTCCTTGTTATGCAACCGGCCCAATAACAATGTGCCATGTGGCAAGCAGAAAGGGGACACAGGGAGCGAAGCCCGAAGCACGATGCATGAGAGTTTATTCTTGGCACAAACTTCAATGCAAAGTTGCAGCTGCATGCATGGGGAGCGGAGGAGCATCGCCTCGCAATTAGCACGCATCAATAGGCACGCTCCTCCACTCCGCTCGAGAGGATGCTGCACGCAAAGGATGCACGCGGCACAAAGGGAATAAAATGGCTAAGGCGAATGCTAATCAAGTGCCGAACAAAAGTCATCTACCTCTGGGAGTAAGCCCCTTCCATCTGCATTCTCCACTCTCGCCCAACCTGCCCCTTCCATGGGCCCTCCCGTGGAGTCCACACATGCCAAGTGCCATAGATCATAGTCAGCTCCAGCCGAGAGCCACAAAAACTTAACTGTGCGCCAAGGCGGAGCTGTAAGAGCTGTGAGAACTGCGAGAGCTGTATGTGGCAGCAACCGCAGGTGGCAAATGTTGGTCGGGGATGTTGTTGTTCCGGCCCAGAATTTTCGCCAAAATTAATGTGAATGTTGAACTTGTTTAATTGTCGACAAGCATGCGACAACAGGGCGGTGGATTACTCTTCACCCTCCGCCTAGTGTATGCAAAAATTCGCCTGCTGCTAAGATTAAAGTTTCCTCGTTCAAAGCGAAGAAAATTGCAAGTTTTATTTATACCATTTCATGCTCCAAAAGCGTGCAAATTAAAGCGTGCCACCACAGAGAGAGAGAGAGAGAAAGAGAGAAAGAGAGAAAGAGAGAGAAAGAGATATAGAGAGGAGAATGAGACCACAATAATGGCTGGCGACGTGGCTTAAAGGGTTTCGGACTGGAGTTAGGTTTAATTTACAATCAATTACGGTGAATCCTCCTCGCATTGTTAACCTGTCCGACACATTTAAATGCAATTTAATGCAATTTATGGTCATGGCGGGAGCTTCAGCCACTGCCTGCCCCCTGCATGGTTTATTGTTATGCAAAAGCATATGCATGCCACACTGCCATAGCGAATGCTTCTGCTGCTGCTGCCCCAACGACTGCTTCTGCTGCTGTTGCCACAGAGAACAACGAGTCTTATTAAAAGCGGAAACAATGCGCACTTCCGCTTCAATTGTGCGTGTATTCGTTTGGGTGTGTGTGTCCGCACTGGCTGTACATGTACTGGGCTTTCAGGCTCTGCCTTTCGCTGGGTGCAGGCACGCAATGCGAGGCACTGGCTTATTATTCATGCTGCCGCCGCTGCTCCTGTTGTTGCGGCTGATAAAACTTAACAATTTATGGAGGGGTAGAGTGGGGCAGCAGCAGCAAGGGGCGTGCCCCATTGAAAACACTTGAATGCACTCAAATAACGAGGCCCATAAATAAGCAAAAGTTCAATTAAGCGGGTCACTCGAGAGAGTCCAGAGTCCCAGAGCCCGTCCCACGTTGCGTATACGTAGTGTACGCAGCCCAATGAAGCAACGCAGCCACAAAGCAACGAAGGGTTAACGTCCCAAGAAGTTGCTGGCCCAGCAGGAAACTTAATATTCTTCCAAGAAATTCTGCCACTTACCTCATCTGGAATTTGCCAGAGCCAACAGTAGGAGCCAGGAGCAGGAGCGACGAGCAGGAGCCAGGAGCAGGAGCGACGAGCAGCAGCCAGGAGCAGGAGCGACGAGCAGCAGCCGGAGAAACATCTGAAGAAGAGAAGAAGAAACAAAAGAAATATTAGCAAAAGTTCTCGCTATGCCTGCCTTCAGCTGAAATCAACATAAAATTCACATTTGTCACAAGCGAACCCTCAACTTTTAAGGAAGCCATCCAGCCAGAGCAGAGCCAGAGCTAAGCAACAAAACCGCTCAGATATATCAATCCGCAGTCACATGGGTGTGGAAGCGGGGCTACGCCATGCCACGCCACGCCCACTTGTAAGACACAGCCAAATGGGTGTAACTTTATCAGAGCTCCCACCAGACCCCGACCCCACTCGCATGCCACTCGTATACCCCCGTACACTCCCCCACCAATCACAGACGCGTTCTCAGCATTTTGTGTTGTGATTTATTTTAAATTGCGTTTAGTTTTTGTCTTTTCCTCTCCTTTTATCTCAGGCTCTTGTGGAGTGGAGAGGGGGTCAAAGGACAGGGGTTAAGCGGGCGGCGGTCAGAAGTGACTGCTGGATGTCTCTCTAAACTTATTTGGTCGTTTTTAATGCCATTTTAAAGACAACCAACTGACAGCTATGATTCTGAACGAAACGAAGGCACACCAAACTGAAAACCATGGAAGCGGAAGGTCTACCTAAAACTTGCCACACACACACACACACACACAGAGCAGAGGCAGAGATAGACAGAGGCAGGGACACAGGCAGGACAGTGACTGTGGGTCACAAAATATGCTGTCATCACGATTATCCTTAACGTCGTATGGCTGCCAATGCCAGTTGTTTCCTTTTCCGTTATAGCCATGCCTGGTCACACACACACACACACACACATATGCACAGATGCTCATACTCTTGTGATTCTATTGCGGATGTGTAAGAATTTGTAAAACGAGCCACAGAGGAGGAGAGGCAGAGTCCAGGGCCAGGGCCAGGGCCAGGACAGGACAGGACCAGTTAGGAAAAACGCATGGAATACTCTTCGATAAAAGCCAAAAAAGCAGAAGGCACAAGGCAACTAAAGGCAACGAAACGCAACCCAATCATCTCTTCGGAAAGTGCGTTAGCTACCGTTGGGCCCCACACACACACACACAGAGACCTATGTGGCAGCTCCCTGAGTGGCCTCGGAAAAAGGGTTTCGATTGCGTCCTTCGTTTGCCTCACTAGTCAGGGGTGTGAGGGGCGCCACAGGAGATGGCGATAGAGGACTCTTTGTTGTCTGCTAATTTCGTTTCTGGCATTTTTTTTTCCCTCCTGCAGATGTCTCGAACTTTTCCCCCGTTCTCATGTTCTCCCCCCCACCGCTTCTATTCTTTCCTTTTTATTTGCTTTTCTTTTCTTTTCTCGTGGAATGCATAATTTTTTTTTCTTCGTTTTCTTCGTCGACTGCAAATTGAAATTTAAAATTTATGCAAATTTTCGTGCTGTCAGCCCCGAAAGGGTTTTCCAGTCGGAAAGTGCTTACAGCCGCAAACACACACACACTCACCCAATGTTTGGCTGGGGTCGGGAGGGGAGGGGGAAGGCAGTGGTGAAGTCGGCAAGGAATTACATTTGATTCCGTTTTTTGATGGTGTTGGTAATTGTGCCACAAAGAGAGCGAAAAGCAGCGGAAAACTCTGCCAAATTAATCGAAATTAAGTCTCGACATTTTTGATGGCATACTTTGGGGCGACGCTCCGCTAACTGCCACGCCCCGTGGGCTGGACTGGGCAAGGGTGTGCCGCTGGGGGACTCGTATCTAAAATCTCCTGGCATGCCAAGTGCCATTCCAGTTCGCTTAATCACTGTCCAGCACGCAGTCCCGGCCTCCCATCCTCATATCCAACATTCAAAGTCCAACATCACACATGAGCAGGGGATCGCCATCGCCGCGTGCAATTAATTAAAAACAAACAAATTTGAAAATGCACGACTGGCACAGTGAGGAGAGGAGCGGAGAAAAGAGTCGATGCTGGAGAGGATGGGGATGAGGATGGAGGTGGGGTAGCCAAACTGTCAATGAACAATGCCAGAAGCCTGCGGCGATGACCAGCTATGACCAGCACGAGGCCCAGTGCCAGTACCAGTCCCAGTTCCCAGTGCCAATGGACGCTAGACTGCAGTGCAGAGTGGAGTCGGACGCGGAGCCTGGCAGGCGACAAAGTTGCTGCCCTAAGCGTTTTTTAATGCACAGCGCAGATTTTTTGCAGCTGCCAGAAGGAGCACTCGGACTCTCTGCTGCCTCTGTCCCTGCCTCTCCCTTGGGCCCCTTAGTAATTTCGTTTTATTATTCTGCAGTTTTCTGCTGGCATCTCGCCTCGTCCTGCCCCACTTTGTAAATATTAAATTATGAGAAGAGAGCGCAAAAAAATCGACCAACTTCAGAAATTTCCCAAATGGAAACAGGAACACGGACACGGACACCGACACGGACGGAGACACGAACACGGGTGCAAAAACAGATAACAGTTACGCTTACGGCCGTAATAACTGCAGTCTGCCATCTGCAGTCGCCGGTTATGGGACCAGGTGGGTCCTTGGCCGCTCTCCTGCCCGCTCCTGCACTCTCCTGCCTCGGTGCCCCAAGCAAGTGGAACTGCAGCGAGCCCTGTTTTACCTGTAATGCAAGGAAGCTTTCAGCTGAAGATATTATGAGTCTAGGGTAACCGTCGGTCGTTTCTTTAGCCCTTTTGTTTGTTTTCTGACTTCACGCCCGCTTAGGCACTGAAAATCCCCAGCACAATGCTGCGTATGCGTAGTGTTGATGCCACTCGCTGCCTCTGCTTCAGCCTCTACAAAAATTGCACCACGCCTTCCCCTTGCAGCCTGCGCCATATGCAGCAGATGGCACTGGAAAGGGCCTGGGATGGGGGTACAGAAAATACAGATTCGTAGGGAGAATTCGTACATGGATATGCCAATGATGGTCATCGTGCTAACTGCTTCAAGTGTAGGGACAGTGGCAGAGAGAGAGAGAGAGAGAGAGACAGGGGCAGCAGCAGGCACTTCAGTGAAAAATTGAAATTGAAAAAACGACAAAAGTTTGCGGCCGCATCCGGAGCAGAGTAGAGTCCTCATCCGAGTCGTCCCCATCCGAGTCGCCATCATCCTCATCCGTGTCCGTGTCTGTGTCCGTGTCCGTGTGCCTGCTGCTGTCGTTTGTCGCATGCAATAAGTGCTAGTTGAGTGGCGGCACTTGAAACCAGAGCCACACATTCAATTGGCCATCTCTGTGCCCCAACCCATTGCCCTTTCTGCCATATCCTGGCCGCGATCCTGGCCCGGTCCGGCTGCATGTGTTTTCTAGCGGCGCTTCGGATTTCACTTTTGGCCCTGGGTGTCGTTGCTGGCGACCTGACGCCGCCATTTCCGCCATCCAGCACGGAAGTGGCAGCAGCTACCCCTCCCTCTGCTCATCATGGGGATTTGGTGCCGCGGCCGTTGCATACAAAATGTGTTGCATACATTTGCGGGCAGCAGGAAGCAGAGCGGACGAGAGGCACCGCCAGAAGAAGGCAGAAGGAGGCAGAAAAAAGCAAACCACACGCCAAAAAAACGCCAGCAATCAAAATGGAAATAAAACCCGAGCGGCCAGGGGATAGTCAGACCGAATGTCGAGCAAAAGTTTCAAGTAATAATGGCCGTGCAGGAGAGCGCATAAAGCAGGGAACTACGGGAGCGGGTACCAGGAGCCACAGCAGACAGGACATCAGCCGCTTAGAAGCTTTTTCTTTCGTTGGTTCTTTCATTCGTTGTTGCAGGTTTTGTTCCTGCTCAAAGCCGCCGCTTTATATGCATATACATGGGACAGAACACCCCAACCACGTGTGCCCCGTGTCCCGTCCCCGTATACTCTCTCTGTGTGTCCTGTAACGAGCCTGCTGACAAGGACAGAGCAGCAGTAGAAGGTGTAGGTAGGGGCAGGAGCGGGAGCAGCAGCAGTAGCAGTAGAAACAAGAACTGGTAATGTCCTTCAGCAGTGGCAGCCATTTGCCAGTTTGCGGTTTCCGTTTCGCGTCCTTTCGTAGTGCAATTTTAGTTTTAGTTGAGTTTTTAGTGGCGTCCACAACTCGACCATTTAAGCACATTTGTCGTCTCATTGTCCTGCCCCACAATACCCCTCCGCCACCGCCTTGTGTCGCTGACCACCGCTGACAGTGTGCTAATTAGAAGTCCTTGTTGCTTGTGGCCACAACAAAACAGACGTCGTCCGTAGACCCAGTCCAGTCATTGCCACAGCCCACAGCCCCCGGACCCGACCAGACCGGAGCAGACCAGGACATAAAACCAAGGCAGGGAAAACAATGAAAACTACTTTCAGGCCAAAGTCAGACGAGGCGAAAGGCGGGCAGGTCTGGGTCTGCGGGCAGAAACCTTCGTTTTTGGCTATAAAATGCATGGATGTCGTGGCTACTTGAATGTCCTGGCACGTTCTGCGTGCACTGCAAATTTTTATTGTGATTCTTTCTCCATCTTCCAGTTGCTCCTTCTCCTTGCGCGCTCCGGCTGTCCTTTCGATATGTGACTTTAATTTCGACCCAAAAAGGGTGCCTGGGAGGGCCCAGGCAAGAATCCCCCCCATAAGCCACACGAGAGAAATCGTTGGCCAAAAAATATAAATAATTGCTTTGCTCGCTCAACTGTGAGCGGGGGAGGCGGGATGTGCGGGTGGGCAGCAGGATTGTGGCTGGCATTGTCTTCCAGTGCAACGCACATTAGTTTCCGTCTCACCCAATCCCATCCTGCCTCCTGTACTGGTCCTCCCCCTTCATCCCCTCCATCCATGGCTACTGCCTTCAGGCCTGGGGACCACCACATGACTTCATTTCTCCTCCGCCCAAAAGAACATTTATAAAATAAAATTTGTTTATTATGAAAATGCAGCGATGCGAGGATAAGCAAGTGCCAGGGCGAGCCGCAACAGAGTTGGCCACTTGACTGGCCAAGAGGAGAGTGATCTCCCCGTGCCCTGCTCGTGGCCCAGCCCGTGCCATCTCCTCCTTGTTAATTGCTGCGGTTCCCGTCTCCATCTCCATCTCCATATTATGGAAAACCCACTCCTCCTCCTCCGATGGTTGCGTTTGCCAACAGAAATAAATGAATATTTTTGCGCCAGCTTAGACATGAGTGCAGAATAAATTGCTTGGCATCTTCCGAGCTGAATTATGTTGCATTTGTATCTCTGCATCTGCATCTGCATTACATCTCCATCTCCATCTGCATCTACATTTGTATATGCGAAATGTGTGTCTTGCAGTCAAGGAATGGCAGGGAATGCGCTGGCGGCACTTGGCTCAGACTCTGGACTCTGTCTGAGTAATTGCCCGAGCATAAATAAGCAACCCCCCTCCGCCTCCTCCTTTGATAACTCAATGAAGTTTTATGCGCTTTGTTTGCTCCGCGTTCGAGCGGAAACGGAAATGCGAGCTTAGCAGCGGCTTCCAGGGTGGATGGATAGATGGATGGATGGATAGCGGATGGGTAGTCGCAGTGGGAGGCATAGCTCCATGCCATGACATAAGAATTTAATGGCTCCATAAAGAAGCAAAGAATTAAAGCAGCAACCAGGCCAAAAGGTGGGCTGACACTCCAGGAGAAAAATCACGCAGAAAAATCGATTGTCGAGCATTTCCTTAATGCCTTGCACGGCTCTTGATCAATCGGTGCTTCTGCTGCTGTGCATAATTTATGCTGGCCATAACTCAGAGCTGAGGCGCGACGGGGATTGGTTAAAAATGTCTTCCCAGTGAACCCATAATTCCTGCAGCCCGAATGCCATAAATCATGGAGTTTTCATCTTGGCTTCGGAAACTCTGGCTGGGAAAAGGACGAAATGCAATGCGATCCAGCCACACCATATGACGTTAACGCGTGACACATGCAAAGGGGCTGTGCCACACATCTCCCTATTGCTGCTGCTGCTGCCAGTGCCACTCTGCCTTTGCCACGCTGTTAATTTCATTCATTATTTATGGTTTACCTCAAAAACGCATCTGCTCCGGAGGGCGAAGGCGACAGCTGGCAGTTGTAGCATGCACCACAGTTACACTTTTAATTAACAAACGCACGAAAATGCTGTTTTACATGAGACAGCGGCACACAGATGGTGGGAGAAAGGATGCTTGGGGCATGTGTCATAAGGAGAGAGAGGTTTAAATGCCATATTCATGTGTGCATTCATGCAGCAGAGTGTGGGTCTAAACGGGGGAGGGACAAGAGGAAGAAGCACGACTTTGGTGTTAGCCTCTCATTATGTATTCGCCGCGTGGGCAGACTTGCAACACGAAGCCTACTGCGCGTCGAGTGCATTGTTGTGTGCTCCTGTCTTTCGTGCCCCAAATCCCCATGCCCTCTCCCACTCCCACCCACTTTCCCCCCTTCCGCTGTGCAATTAAGAGCTCGCATTAATCAACAGGCAGCCATTGCGAAAATGCAAAAAGACACAGAAGAGAAGATGGTCCTTTCCTTGCCGCAACCTCTGCAGGGCCTCCGCTCTGATCGGAAAACTACTCTAGTTTTTGGCATCTCCTCTGTCCCTCTACCACCTCCCTTCCACCCTTATCGACTCTTTCTCTTGCGACTCTCGCGGGGGAATGCTTTAATTTATTTAGACCAAATACAACGCAAGCGAAAAATGGCAAACGACAGAAATTTATCTCTTGCACGCCTTGTCGCATAAATTATGTCGAAGAAGAACTCCGCAGTTCCCCAATTCCATGCCCCCCCTCCACCTCCCGCCCACCCCCAGCAACCCTCCAGCACTCTGCTGTCTGCTGAAATTAATGAAAGCAGCGCAGCGCAGGCGAAAAGATGCCGAAGCAGCGTAAAACATGAGACAAAAGACAGTTAAAATGAACTAAAATCAAATGAAATGTGGCCTCATGGCGGATGGAGGATGTTGGGATAGTGGGGTAAAGAGCGCCTAATGACAACCACAATGGAGCATAGGGTGAGAGAGAGAGAGAGAGTTGGAGAGAGAGGAGAACAGGAAACGGAAATGAAAGCAGCGCTGCCGCGTTGCCCCATAAAGCGAATGAGAAACGACAAGGACAACGCCAAAGATGCGAATCGGTGGAAAGCAGATGAGGTACAGGAGTGGCGGGGGACACGGGGAATGCAACAAATCACAAGTGCAGCAGCGGTAGCAGCAAATGTTGCATGGCAAATGCGATTGTCAAGCAATGACCTCATTAAGGAGGCGTGGCAAGGAGGCAGACAGGAGACAGGAGGAGACTGGAGACAGGAAGTGGATGTTCATCCTGCCTCTCCCCCTATTAATAGCTGCCAACCGCAAACAATTACAGCAAGGCAGGGAGAAGAAGGATGGAGATAGCCAACACCTCAGCTTCAGTCTGAAGAGGGGAGGGGGGACTGTTGCCCCTGGCAGAGCTGTCAGCATGCATACAACGTCATATACGTCAACTGAATGCGGGTGCGGGTGCGGGTGCTTCCCGGGGAGCAGCCTCTAATAATGGCGATATAATCAGTGCTAACAAAAAGCGACAAGATTTTCCAGCAGCCTCCACCAGAGGGGGTGGCAGCAGCGGCAAACAGAAGCTTGGTGGGGGGAGCAAGAGGAGACAGCATGCCACACAAAGGTGACAAAATGTGACAGGGCAAAAAGGGGACAATGACATGGCCACGGAACATGGCTTCCGCCCCAGGATCCTCCTTCGCTCTCCTCCCCAAAAAACGCATCGCCTACCGCTTCCCCATCCCCGTTGGACCCACAGGCACCTGTCAACCGCACTCAGAACTGTAAACTGTCATATCCTTAAAGCTGGCTTAGCCCCCACCAAGAAAACCAAAGAACAAATTACGTCGCATTTAAGTTTCATAATATGCTTAAACGCAAAAACTTTTCCAGACTTTTGCCAGCAGAAGGGGAGCACAGATGGAGGGAGCGGATCTAATACCTATTTTCTTTGGAGTATTGTCAGGAACTAAACCCCAAAAAAACACCTGCAAGCTTACAGAACGCCACCTGACAGACCATGACAACACTCTCCGAGGCGAAGCGGAGCGGAGTCCAAGTTGGAGCCAGAGTCTCTGTCTGTCTCTGTGCCTGTGTGTTGGGGCAAGACAATGGGCTGCGACAAGTGCAGGAGTCTATAAAAACGGATGAGCTGCGCGAAGGGTGCAAGAGGGAGGATCTGGAGAGCAGGTTTTGGGGCAGACAAAAACTAAAAACTTGCAAATGCACAACAGAGCGAGCAGCAGGAGCAGGACTAGAGCGGGAGTGGAGCTAACCGCATGCTCGACATGGAATAGAAAGAATAAACCAAAGAACTTGCAACTACAACAACTTTCTATGTGTTGCCATAGCTCACAGATAGACAGACAGACAGACAGACAGACGGACGGACGGACTAGCTCTGGGAAGGCTTCCCCTCTGTGGGACATGGACACATCCCATTGTCTGTTGTCGACGGCTGCCCCCAGTCTGCCCCTTTTCTGGATTCTTGCAACAGCAACAGACAATCCACCGAACAAACATACAATTGTGTGGGTGT
Organism: Drosophila obscura; assembly: GCF_018151105.1. Lineage (NCBI taxonomy): Eukaryota > Metazoa > Arthropoda > Insecta > Diptera > Drosophilidae > Drosophila > Drosophila obscura. The sequence continues at coordinate 1,844,903 of NW_024542737.1, forward strand.
CGGTGCCGCTGTTTCGCTGTGGTTGTTGCTCCTTTTGGCTGGTTGCACCACATACACATAAGCATGGGGAGGGGCAGGAGGTAGAAGGAGTGCACGGCTATGACAGCTATTTGCAGTACATTTTGGATGCAGTCTTATTTACACATTATTGACGTGAAACATTTTTTCCGAATTTAATGTTTAAGCAGCTGACAGCACACAGCCCCTCCCCCTCTCTACGTTTCCTATGCCATTGAGCACCCCGCTCAAAGGCTAAATAAAGTAAAGTTCATTAATTGACTTTCCATTTGCTGTTAATGTTAATTTGTTTTCTGCCCGCGCTTCCCTTGGGGGCGCAATGTGGAAGGCAGCTTGAACTTTGAACTGGCGAAAAAAGTTCAGGCACGCTCGCTCATCCCCGTACTTCCCCACCCTCATCTAAAAAACATGTCACCTGCGGCGCAATGAAACGAATCTTCTAAGAAATCCCTCTTTGAAAGGCTCCTCGACAAAAAGAGAAGTAGAGAAAAATCTCGGAAAAATTTCCAGCTCTTCTTTTAGGTGCAGTTTTCATAAATCATTGAAAAGGACATGTAAGCGAAGGTCCTCAGTGTTACTGCATTTGTGTGTGTGTGTGTGTGTGTGTGTGATAACAAACATGACCACATGCAGGGCATAGTCCTGATTCGGGTCCTTCTTCTCCTCGTGGGTCACTGGGAAATTATGACAACCTGGTGCTGGACCTGAACTGGAAATGGACTAGAATACAGTGGAGTGGAGTGGCATGGCATGGCATGGAGTGGCGTTGCATGGAGTGGAGTGGAATGCCAGGGGCTGGCATGGCATTGTATGTGTCCTTGTTTGCCTCTTCTTCTCGTTTGCTGGGGAATTCATGTGCTCTTGGCAGGCAGCCCAGCAGATTCGGGCCGATGCAACAACAATGGCAGCAGTGGAGGCAGGACCTGAGGCAGAAGCCTACGCCAATTGGCAGAAAACAAAACACGGCAGGGGCCGGCAGCCGGAGGAAAGAGGCTGCTACTCATTGCCAAAAATGCTTTCCACCTTTCTGCATCGGAGGGGTAGGCGTGGCACACTTTTTGCCTCCTGGCCAAGGACTACGACTACTCCTCCTTCCTAACCGTCCTCTGCTCTCCAATTCCTGCCCCCATTTTTGGCAATCAGCTTCTTCTTGCTGCCGCTCCTTCTTACTCGTTCCTTTCATGTTTGCCAAACGGAACTTTGGCTTAAAAAGGATTCCTCTCCCTGTTTCTGCCACTTTTTGTTGCCACAATGAGCCTTTTTGTATGTATGTGTGTAAGTTTGTCTGTGTTAAACATACAAACAAAATCAAAAAAGTTCGAGACAAACGGCCCAAGCGATGGAAACAAATTTTATAAATCTGCATGAGAACTAGAAGGCGCCTCGCCTCCAAGAGGACTCAGAATCGCCCGCCCCTCCCCATCCTGTCAATCCTTTGAAAAGTATTTGCAATATTAATTTTCCAAGCAGCAGCAGGCTTCATAAATTTTATGACTCGGCCTTTTGTCAGTTAACAAAATGTGGCACATGAAAAATTCATTTGGCCACGTTCGAAAGTAGGCAACACAAAATATTTTCACGGCACGAAAAGTGTCGAGTAATGGAGGACCCCCCTTCCCACTATATCAGGCTGAATTTCCATGCCCGCCACACACACACACACAGACACACACAGAAGGGTGCTCCAACTAGAGTGTGCACTGCAGGAGAAAGAGAAAAAGGGACAGCAAAAGAGAGAAATAAACAGAGCCGGGTTAGAGACTAACAAAATAAAATGGCGCATAAAATTTTAATGCATATCAAATGATTTAATTTGACGCCACATAAAACTGGACACATCCCGGAAAAGTGCCCGGGAAAACTGTTTGAACAGCCAGGCGACCAGGACGCGGACGAGGCTTGGTTTTCCATGCGTGTGTGGTTTTCCAATGGAAAAACAGCGAAAAATGAAACGAAAGCAATGCCGGCAAAGTCCCGTAATTACTTTGATGAAAAATGGCAGTTTCAGTGATTAAGGAAACTGGCCGCAAGAGGGTGGGGGTAGGGGAAGAGCGCCATGTGCGAGTGTGTGGCATGTGGCACCATTCACTTGATTACACATACGCCATGTTGTACGAATAGCGCGAGCAGGAAATTAAGCCTGGTCTAACCGGAAGTAGCCCAAGCCAAGGCCCACATGTTTCTGTGTGTGTGTAAGTAAATAGGTAAGTATATAAGAATGTTATGTGTGTGTGTGTGTGTGTGTGTGCATACATGAGCCTAATGATGTCAGCAGCAGCAGCAGAAGATTGCGACTTCAACACGCAGTTGCCGCATTAGTTGTAATTGCCGCGGCACGTTCTTCACTGAGGCAGCGCCCACCCTCCGAACTCCCTTCCTGCCACTCCATCTTATATCCGTCGGCTTAAGGATCCGCCATAACTCAACAGGAGCCGTGTCCTCTGTGGGTTTTTAAGTAAATATCGACAAAATATGCCCGGCCACACTCGTTCACTCTCTCACTGCAGCCTGCAGTCCGCACCAGACTCACCGCAGCCCACTCGACACTCTTACTCTAACTGAATAACCCGCGAGACCAGAGATCCGCGACGACATGAAAAATCTTGCACGAAAAACATCTTGCCATAAAGAATGCGCCAGAAAAATTGCAATGGCGATAGGAGCAGCAGCAATGGCAGCAGCAGATTCACAAGAACTGCAACAGCAAAAATGACAATAAATTGCTGGAAAAATGAGCAATGAGTAATTCATATGCTGAGACAGAAGCTGAAGGCAGTCAGGGGAATAGATGGGGAAGCAGCAGCAGCGGCAGCAGAGCAAGCAATTCAACGGGCCATCAATCTTGACTGGCTTCTGCTCCTTCTCCGGCTCCTGCTCCTCTTATGCTTCTCCTGTTCCTTGACTCTTGTTGGCGCCGCAGAGTCTACATCAATTTGGCAGGACCAGCAGCAGCCACCAGAAGAGCGGACTCTGCGGACAGACACGGAACGGACATGACGCGCTTTTATGTGGCTGCTGGGAATTGAAGAACCAGCAGCAGGACAGAGAGGGAGAAGGGGCACGAGAGAGAAGGGAGCTGTACGTGAGAGCTGAGCGTTTGTAATATGCTTGTAAAATGCAATAAATTTTGTTAGCTCTCGGACAAAGTCAGGGCCCAATAGCGGCAGAGAAGTGTGGCAGCGTGACAGCGTGGCACTGGCAGCAACAGCAGCAACATTGACGATGGCAAGCCATAAAACGCGTTTTTGATTTGCCCCAAAATTTATGTGAGCACATTAAATGCGAGGCAGCCAAAGACGGCGCAGCTGGCTGTGGGAGCAGCAGGAGCGTGGGCAGAGGATGAAAGGATCCGCTGCCAAGCAACAGATTGTTGAGCGCCATAATCTCTGCGTGTTATCAGCCCCTGACGCCGAGTGGCAACAACAGCTACGAGCGACAGGTGTTGTCGTTATGAGCCATAATCTGCTTGACAGCCCGCTGCATATTAAAAGCCACGCCGACCCCCCACCGAAACGACACAGAGCGACACTTGACAACGATGACGGAGTGGATAGCGTTGCCATATTGTTGCAAACACACACCTTGCAGATGGCTCCAGGTTACCCTGTGGTGCCACTGATTTGCATTCGCTCTCCGCTTTCTTCCACTATCCACTTCCACTCTCTCTCTCTCTCTCCCTCCTCACTATATTGTGAGCTGTGTATCGCGAAATCTTTATTTGTTTATAGCTAGTTTTATGTATAGCCCGAATTCGCAAAACGGAAAACATGTGGCTCTATCGTCCCATCCCGTACTCTGCGGCACATCTGCGTACGCTGTCCGCTGTCTGCTGTCCGATGCGTTGACGTAATATGCATGGAAATAGCCGGCAATTATTCAGGCTAAACATTTGCAACTCTTTGTTTATGGCCAGAGCATGTTGGGCTCCCACTCCCGGCGGACGTACCCGGGCTGCGAGGGGATCAGAGGGGGAGCTTGAGACTATTGGGATTGAGTGGGCAAGGCATGCAAGTGGACAATTTGGATTCAACGACTGTCGAGGGGACAAAAGCAGAGCTGAGCTCAGAATGTTAATGGTGGAATCATCTGATGTCCTTGCTCGAATCCGAGTCCATTTCATCCGACGAGCATCCTTGATGTCAATTTAGTTCTTGCAATCAAATTCTGTGGAAACATCGACACAAATTGCACTGCAAAGCAAAGCAATTGCCATGGATCGCAGCGGAATGGAATGGAATTGTATATTTATTCAGTTCGCCAAAACTTGAACCAAAAATCATGCAAATTGTTATATATTTCAATATTTTATTAGCCCAGGGAAACGGAAGCCAAATCCAAGCTTGGGCAGGGCCATAAATTGCAGCAGTTGTTCCGATTGGACCGTGGACCGAGGAAGGAGGAAGGACTTGCTGGCCATAAATATCGCAGCCATTACACAAAATAAAACTGCACAAAGCTACAGAGGGCATCACAGAAAGAGCGGGAGAGAGAGAGAAAGAGAGAGACGGACTCGCAGAGATAGAGAAACATGAATGGCACAATAAATAAATCGGGAAGCGGCGTTTTAAAACAAATAGAAAGAAAAATATTTACAAATAAAACAACAGGAAAACAAAACAATTCCAAATGCACAGCAGCGGAGAGGTAGACGAGTGGGTGTGCCAGAGGGGAGCAGGCACGGCCAAAGAGCGAAATGAAATTTGCATTTTTTGCGCTTAAAGTCTCGTATCAGCAAAACTACGAAGCGAATAAAATACAGCAACAGCGTCGCGAGATGTGCAAAGTCAAAGTCAGCAGAATGAGACTCAAAATCAGAATCTATATAGCAAAAGCTATTGTACACGGGTATGTTATCGGTTATTGAACAAGTATCCCTCCGGCGGGGGGAAGCGGATGCTGATGAAGATGCTTTTTATGTGCATATTCCGTTGTTGTTAGGCTACAAATTCACCGGTCCCGGTACCAGGTCCCCAGGTCTTCTTATAAATAAATGTCTCATCTTTATGTATTGTATTTCTGTTCACTGGAATCGGATGATGCTGATGTTGAAGGTACGGCGCATGTTGATTTGTCTGTTGTTCTCTTTTTTCGCCAGAGTTTCTCCTTCTGCGTCACATGCTTTACCTTTTTTATTCGCTTTTAATGAGAAGATACCCACCCGAGTACCCAAAAAGTGAAGGAAACACAGCGTATAAGCAATGCCAGACACTGACCCACCCTACTCTCTTTACAGAGTCCTCCTCTGTCCTTCATCAGAAATCATTTGATGTCCTATTCGGACTCTAAAACTTTGCCAAATCGAAACATTTTCAATACATTTGATTAAACCGGCTCCTGGCCGGATCCTCTCTCTGCTACTACATCCTGCCTCTGCCCCTGCCCATGCCCCTCTACAGACACTCCTCATCGTTGATGATGGCCCTGCCATAAAACGTTTATCTCTCACACTTTTATCTCTTTCTCTTTCGCCCCTCCCTATCCGAACTCTTATCGCAGTATCAATAAATTAATTTGAAAACTTTGTCGCTGCCATTTGATTCTGGCTCTCCCTTTATATCTTTTTATACCGTTACTTCTCCCCTCCTTCTTTCGTTACGTCTTCTCTTTTCCTTTTAATTTTTTTGTGTGCAAATTTTCGTCTGTTTCAAATTCGTTTCATCGTCCGGGTATATTGTATCTATAAGTTAGCATCGCTATCGTTTCCGTTCCGTTCAGTTCAGTCGGTGGCTCAATGTAATTTGGTTTTCACTTCCACTGCCCCTCACCCTCCTGCCGCTTATGCCACACATCTTCTGTCTCCTTCATCCATTCCGTTACTCGTTTTTTGGCCAGCTCAAACAAGTACTGGAACATCAGCGGCTACAACTAGGACAACTCAGAGTTTCAGTGCGATGGCAGTTTGCTCGACAGACAGTTAACATGCTCCGCCATTGCCCCAACGTGTGTGTTTGCGAGTGTTTTTTGGCTATTGAATTGGTTTCATGCTCATGCATTTTATATGAAATTGTCTGCATGTCTGTCTGACTTTTTGCCCATCGTGTCACGCCCACTACCCTACCGAAAATAGTCCCCACTCCACCCACACCACCGACTCCACTCGACTCTTCTCTTCCTTCCTGCCCTTTGCAGAATCGTTGCACCATTTAGAGCCCAAAAATTTACATCACTTAATTCGTTGCCCGAGAAAATGTTTTTCGCCTGCAATTAGTGGACAACATTTGTTAGCCAAACACTTTGGCAAGAGAGTGTGAGCAGAAGAGGGTGGTTGCGAGCGCGGGGGAGTGGTGGAGGGAGGTTGCTAGGGAGGAAGAGAGGAGGAGGAAGAAATAGGCAATGCAGGTGGCAGCTCCAACTAGACCTCTTATCTTTATTACAAAAAAAAAGAAACGAAAAATGCCAAAAAGAGCTGGCAAGTAGGAAAATGTGGGCACGGAACACCAGAAAAAAAAGAAAAACTGAAACCGAAATAAGAAAGAATGAAAGAGGAGAGCTGGAGGGGCGGAATAGTAGAAAAAATGGCGAAATGTAGATGAGAATATTTTTTCCTCTCGTGCGAGTGTTTGCTCGACTTTTATTTGAAGTAAAATTTTAATCCATGGTTTTTTAATGCGGGCGATAAACTTTTACGGCAATTGTCGACGGCATTAGCCAAGGGAAAGGGGGCCATCAGGAGGGGTCGGGTGGCATTTTCCTTTTGTTATTTGGCAGCCACCTCGCTGATCGGGCGGCTTTTAGTTCCGTTAGCTCTGGCAACTCTGTTCAGGTGCTCATACACCTTTCCCCACACACACGCACACACACACACACTCACACTTCCTCCCCCACACGGACCGACCGACAGGCGTACAGACAGACAGGCAGAAAGGCCGTTTCATTATGTTCCCTCGTTGTCGCTTTTGATGTTTAATGCTTTAATTAAATGTTTCATTAGCACGCTCCTGGGGGGCGTGTCCCCACCCAAACACACAGCCCCTTACTATAACTAGCGGGACATGCAATGTAATGGCAATGGGATGGCATAGTGGAAGGAATTCGGGGTAAAGTGTAACCCTCAAGATTGAATGATATCTGAGAAGGTGGTGCTTGGCAATTTGAAAGTTTTCTTTGTGCACTTCTAATGATAGATGTTGCCGATTGTGGGAATTACAGTTAAATGAGTTGTCAAACTCTGTTACCAATCTCTTACAGTAATAAATCAGATTTATAACATTTATTCAACCATATAACACTTAAATATTGTTGAACCGTACTTAGTTTGATATATGTATAATCAATCTATAATTTCTCTTGTCTAATTTTGGACAAAATATCAACACATACATACATGGTATAAATGAACCGTGAGAAATTAATGATTACACCCCCAATTACCGTCTGAATCGCTATATGATGTGATTACAGCTATATTGGAAATGGCTTACCGGATTCTCTTTCAGAGTGTGAGTTTCTTTTTCATTTGTTTCCGAAACGAGCCCCAGAGATCATTCAGAAATTCGACTTCTGCTGTTTCTGTGAACTTCAGTTGCGGCTTTTTTAAGCTCTCGATTCTGTTGTTGTTTATTCGGGGCCGTAAAAAATCCATTTTGGCCTGGCCAACACGCCAAACCAGTCAGTCGGTCCACTCGGGACGGAGTGTAGTGGAGTGGAGTCTAGCGTTTGTTATAAATTTATGACTTCACGGTACCTCTTAGCTCTTAGCTCTCTCTCTCTCTGTGTTACTCTGTCTCTGTCTCACTCTGTTGCTGCTTGTGCTGCCCGATGGGAGGACAGGAGCAACCTTAGCCAAGGCTGAGATTCGAAAGATGACAAAGATGGCTGCTCGTGCCTGTGCCGTGGTCCAGAGTGTGTGCCACATCCGGTTAGCCGTGGCTGCCACTGCTTCTCTCAGTTGTGTATTGTGTGTGTGTGTGCATATGGGGAAATACAAATTCCAGACGGTGCCAGGCGACGGCAGTGTAGCGCCGGCAGCGGCGTCTGAGTCTCAGTCTGGGGCTCGCATTCTGATAACTGTAGTCTGCAGTCAGCCTCTGCCGCTGATGTCTGCCGCTGCTATCTCTGCGTGTGTGTGTGAGGTGAGATGTCTGGCCAGCCGATTCGCACTTTGTAATTGTAACTGTTCAACTGCATGCATGTGTGAGTGTGTCTGAACTGCGATAGCAGAGCTTTTATTTCTGATTGAGTGAATGAGCGAATGACGCATTGTCTGGCTGGGCTGTGTGTTGTTGTTTTATTTTCGACTCGATTTAATGTTCACTTTTCGCACTTTTCTTTTGCACTGTTACTGTTTTTTCTTTCGTTTTGTGTTGTCTTTGTTTAACATTTGCACTGACTGGCGGCTGGCTGTGCGTCTGTTGTCTGCTTTGGGTGTGAGCGTGTATAGTAGAGAGTGGAGAGTGGTGAAGAGACGGCAGTGGCAGTGGCTGTCCAGGCTGGAGACGGAGCGTAGATACCAAAAGAGCCAACCGGCACAGACAAGACTGAATAAACGAATGAATGGAGTTGGCAGCGCTAAATAGCCGCAGCGTAAGATACGACGACGACGACTGCAGTCCGACGACACGACGGCGAAGCAGCGTTTTCGTTTTCGCTCTCTCTCTCGGTCTCTCTCTCTCGCTCTCTTTGTATCCCACTCTCTGCCGCTACTGCTCAGGCGTGTGTAGGTCGTCTAGAGGCCGTTGTGGCGCTCTTCCTTTTTTGGGGCCGGCTCTCTTCGCTGGCTGGGCACATTCTTTGGCCCGCTGCTTGGCTAAAAACTGCAAATCAAAGTCGAGGTCGTTGTACGAATGAAAGAATGTCGGCATGTGATTGTTGTTGTTGCTGCTACTGCTGCTAGCGACTCTGCCGGCGCAGCAGTTGCTGCTGCCGCAGCTGCTGCCGGTTGTGCTGCCTCTGCCGCCGTCGCTGCTGCTGAGTGATGTTTAATGCTTGGGCCCGATCTGCCTACCGCCACCCAACTCCCACTTTGCACTCCCCTTCCCTCTCTGGTTCTGCTGCTGCTGCATTATGCTGCCATGTATCTGTCGCTTCATGTACAGTTGTGTTAGTGTGTGTGTGTTCCTCTCTCTTTCTCTCTCTTTCTGTGGCATGCCTTAACTTGGCTTTCTTTTGAATAATGTTGCTTCATGCTTTCGCAGTCTTGGTCTTCATCTGTCGTCCTCTCTCCATCGACCCCCGCTCACTCTCTGACTCCCTCTCTGTCATCGTCTGCCTAGGCAAAAATGCTGTTACTTTTTATGTGCAACCCCTTGCCCCACCGGTCTCTTCGTGTTCATGGCTAAGAAGGAATTCAGTTAGCCCGCTCGCTTTGCCCATTTTACTTATTTTTACCAGGGTTTTTTCCCCATCTTTTTCCCCTTTTTTTAATACATTTTCGGCAGCTTTTCGGGGGTCTCTCCGCTTTCGCGCGTTTGTAATAAAAACTCGTTATAAGTAGAAATTCTTTCTACTCTCCTCTCGTACCCGCCGCCCCCCGTCCTAATGCCAGCTTTACCTGGTCGCTCTCCGTCCGCCCCTTCTACAGTTAGCACTCATCTATTTCCATTCTTTAAGCACTCTTTGCGGCCACTTTTCTTTATTATGATTTCTCTGTCTTTCTCTGCTCCCCTCTGCCTCAGCCACTGCTCAGTTCGGCCTGGCCTGTTCTAGCCATAACAAATGTGAGAACCGCCTGTGGCCAAAAGGCCAAAAGACCGAAAAAATAGACCGCTGAAGCAGCGGCTCACAGCTTTAGAAGTTGGTTAACGCCCCCAATCCGATGCTATCTCTGCTCTCACCCCTAACCATTAGACCTTACCCTCTCCCCTTCCACTCTTTCTCGCACTCTCTCCCTCTCTTTGGGGGGTCCAGAACAAACTTAATTATAGCCCCGTTTGCAGGCTAATTTGCTTATCAGCGCGGAGAGCGCCAGAGAGGGACGGGATGGATGCACCAAGTGCCCGCCAAATGAAATTGTCACCTTCGAGCAGCTGATAAGAGCGGCACGGTTCCCCTTCGCTGATAAGATACCCCTATTAGGGGTCCGCTACCCGGTTCCAGCGCACCTCACGCCGCACACGTGTGGAACTGAATCGAGGCGAAATTAGTTTCTTCTAGCCCGCCTAGCAAACTGCAAATTCATCTCGGCCACGGACTATTTAACATCATTTATCGTGAGCCGTACACAAAGCGCTTCGCTCGCGGAAGCGAGTGGTGAGTGGGGGGATGCTGGGACGCATGATTAGGCAGAAAGCTATTGGCAAGGCTATTGACCATCGTCGAGCCAGTGAAAAGAGCGAAACGGAATTTGCATTGGGCCAAAAATATATTGCTATTGGTTGGGAGGAACTGAAAGGAATCTGCTGATGAATCGGTTCGCTTGGATGGATGGATTATAACTCGTTTGTGGCATACAGAAAATTGCTTTGGTAATGCTTTGTGGATAGGATTGGGAAACGGAGGGAATCAATCCCTTGTAACTCTGCAAACACTAATCGGATACCCTTCCATTCTCACCAAAGGCCCCCCCACTAAGGCACTCCACTTCCATCTCTCTCACATTCCATCAGCACTTTTATCACTTAATTATACCAAATGTTGCATCTGTATCTGCTCACTCACCTGTCATTCCATGGCTCGGGGAATTTTCAACACTTGTACGTAATATTTAATTTTTCATTCGCTCTCTCTCTGTCTATCTCTCCCTGTCTCTTTCTGAGTTCTTACTCTCTGTCTCTGTCTCTCTCTCTGTGTCTGTTCACGGCTCTGTCCGTTGCACTGTGTGTGTGTTTGCTGGTTGAGTGTCTCGTTGATGTTTATTGGAGGCGACGCGACGTGAAATGTAAATGGATTACTGCGAATTGATTATGGCCGCGTCGAGTTGAGTGGAGTCGAGTTACGCGATTACCATATGAGAACTACACACACACACACACACAAACACACAGAGTTATACATATATATAAATACAGATAGAGATCGCAGTACTGTTGGTGGCAGGGTCTGTGGTGGATGCAGCTGCTGTGTGGCATCGCAATCCGCTGACTGACTGATCACTTAATCGACTTTCGTTTGGCTTTTGCTCACTGGGGGCACAGAGTCGGAGTCGTGTTGGTTTTTGTCTTGAAAACAGTGCGGATGCGCAACATGATATGCACCCAGATGGGGCACAGCTTGGGTCGACTGTCTTGCCCCATCGTCGGAGCTCGACTGCCGGGCCTCTTCTCGAGGATGCATTGGGAAACTGTGGGAACTCTTTGGCAAATCTCTGTATGAGAACGCTGTGTGTGGAACTCTGGACAGTGGACAGTGGCTCGCCGCCGCTGGGCAACCTCTACTGGCGGATGTGGTGTTTCAACTGAATGCCAGCTTCGCGGGGACTTGCCCAACGAGAACTGCTGTGTGCAGTGCCGCAGTCTCTGCCGAAACTCCGCCGCAGTCAGCGCGGGCACTGGCAGTGACGAAGGTGAAGGTGGGGGCCCCCCAAAACAATGTGCGAGAGAGAGAGAGAGCGCGCTGCTGCTGCTGCTGATGTTTCTGCTGGCGTCGGTGCACTGCTGCAGTGACGCGAAGCGGGGGCTTCGGGGCCCGACTGCGCCAGACAACGAGTGCATTGGCATAGTAAACTCTTGCACGAGGCGCCAACGTCGCACTGCCTCTCTCTTTCTCTCTCTCTCTCTGTCTCTCTTTTTCTCTGTCTGTCTGTTTCTCTGTATCTGACTGTGGCGTGGCCGGCCCGATGCCGTTAGATGCGCACTTGACGTCTGGCGTCGCAACAAGTCAGCGGCAGCGGAGCAGCGAAGCGAGCAGAGCGCCCATCGGCTGTCTGTCTCGTTTGGGGACTTTGGGGCTCGGTCCGCTTCGGCTTGGCTCTGTCGGGTCTGGTTCGGCTCGCATCGTTTCGCACAAAGGAATTTCATCGGCGTCCTTTGAGGGTCGCTCGGGAAACTTCTTTTTGGAAGTCAGCTCCATCGGAAAAGTGTAAATCAGACTGAAATGGGATAGGACATGGATTAGTCACAGATTAGGGGACAGGATAAGCCACTCAAAACTGAGAGACTGTTGTCGGAGAGATCAGAGAATACTGCAAAACTGACGTAGTGCAGATGGATGATGCAGTGCCGTTCTGGGCACTGCCACCCCCTGAAGTCGACCTTTTGTAAGCCAGCCGAGTATAGATTACAATATAAAACTTGGTAGCGGACGCGGCACGGTGGCAGAGGGAGAAAACGGAGTCCGGGCAGAGACGCCAGCAGCGGAAGCACACGGAAAGCTTCAATTTAGCCGGTATTTTGCAGTGCATCCGCTCGGCAATCGGTGGCTGTTCAGCTCGGCTTTTGTTTGAGCCTCTGCCGCTGCCGCTGCACGCTATTGCTGTTGCTATCGCTGCCTCCGCTGCTCAGCCTCACAGGGTTGATTGAGAGCCGGCCAAGGAAAGAGAGCGAAGCGGAAGAGCGCAGGACTTAAGAGAGAGTGCTAACCGCTCTTCCACCGCGGCTTGGGGCAGGTCAGTCCGCAGGGAGAGAGAGCGCCAGCTGGCGGACATTGGGAGCTCTGAATGCGGCGCTCAGAACTTGAGGCAGACAGCCCCGACCTGGACCACGGCCCGTTATTAGATTCATCTTGTTTAGCGCTTAAGCAGCTGGAGTATGCCCTGGACGGGGCCTGGGTCTGGGCCCGTAGTCTGGTTCGGGGGGAATCCCCAACTGACCTCTCGCCCGCTTGCCGGGTTGCCTGCTTTATGGCCGCATTCTCGACCTCTGCTTCGCTTCTTTCGGCCACTTTGCTCATCATTATGCCACGAGGATTTTAATGCTCGGCATCTGCATCTTTTCATTAAAATGATTATTAGCACATCTTCAGCCGGAGACGGAGTGCACTGGGAGCTGGGCGTTCCTCTGGCTCGGCACTTGCCGGGATATTGTGGCATTCAAAACATCTAATTAGACAGCTTCTCAAGCTGAAGCCTGATTAGGCCGAGAGTCCTCTAATCCAATCCAATCCAATCCAATCCCACCCTATTTGCATTGCCCTGCCCGTTGGCCTTTAATTTCATTCAAGTCCTGGCCACACGCGAGACGACAGCAATTAAATTATCAAACAATTTCCCAACTGCAGAATTATTATTAAATTTTGCACCGCGCACAGATATACATACATACATATGTACATATGTATGTATGCTCGTACGTACATATATGTAAATGTCCAGATTTGGCCAGGAGTATCCCTGCTCCCACACCCCTTTGGGAGGACATTTTGCACACATGTCGCCTATTAACCGCGTACAATTTTCATATGCAAAATTGGCAAAATTCTCGATATGACCAGAAATATGCAACGAAATAAGAGCCACAGTGGGAACTGTCCCCAAGGGATTCCCGGGAAGAAGATGTGATATGGGGTAAGAGTACAACCGTAGACGCTTCTGCTATTTGAAAGACTTGCAAAGTATTTCACCTGAAACTTTTGATTTTCTATTTGATGATGTGACTTCCTTCTTTTTCCGGGGATAGCCAAGTTCTCAGCCCAGCCATCATTACCAGCACTCACTGTATCACTGGCATTTGTACGCGGGTGTTTTTGGACTCTGCATTCTGACCCCAGAGCTGTCCCTCCACAATATTTGAAACTGCATTTTAGGCATTTTGTCGCTAAATTGAGTTCCGGTTTTAGATGGCTTTTGTGTGGGTTTTCCAACAGCCTCCAATCCAATCCCTACTCTGCCACACCCCCACGGACTTGTGCTGCATGTTTCTCTAATTTTTTTTTTTTTTTTTTGCCTGTGTTTATTTTATGGCCGTCGCAGTTTGTTTTACAAATATTTTTATCCCGGCAAAATAAATTCGCATAAAATGGCGCGCTGAGCGTCGGCCGAGAATTGGCCTGCAATTAAGCCTGAAATGATGCTGCCAAAAATAGCAGCCAGACCCAGACCCAAACCCATTTCCAGTAACAAGAAGTTGGCAGCAATTAGCGATGGACACAAATAAATTATTTACAAAATTTTGCATGCGTTACAAACAATCCATAACGGATGCCCAGGCACAGCCACTGGCACTGCGAGAGGGAAATACTCGAACGAGTATTTTTATTCAAATGATATTTAATGGGAAAAAGAAAAGCGAAAAAGTGGCAAATTATGGCCGAGGCCACGAGAGCTTTAATTAAACATTAAAAGGATGCTAATCAGGCGATCCCAGGGCAATTCCAATTCAAACTAAAAGCCTGCATTAAAGCCCTGCCTCTGCCTCTAAAGGGGCCGCATCGGGCACAGCCATTAGATGTTGCACAAACAGCGTGGTGGAAAAAATGCTTATACATGTACACACATACATATGTATATGCGCAAAATATTCAAATGCATCTAAATAAATATGAAAATTTTATAATTTCATACACAGATAGTCGGCGGTCGGCGGCACAGGGCGAAAAATCATTGTTGTTGTCTCTGCGTTCAACCTTTCGCCCCCGACCCTCTCTATTCTGAGCCACCCCCTCTGGTTCAATGATAGTGAAAAGGATTAACGTTGATCGGAAATGGGGGCCCTGTACAGGGGCACAAATTAAGCTAATTGCGCGCCAGATATGCAAACAAGGGAGGGAGGCACTGTACTCAGGCGGGAGTAGGTGAAAAGATGGGTGTGGCAGGGCAGGGCATGGAAGGGACAGGGACAGGATGGCCCATCACACGCACATTAATAGCCGCATTTGCATAAAGTCCACCAGACACACACTTGGACAGGCACAGACACAAGTACAGAGAGGCACTCCACTTTCTATATCTCTCTGGGGCGGCGACCCGATGTTGAAATATCCTGTCAAACTGACAGCAGGCCAGCAGCGGCCATCAAAGAGTCTGATACCCTTTCAGATCAAACAAATCCACTGATGCTGTCAAGGATTGTATGGTCCGTGCAACGTTTCAGCCAGGTTTCATACCAAAGGAGGAAATACTTCTTAAAAACATCTGCTTAAGTCAAAACACCCTCTGCAAGAGCATAAATTCCATCAGTGTGAACCTGAGTGGGAAGTGTGCAGAGCTCTACACCAGACTATATAATGCCTGATTGGCAGGAAAAGACAATCTTTATTGTGGCACGAATTGTTATTGAACCAGCAAAAGCTCAGTCAGCAGAGGTATCGAATGCGCTGTGGATGCAGCAGATATCTGATGGCTCAGGTGGCTATTGCTTAGACTGGATCAGGCAGGAAACTATCCCCAAAGCTCTGCGAGAATCCTCCAGGAAAGTGCAATAAATTCTCCGCTTAAAGCTGCCTGATTCCGCCTAATTGATTTGATTTCCTTGAGCCAAAGTCAAGCTGGGAAAACTCTCAGCTGAACTCCGCTCCCAATCGCCCACTCTTCTTGTGGCAGCAGCAGAACTCAATTAGTTCAAGGTGGCAACAGAGTGAAAACTTTTAAGCTGCCAAATTAAATGAACTGTTGCCGTGCCTCCTCTAGCCACTCTCACACGCAACACAGTCTGCACAGTCTCATTCCTATATAGAGAGAAAGAGAGAGAGAACAGTGCCAGCTAATTGGAAAACCAAATGCCGCGTGCAACTTGACGTATACTTAATCTTTCCGGCACATATATACACTCAATGGTTGATACTGTGTGGAGCGGGGGCGGGTACGCCCGTCCGTTGAGATAAGTCTTGTGTACTCCAGTGTCAGGACATCTCAAATGGGTTAACAGGAAAGCTCAGAACTTGACACACTCTCCAGAGCTCGGGGAAGATTCAATGCAAATATAAACAAATCAGCGGGCAACGAGACGAGTCAGCAAAAATGGCAAGCAACCGACCGACAAGGAAGGCATAACGATAGATGGTATGGGGCTTGATATAGCGGGGGGGTTGGTTACTTTTAAAAACTTGCACATCAGCAGAAACCTGCAGCAGCTGCCACAACCCCTACACACACAAACACACACACACTCAGAAACCCATGGACTCGAGGAAAACATATGGAAATTAAATTTCTTCTACACATACAACAGCGAGAAGGAACGTGTGAGTCGCTTCTAAAGACGCGACTCTACTTATACCCGTACTCAGTCAGTATTTACGTTTTTGAACATATGATTTTTTAGAATTTTAGCATTAAAAAAACAATTTTACATTTTACATTTTTTTGCTACATCTGTTATCTACATCTACATATATTATGTATATTCTACATCTAACATGTAGATTATACATGTACCATTTCGATTCTACATCTCCTCCGCTATGGGTTGCTCGCGCACTGAACGCGGCAGAGTGTGCGAGCGAGATGGAAAATGAGTTGTGTTGTCGTAAGCTGGTGGGGGCAGGGGAAGCAACTGAAAACTAATTTCGTCATTCTGGCTATAATTATGATCCGATCTGATTCAGATTCAGCAGTCTGGTAGATATGGGCATTCTCTACTGCGTTTTTAGTTTTATCGTATCTTTAAAAATGTGCCTGCCACAGATTTTCGTTCTTTGTAGGGGTGGGGGCGAAATTTTGAAATACATTTGTAGCAGTGGGATATCACATGAGTCTGGAAACCAAATTTGGTTGCCCTAGCTCTTATAGTCTCTGAGATCTAGGCGCTCAACAAGACAGACAGACGGACAGACAGACATGGCTATATCGACTCGGCTATTGATGCTTATCAAGAATATATATACTTTATGGGGTCGGAAACGTTTCCTTCTCTGCGTTACACACATCCACTTTTACCACAAATCTAATATACCCCTTAACTCTTTTTTGAGTACGGGTATAAAAAGAACGAAGGAAACGGAAACCGAACGAAAAATGTAAAATTTTTGCTGCAACATTTTTGGCGCAGCCGGGCGTAGATGTCCTCGAACCTGTACGTGTGTGCCCGCTTGTGTGTAGGCAGTTTTCCATGAGGGTTTTTAGAAAATGAAACTTTGCACAGGCAACGGCCAGCGGCATAGGCATCGGCATCGGGCATCGGGATCCTCCACGAGGCGGGAGAGCTCCGAGAGCACCAAGCAACGCTGAGAACTGAAAACTGAGAGCGCTGCTGCCCACACAACTGCGGCTGCGAAAGCACTTAATCATCTTAAACCGTTGTTTGCACGGCTTGCCGCAGACGTGGCTGCCCCCGCCCCACTACCCCCACATGGCAATACACACTTTGTTCGTCCTACACGTGTTTTTCATATGCTGCGTCGCACGCAAAACAAAAACAAACGTCTAAAAAAAGGAAAAACAGGAAAAGAGCAAAATGCCCTGCCAGCAGAGTCAAAGATTGGATGCTCTAACTCTCGCATAATCCACGCTTAGTGTGGGCACAACTAAAATGATAAGTTAATCAATTAATTTTCTCCGAATTTCCGCTGTTGCTACTTGCAACCCTAATGACCAAGGAAGTATGCCCACTCCCAGCTGCCACCAGGTAAAAACCGAAAACAGTCAAGCCAACAAAAAGAAGATACTGTATAGCATCCAGCTCCATCTCTTCACCCACTCCCTCCCCGGAATTGTGCCCACATTGACCAGTTGCGCAGCAAACTAAACACGTGGCAGCACCTGTCCAACCGTGCCTCCTACCTCCCACCTCCCACCTACACCATCAGCCCCCTGTGGCAACCACATTTCATACAGTTTCCAAAGCTGAACCGCATTTAGCGCGCGTTTAGTGGTCGCCATTCTGTTTGCCGTCACCGTGTCGTGCCGTGCCCCGTGTTGCAGCCCAGATTTATGCAATGGAAATATGCCACTGTCTAAAGTTTCAAGTGCCATTCAGGCACAGCTACCTGCTACCTGCTACCTACTTCCCCTCTAGAACCCCCCTTCAGAACCCAATGCACCCCTTCAGGACAATCCTTGGATCAGCGCCCACACATGGCAAGAGCAAACATAGAGACCAGAATGTGGCCCAAAGGGGTAGGTAGAACGAGAAGAGGTAGACGCTCTGCCAGGGTTTTTGGTAATTAAAAAAATATCTTGCTTATATGCAAATCAATTAGTGTGAACCCCCCGCCCAATCCCATCCGCACACAGGAGTGGGCCAAAAGCAATATATGCCAGTCAGCTTTGTTGTGCCGCTTGCGGCCTTCGTCTAATTTGCATCTGTGGCAACATTCGGCGGTGGCTGGCCCCAGAAAAGGATGGAAATTGTAAGGAAAATACCATGCAGCACGTCGGAGCGATCCTCCGACTTATGAGCATGATTTGCCCTAACCAACCTTACCCCCTGCTGAAATACGAGTATCCCACTCCACGCACATTCCCTGACAGGGAATCGACAGATACTCGTACAGGACTCATTTGATGGCCTGGAGGCAGCAACAGTTTGCTTTGCACTGCGGCCATGTCCTGTGGCCAGGGTGAGGGTGTCTCTGGCTCTGGCTCTGGCTCTGCCTCTGCCTCTGCATTCGCCAGGATGCTTTGCATATTGTGTACTTAACTTGTTTGACTGCCACCCCGCCCTGTCCTGGGTAGCGAGTTGGACAGACGAGAGGAAGCAGCAACAAGCGACAAACGAAGGAAAGTTCTTCTCGCAGCGCCGCACGACTCACAACTCTTTGAAGCCAAAGGGCAGAAACTTGCCATCTTCTGTTGCTGTTTCTACTGCTGCTCCTTGGGCCCCGGCGATGCAGCTCGCATTTCAGCAGCAAGAAAACAACTAAAAGTCAAATAAACAATTCAACTTTGCGCTGTCAACGGGAGAATGCAGCACCAGACGGGGCAGGGAGCAGAAGTGTGGCAGAAGCAGGCAACAGCAACATCATCATCGCTCATAATAATACGAGTACAAGGAGCCAGGGAGCCAGAAGGCCACTGGAGGAGCAGCCATCCAGCCAGCAGCCAGCAGCCTGGCATCCTCCATAGTTTCTTATTTCGTTGCTTTGCATCTTTTATTTATTGTTCGCCAGCTCCTGCCTCCTGTCTCCTCCTTCCACCACACCCTCCTATATCCAGCTCTCTCGTGTCGCAGGCAAAGGTTACAGCTCTTGACTTTAATTGTTAACAAGTGACTGCCGTGAGCTTGAATTATTGAAGAGCCCGCAGGACAGGACAGGAGGCAGTACATGGCGCCCTGGCACACCTATGCGAAACGCAGAGATCATATTTCAAATTTCTGTCCGGCCCTTCTTCTTGGACATATTTTCTGCTTAAGCAGGCGCAGCAGATGATGACAAATGCCCAATCCTGATTAGGCTGGCATTAAAAGACGGGAGCCCGTCATAGCTCTTCATCAGGTATTCAGCGATAGAGATTCAGAGATGACACACACGCATATCAGTCTGAAAAAGAGGGACAGCAGGTGTGAAGAAGAGAACGAGAAAAAAGAAGCAAAAAAGGAAAACAAATAATTAATAGTTCCTGTGTGTGTTTGCGGGCCGAAGGCGGTGGAGGAACGGGAAGAACGACAGAAGAGATTCGAGTTGGGTTTTCTTTTGTCTGATTTTGCAGCGAATGAATCATGAATAGACGGAGCAGGGCAAAGCATAAGGGAGAGGAGAAGGAAGGAAGGAAGGAAGGAAGGAGATGGGTGAAGAGAAGAGAATGCAAATTGAAGTGGCAAACTTGAAGCTGGCCAATTGAGCTGCTGGTGGTGGTGCTGCTGCTGCTGCTTCTACTCGGCAAAAGCGTCCGAGCAATCGAACAGAGTCAGAACATTTGAAATTCAATGAATTTTGTACCCAGGTAAGAGGATGAATGGCCGTCAAGAGCGCCCCGGGGGAGGTGGACGGGCGGGAGGGACGGACGGCCATGCCATGTCAATTGGACGCCACTTGAACGGAGCGGAGCTAGTTCCACTCTTGGAGGTGCTGCAACATGCTGCATTATGGATGACTCTGGTCAGCAAATGGCGCACAGCTTCCCCTCGGATTCAATTTGTGACAACTCGGTTGAGGAATGTCCTCTCAAAGTGTCATAAATTGTGCAAGGACTCTGCTCCATCCGGGGCTGCTTGCTAATTATCAAGAGTGCTCGCCGAAATGCATTAAAAATGCCCGACTTGGCCTCGTAACTCATCTACCACTCTTATTTATGGCCAAAAGGGATTATTAAGGACAATTAAAGCACTGAAGCCTACTGCCTGCTGGCTGCTGACTGCAGCCAGCTTCCTGCTTCCTGCTTACGAATGCAAATCCGATTTAATTTTTAACACCAATCGCATCAAAATTGCAACAAGATTTTTAGCCCCAGTTCGGAAGCCAATAAACAAAGTGGCCCCAGGGTCTTGGCCATCTGAGCAGGCCAGAAATACGCAAGGCCTACGCAATAACAATTAGGAAGAGCTGCAAAGGCAATTTGCAACAGAAACAGAAGTCGAAGCAGCAGCAGCAGTTGCAGCAACGGAAGCTGCAACAACAAGCTCCAGTTTGGGGCAGGAAAATTCCTTGTGGATCAGGACAACAAGCAGCAGCAAATTGAAATTAATTTGATTCTCCTGTTGTCTCCTGCCATGGAGCCAGACTTTTGGCCTGGCCATGTATACGAGTATACCATTCCCCCAAGACAGGGACGGTCTGGGCAGAGCTGCGAGAAGAAGGAGCCAGTGCATCGGACAGGACAAGTTGTCAAGTTGGCCAATTAATAAATCAATTGGTTTCCCCGTACTTAATTTTGCATTTATTTGCTGTCATTTATCGTCGGGGCTGCAGCCCAGACACACTTTGATTTGCATTCCGACATAAAAAAAATCAACAACTGACTCTCTCTCTCTCTCTGCCTACTGTCTCTCCACTGGAGAAGTCAGACCGAGGCCAGAGACACAGGAAATTTAATTTTGGGAAATCAAAGTAAGAAAAGCTTACTGTGACAGAGAGACGATACCAGGTTGGGGGTCGGACTCTCCGGGAGGGAAGAGGGTTGTGGTAATCATGCAAGACACGCTTAGCTCAGCTCGTGGAGAAGCCGCAAATACATAAATCATGCGGCTATTTTAAGACCCCGAAAAAAGAAGCGCACTCAAAGCGCACACACGCGCTGGATACCCTTGCCGATGGATTGTTCCAATGAGAGATATATTCTATGTACATTCCGTCATTACTACGGAATGATCAGGCTACAGAGAAGGGAAGCTCCAGGCAGAAAACTGGCTTCAGAACTATGGGACTTTTACTGTTGGAGCTACTCTCTTTATGGCTCTTCTCTGCGTTGGCCAACATGTGGGCATAATAGTTGAAGTAGTAGTACCCCCTGCCAGGGTATGCCGCCGCCAAGCAGATGAGGAACAGTTAGGTTAGTCCGGCTTCGGAACCGCTCGTCGCCGGGTAAATGAACTAAAAGTGCGAGGCAGCGCGTGCAGAGAGAGCAGCGACAGAAGCAACAAAGTAAACGATCGGCGAGCGAAATGAGATTGCCACACTTTCGGTTCGAAACGGGCCAAGCCAGAGCAGCGCAGGTTAAGGTAGGGCGGAGTAGAGTAGAGTGGTAGGATAGATGGGGAGGGGGGTAATCAGCACATTTGAATGAACAGCGTCGACGCTGCCGCTCGCATTCATTCATACGACGCTCGCACAAGCAAAGCAAACAATCAAGGAAAGAAATAAACGAAAAAAAAAAGCGTTAAACAGCTGACAGCAGTCGACGCTGGCGGCGATGCCGGCGTCTGTGGTACGCCTCTGCTGACGGCGACTGCGATTATGCAATCGTTAAAACTGTAAACGGTAAAAACGCTCTGCCCAATGGCCAGCGGCGGCATCAGCAGTAGAAGCAGAGGCACCAACAGCAGCTGATGGCGGCCTTCTCAAGCGTGGCCAGAGTCTGCACGGGACATGGGGGGCTCCCGAATGTGGCACGCCTCAGTTGCCGCAGCTGAGAACTTGCGGTAGTTTTCTGCTACACTGGGAGAAAAGGTTTTATCCCCTTCACTCCGATCTCCGAGCCGCTGCTTGTGGCGTTGCAACCTTTACTTCCTCAATGCCTCTGGTTTGTGGTTTGTCTAGTTTTGCCGGCAATACAACTCTTCCCCCATCCCTTTCCTCTGGCGGTGCTCGAGCTGCCGCGCTGGCTGCACAACTTGGTCATCGCCGTCGGAATGTGGAGAAAGTAGGCCGCGATCGTTGAGCCAGAGCCATAGCTAGAGCCACAGCCACAACCAGTGCCAGAGCTTAAATCCAGAGTCTAGGCGCTGCCTCCGTCTGGCTGGTCCCAAGCATTCTGAGTGCGCGACTCGGCTTGTCGCGTGCATGCAACATTCCATGCCACAGCAAGAGCATAAGTAGAAGTAGTGACTGGAGACTGGAGGCTGGAGGCACAGAGGCACAGAGGCAGGCTAACAGTTAGCCGCCCGTTGCAGTTCCGTTTGCTGCAAGCGGATTTCTGAGCCACACTAATTGGTCTCAATCTGTCTGAGACGGTGCGATGGCTGCGATGCCACCGATGGCAGCGTTAGAGAGGCTCTAGCCAGCGACTATGACGCGGCAAGGTTGTTGCACGTCGGAGTTATTAGCGCAACATTGTTGCAGCCATAAAGCTAATGCCTTGGCCATTAGTCTGGCGGCTAGCCCCCCGGTCGGGGGAGGGCTAAGAAGAGATGAGACAGCTGTACTTACGAGCTGTGCTACAGCCTTTCATTCGGTGTCTAGCAGTGTAGAGCCCCCTCCCCTTGTTTGCCGAATTTCCGCTTAGAATATGCAAATAATTATTGACGACTGTCTGCGTGTGCGTGTGCTTGTAGAATCTTTATCGTTGGTCAGGCCCCCGCCGGATTGGATTTGCGCAGCAGTTTGCCAAACAAAACGAAATCAGCAGTTAGAAGTCGAAGCGGGCAGATCGAACTCTCAATGCTCTCTCTGAGTCCCTGACCTAGGAAGACTATGTGAATCATTCGTGCGCGTATCCAAAGATTAGCTCAAGCTTAAAAGCTCTCTATACTCTGCTCGCCGAACGAACCCCTCGCAGCACCCACCGCTAACCGTAGTACACACCCCTGCTCCGCCGTAGTAGTAGTAGTATGTAGTAGTTGCTGCGTAGTAGCCAAGCGAGAGAGCTGAGCCGGTCCTCGCCCTGCCGCTCCGTGCCAACCGCCAACCGCCCACTCACGACTGGCAGAAAGACAGAGTACTTAAAGTTTCCATCTGCTCCGACAGTGTGGAGTGTGTCTGTGCAGCGTTGAGAGTGTGTGTAGGTAAACCAATTGTACAAATATAGAGATTTGCGTTTTGCAATTGTCGACTTTGACACACACGTTTCATCAAGCATGAACGAGGGGAGAGACACAGACAGGGCGTTAGAGTAGGAGTGGGAGTGGGAGTGGGGATATCGGGTATCGTCATTTCACCCAAAAACTTTTCTTTATCGCATTTATGGAATTTCCAGCGAGCCGGAAGTTCGTTTACCTTTCGAAAGTTGCCTCACAAACTAAACGGAGCGGTCGCTCCAAAGAGTTCCAGCAAAGAGAGTGCTTGAAGAGAGCTTTCGCAGCTGGCAGTGATCTCTCTTGCTGACTTAACGAGATCTCTCCCGCAGCCGCTCTCTTTGAGCACCAAACGAACTTGACATACTGACGCAGTTTTTTCTGTTCATTCGGGTAGGGGGGACGGGCAATGGGCAAATGGAGCTCATTGATCGTACGGCTCTCTGCGCCAACGGTTAAGCGAATGCTTGCGTTGCAGCTCTGTAGACGCAGGCAGCGGCGCTTTTTGTGTGCCGTTTGATTTATTTGCCGTTTGCACTTGAATATCCTCTCTGCTCTGCTCTGTTCGCATCTGCTGTCTGCTGTTTTCTCCGACACCCACCTTCTAATTCTCTCTCTCTCTGTTTCTCTCTCTTTCCAGTTGCCTGCAACTTGTTTAACTGCACTTGTCTGCTGCTGCTGGAAATTACAGTTAAGCGCGGCCGTTAATCGCTTGCTCCCGCGGTCCATGTTCTAGTCTCTAGTCCCAAGTCTGTCTGGAGGCGCTCAGAAGGCTGTGAACCAGAGAGCCGGCTCGGCACTGCCCGTTGCCCTCTATCTCATCTCGGACATCAAATTAAAGTGTGGCCATGCTCACCAGCCATTGTGACGTCATTCGCATGCAGACTGGCGGCTGCACAACAACTTATGGATGGATCCACTTGATATCCACTCCCAGCACATAAAGACAAGAGAAGAGAACGCGACTCGACCAAGAATTACCCTGTACCCAGTTCCTCTTAGACTTGGCAACTTTTCGGCCTGTCAGCGGTCTCACGCGAAGGCGATATACCCTTGTACTCTGCAATTATCGGGTATACAAAATAAAAAAAAAGAATAGAGCAATGTCCCTCCATCCCTCAAAGGGGGAGAGAGAGAGGGAGTGGATCTCGGCCATAATTTACAGTTTTTAACGACAACATTTACCGCAGCCTGTCTGTGGCACTACCCACCAAATACACACAAAGGAAGTGCGTGCCATGCCACTGTTGAGGCCCAGCACAGCACCGTGCAACTCCCTCACTAGACCGTTTCACGGGCAGCAGTGGACACATTGTTGTGTTAATTAAATGTCATACGTGAGAAAATTGGCGCCATATTGGATTTTATCTGTGGCGAGGCTGGCCAGCAGGAGCAGGAGCAACGGCGGAGCAGTGGGAGTGTGATCAGAGAGGAGCAACTTTTGCATGCTGCGGAATGCTGCAAGTGGAACAGCAGCAGTCGGCATCGGTCCCCGTGCTTATCTGACTTTGGCTTTTGGCAAATTAATGAGCCACCTTCTGGATGGGACACACAGAACCCTTTGCCTGAACTTGCTCCCCCAATCGCCCGATGGACCACCCCCTTTGCCGCCTCCTTCTGCTGCTGCTGCTGCCTCTGTTGGCTTGTTTCGTCCTGCGCCTTGTGGCCGGGCCAACCAACTTATAAGTAAAACATGTAATTTCAATTTTGTGGCTCTTGTTCTTTCCTTTTGTGGTTGTTGCTCCAGAGGTTGTTGTTGCAGCACATCACGTATGCAGCGCAGGTTTTTTCGCCGCTTATTTTTGTTGTTGTTGTTGCAGTTGTTGTTGTGGCTGCCACTTTTTGCGGCAGCAACCGAACGACGAACAACGAACGTCGACAACAAAATTGAAGTTGATAATAATGCAGTGCGATTTCTTTTGCGGCTCCCGCTCATGATGTAAGCAAACAGCAGGAGAGAAAGCAGCGCAGGGTAAGGTCGGGCAAGGCGGGAGGCGTGGCAGCGTTGGCGGCTGCAGTTCATATGTCAAATTTTTGGCACATGTCCAACAGAGAAAAACAACAACAAAAACAAAAACAACGTGAAGGAAGAAGGGTTGAGGGCGGACGGGCGAGCGGTAGTGCCACAAAAACAGGGCGGCAGACTCGTAAAAATCAACGAGCAGCGGCGTAAAGGGCATGGGGCAAGAGGCTCGGGTGGCAAGGGGTGGACTGCCTCCGAGTTCGGGGCGAGTGTTGGAAAACGGCGGCACTTAGACAGAGCCAAAAGAGGAGGAGGCATAACAGGCCAAAACAAATGGACAAAATAGATCCCTCGCGCTGCCCACTTCCCTCTTCCAACATCTACCCCTCCCTCATCTATCGCCACTTTCAATCTTGCTCCCCCGCTCTCCTCCAGTTTGGCTTTGGGTCTGCCTTTGGTGATGCAACGGAAGCGGATGTTCGTATTTGCACTTTTGCATTTTCGCTAAATGCGCAATTTTGTTATGCGCCACTGGCTAACGGGCCAGGCCACGCCCACCTGAACGCCCACAGCCTTTCACCTATACACCCACATAGCTCTCTCATTTTTTGGACAGCTCAGCGTATGTGTAATACTTTTTTGGGCTTTCCCCGCAAGAAGAGACGCGGCAGAAAACGGGCACGGAGACGGAAAGGTCTGCTGGAGCTGGAACTGTTGTTTTTTTGTGGATTTCAAGTATTTTTCTAATTAGTTGAAAGCCCAACAAGCTGCCAAATCGCAGGACCGACGGACTGACAGAATGACAGACAGACGAACTGACTGATTGACAAACGAGTGTTGTCGGATTGTCAAAAGTTTTTATCGCTCGAAGAGACGACGATGATGATGATGATGCAAGTCTTTAGGCTAATGAACGAGTCTGATGAATAGAGCAGAGAGGCCGGGAAACAGGGAGAGACATAAAAGACATAAAGATGGAGAAAATGAAACTTAGACAAAAGGCAAAAGTTTTCCTTCTCCTATAATCAAATTGCATTTTGTGCAATCAACGCATAGACATACATATATCATATATATATATATATATATATATAGATGAAGAAGTCGAAACAGAGAGGGAGGAGGCACAGAGAGAAAGAGAGCGACAGAGGACCAAGAGAATATGACAAAAATTTAAAATGAAATACAAACGTTCTGGGTGAATGGCTTGGACATAGACTTAAACCGGAAGCGGAAACGTAAACATTACTTTCAATATTTGGGACCCAAAGTGGCTGGCAGTGCCATCCAACCAGGAGAAGAGGCGAAGCGGGGCGGAGTCCTGTGCAATGAGCGTATGAAAGCTGGGCCAGGTCCTGTGTCCGGGCCCTGTCCATTCCTGCCATGGCATGTCCTGTCAGGCCGCAAACGCAAACTGCATACCAAATGCGTGTGTCGCAAAAAAACGAAGAGCGAAAGGGTAGCAAATGGAGAGGCAGCATGTGAGCAGGGGAGCTGGGATGGAGGGTATGGCAGTTGGGCAATCTTTTTGCTGGACATTACAATAAATCTAAAATAAATATACAACAAACGAAGGAACTCAAGGATAGGACACGACAGCCCCAAACGGGTAGGGGCAGGGGCTGGTGCAGAAACAGAAAGGAGGATACGTTCGGGCACGGAAAATGACTTTTGGAAGTTCCTTACTTTTCATTTTTATTCCTTTTGCAACTCATTTCCTCGGGGGCCTCCTTCGAAATTAGGTGCAAAATGAGCACACAAAATAAATTTTCAATTGCAACTCTCCCCCCTCTGCACGCCGCATGACGCCATTACCAGCAAACGGCGAAACAACAGGGCCATAATAATGGACAGTACAGTGGTGAACAGGGGGCGAGTGGAGGGATTACACCAAACGATTTCCCCCATTTAAACAGAATGAAAGGCAACTTAAAGAGCATCCAATGGGTGGGAAAAGGGTATATTTTGGACGAGGTAAGGCTAACTGCCAGCCAAGCCGGGACTGCCTCACCTTACAAATAGTATAGCTTGGATGAAGGGCAGGATGAAGTTGAAGTTCACCTCCTCAGGTGCTGGCATAATTGTTTATCGAAATATGAATCTCAAATAAGCACTGCCTATCCGCCCATGCACCACTCCCATCCCATCCCTATTCGTGGCATGCAACGCACACGACCGAGGACAGAGACATCTTTACGGCTGCACACAAAATTTATGCGTGTTTAGTGCATGGAAATGCATAAACCAGAATCAGAATCCAGAATATTCTCCCTGCCAGTGTGTGCGTCGTGTGTGTCGTGTGATTGTGGGAGTGTACACTCCGGCAAGGGATGCGGAAGGGCAGCAGGCAGCCGGCAGCCAGAAGCCAGGAGCCACAAGCCCAGGCCCAGGACTTGCAGTGTAAATGCGTTAATCTGCAGTTTTGGCAGCAAGCGACCTGAAACCAGAAATCTGAAACCTGGTAACAAAACAATTAAAACAATATGCAATTTTGATATGTTTATTTGTTGCAGCTTGTCTACCTCTCGGGGGAAGCCGGAGGACGGCACCAAGGACAAGGCGGGGCAGGGACAAAGGACAGCCAACTGCAGTTAGATTACATTAGAGGTTAGTCCTCCTTGCTGCCCCAACGCTCCGGATTCAGACTTCAGGATTGTGTAATTGCATTCAGTTTCGTGCCCCGGCTCTCGGTGCAGCTCTCATTCTCAAATGGGAAACGAGAGGATGGGGAATGAGGAATGGGGAATGGGGACACTCTGCTTGTTGGATGGTTATTTGACATAACGTTTAGCTCAGTTTTCGAAAATGTCTTTCGGCCTGGTACAGCAGAAGAGAATTCTTTGGACAAAGATGATGTCACAGTGGGACAACTGGAACCGCATCAGCCTCTGCCATTGCCTAAGTATCTGTCAAGCCAGAAAGAACCTGTTTCCACTGTATGGCTGAATGGCTGAACCCTTGGCAGTTTTCAAATGGAATTAAATTAGGAAACCGCTGACCGAATGCAGCAGAAGCTTTTTAATGCCCCCTCCCCACAATTGCCCTCTCTTGATCCTTGAGGCAATATGAATTGTCAACAAATTATCTGCCCCTTTGTCCATTCAGCTGATTGCAACTGCAGCAATTTGCAGATTTTCAAACTATTTTCCACATCATTTTTGTGGTTTGCTGCAAAGACCTCTTTCCAACCATCCTCGCCCTTTCACGCCCACTCATCAGCAGGGATTATCGACCGATAAATTTGATTAACTTTCGGACATTTGATGCACCACTCACTCTGATGAGGACGGCAACGGTGACGTCGACTGCGGGATCGACTGCGGTCGGTGGTGCGCTGGTTAATTGTGGCTTGGCTGCCGCCGCTGTCTCATCTTTGCGGCTTCTGCGGCATAGGTTGTTGGCATTTCTGACTTTTACGGCTTGATTACAGTGATTACATTACGCCCAGTAATGGGACCCAGTAATGGAAGACCCCGTGAAGTTCACAACCCTTCTCAGATCGGATCCCACTGTCCAGTGGCCAGAAGTTCATCCGGCTACGCCCAGAAGTATGCTACAAGTTCGTCTTTCCTTGTGGCAAGCTGTTGCCTGGTGCCCCTAATCTCCTCCCCAACGCCTACCCACCGAAAGCCGTGGATCCCTTCCTTTGCGTCCCCACTCTTGTTGGCAATTTAACAAACATATCCGCATTAAGGTTAAAAACTTTTAATTGTTTGCTTGTTGCGAGACACTCTGCCACACACACACACACACACTGTGGCAGGGACATAGTCCAAGGGTCGCAGCTGCCACTTGCCATCTTCCAGAGGGAGTGGTAGGGAGGACAAAGAGGTGCAAAGGCAGTGGCTGGGCCTGGGGCAAAGCACCGCACTAATTAAAATTCGCGAGCATTTCGCGTTGGTCAACCAAAAGGCCGAAACGGCAACAAGAACAGCTTTTCGCCCAAATGGTCTTTCTTTTTGGGGTTTTTTTCAGTGGAGTACGAAGAGGGAGGGCTCCATGGACAGGGGTAGGCGCTGCAAATGCCCAACAGCATTTTTTTTGTCTTTACCTCCTGCTTTTTCGTTGGTTTTTTTTTTTGTTTTGTTTTGTTTTGGGCTTGTTATTAATTTTACTCTTTTTTTAGAGTTTTTGTTTGGACTTGCGGGGAACTTGGACACTCTTTGGCCCCGCTCTCCCGCTGCTCCGCACTGTGTACTTTTTCCATGCGACTTGTATGTCACTCTCGTGTGATTGTTGCTGTTGTTGCATCCGCATTCTAATGAAGTTTACCCACAGCAATTGTGTTTAGGAAACGTGCCTTGGCCTGCGTTTAAACGATTTTTTGTCAACGCGCGCACAAAAATGGCTAAGACCAAAGGGCTGGAGGGACAGGGACAGGAACAGCGATGGGGATAGGGATAGGGAGAGTGAGAGAGGGAGATCTTTGTTTGTCTTTTTGTTGTTGCTGTACTTGTAGTTGTAGTTGTTTGTCCTGCTGCTATTGCCTCCGTATTGTGTGCATGTTTGGACTTTTCCGAGCAGAAAGTTGTTTTTGAGTTTATTTCTTGTTGTCGCAAGCGTAATTTTTTTTTGGTGCAGCCTTCCTGCTGCCCTCCTCGACCTCTTCTGCTTGATTTAATAGAACTTAAAGCTGCCAAGCAGCGACACATTTGCCAACTGGCCGTAAAACAGCCACAGGCAGCGTGGCCAGGCGGGAAAGGAGCGTGTCCTTTGGCTGCTTTATGTGCGACAATAAACATGAAGAGAGCCATAAATGCTTTTTCTCTCCTTTTCCAGCCAATTCCCTGAAAAAAAGGCTTCAAATCAAATAAAACAACCAGCAAAGACTAGGGCAAAAAATGTCCGAACAGGGGAACACCCTATCTACACCCTGAGCCCTTTGAAATATATCATATATATAAATATATGCACCCATAGATTCCTTGTCTATCAGAGCTGTACCTTTTGCTCTGCGTAATTCCTTTCATATGTATGTAGCTGTCCCATATACGAGTACTCGTACCGAAGTGGCACCAATGTCCTACCTACCCTACGTCTTAATGCGCTGCCACGCACTGTACCAGCTCAAGAGGCAAAAAGTGGAAACATGACAAAAACCCAATAAAGTGTAAGTAACGACAATGGGAAAACGAAAACGGTTCAAAAGGGAATGGCATAGAATGGGGGGATGTGGAGTATACAACGCGGAAATAGACACCAAAATATTGGCAGCTTGTTTAAGCTTTTTGGCCATTTGGCATTTGGCATTGTTGTGGGGCTCTTGTTTTCGGTAAGAGGGCAGGCAGGGCAGGGCAGGCCCTGCTCTGCTCTGCTCTGCTCTGCAAAAATGTTGCGGTTAACGACACAGTGGTCAACCGCAAGTGTTGTATGGCAGATGGATGGTGGGAAGGCGTGGCAGAGAGTCGTGGAGGAATGGACAAAAAGTTTCATTTATTAAAAAGTTTGTCACGCGTGTATGATGCTGCCTTCTGTTCGCTTGCCTGTTGTTTGCTGGGCAACATTTTTGTAATGAGTGGCAATTTTTCACGTGTTTGCCATGACAATTGCACGGCTCTCTAGCCCAATACCTCTCTTTCCCTCCCATCGGCTCTGACTCTTTCCAATTAGTAAGCAGTTGGCCTGCAACTCATTTGCTGTTTACACAGCAAAAGACAATTTATCTTGCCATAACGCGAAATTGTCGCGCCCCTTTGCGAAACGCGAGAGAGTAGGCAACATTCAATGGAAACATGCCGCAAGTTCATAAATTCACTCCGCAATCTCCTCAGTACTCAGCCCTTGCCCTTGCCCATATCCCCCCCCCAACCCGCCCCTGCGGAGGCAACGCAGCTGTAAATTTGGTGGCGCGCATGTGATTTATAAAAATGTTGATTGGAATTTTCGAGCGTCACAGACGGGAATGGGGAATGGGGAATTTCAAGTGAATATCGATATCGCAGCTTCTGTGGCGCCCCCGATGAAGCACGATTTTTCATAATTTTTTATGCTTTTTAATGTGTGCTGTTGCTGCTGTGGCTGCGGCTGTGACTGCTACGCATCCGGAGGAGTCAGCAGCCGTAGCAGCAGCTGAGTCCATGCACTGCGGCGTATGAGTAATATTTGTTATTTATGCAAATGAAGTTTGTGGAAGTGCCTCGGGAATGGGCTTTAAATGGTTAAAAGTAGGATTGGGGCAGAGGCAGAGGCAGAAGCAGAAGCAGACGCAGCAGCGGCACTTAAAGACTTCCGTTTGGCATTCGTGTACTTCAAACAAGGTGCTGTCAAACACCGAAACATCAAAAGGCGAACTGCAATAAATTGCATAAGTGACAAAATGCATTTGCTGCAAATGCCGACAGTCGACTTGCAGCACTGGAACAACACCAGGAACAACTGACCATTTTATGGGGTGGGCGGATGGTATGGGATGGTATGGGGAGGACTGCTTCTGTGTCTTAGGCAAACAGTTGGCAACTTTTTCTTGACTGCCTCCGCTGCAAGTTCTTGCTCCTGCGCCTGTTGGGACACGAGCAACTGGCCATGGCTTGTTGCTTTGTTTTTTGCGCCTTTAGTTATGTGCTGCAGATGCACTAAAAAATGCCAAAGTAAACACGAAACGAAACTAAACGAAACGAAAGGAAAGCAAAGAAAAGGGTTGCCCCCAGCCACCAGCCACCATCCCCGTTTCTATTCTCGTGCCCACTGCCACCCACTGGTCTCTCGTACTGCTCCTGCGACTTTGCTACGTGCAACATGCGCCACGCAAATGGAACAACTGCAACTCCTTGCTGCATGCGAAATTGGCGGCGTATCTGCAGCGTTAAGTGGGTCGTCGCCCAACAGGACAACACTCCACTCCACTCGACTCTACTCTTCTCCAGTACACTTCTCTCGTCCCACCACCTTCCCAACAGCCCCTTACACGAGTCGTGTCCTGCGGCACAGCCGGCCAAGTCAGGCGTTAAGGATACACGCAGCAAGTAAGAGAGGGGAGAAGGACAGGGCGAGCATGACACTGGAGGCCAACTTCCGGACCGATGTTGTCCATTACCAAAAAACTAGTCCCCGCTCAGCCGCTGCCCGCGCTGCCCCGCCCCCACCAAAGACTTGCCGCAACGATTTATCAAGCGAGACGCAGACGAAGGCAGCCAGCAAATTGATTATGCTAATTACGGTCCTCCGAAGGATATACCCGACCTATCATTGGGTTTGTGCAGGACTAAATAGAAAGAATTAATATATATTCACGGACTGTAAAGCATTGGGAGAACTAGGCTGAAAGTCTCTTGACTGCAGGCAGGGTATGCAAGCTGTGGCTTGTCCTTTCCGGTGCCACTCTACTCCCTGGCAAGGACAGTTAATGATTCTGATTATGTAATGACAACTTGGAGGGAATTCCCGGCTTTCCAACAACTACAACTGCCACCTACTGCTCCTGTGCCTGTTCCTCCCCCTCGGCCAAGATGGAAAAACAAAGCGGGATGGAAAATTGTACAGAAACATTTAATTTGCATATAGCTAAGAAATTGGGAATCGTTGTCGTGGCTCTTTTTGGTTGTCAGAGAATGTGCTGACAGTTCGCAAGTCAGTCAGCCGGAGAAGGCAACACCAGAACAGGCCCTGAACGCCACGAGAGTGGGGGCGTGGACGGGGACCGTCAATTGTTTGCTTGCCAGAGATGATGACAGCAGTTTTGTTTAATTTCAGTTTTAGTTTAGCCATCGCTCTCCCTTTCCTCTCCATTGCCACTGTCCTCCCTTCACCCTCTGGCAAATAAAACAATTTATAGGCTGGTTGCAGGGGCAGGATGGGACAGAGGGCCAGTGGGGCATACAGGCAAAGGACTGGGCAAATTAAAAATTTTTGCACAAATATAAAAATCGGCAGAAGTTTTTGTCGCTGTCGCTGCTGCTGCTCTGTTGCATGGCACCAAAAAATGTTGTCAACTTTTATTATAACTTTTTATTTGTTGCTGCCACTGCCTCTGCTGCTGCAGTTGCTGCAACGCTGACACTTAATTGATGGTGGCAAGCCGTGATTGGTGCCAACGGGCGCTTAGCGATGGAAGAGTGGGAAGCCTGGGAGCGAGGCAGGCCAACAGGCGAAGCTATCAAATGAAATTGGCGCGAAAATCGTTTTAGCAATTGCAGTTTTAGTCAGTTTTCCCCGCCATTAAAGCAGACCAACAACAACAGACAGCAACCAGCCGCAGGAGAAGTGAAAATTGAAAGATAAATTGTGGGGAATGCGTTTATGCTGCTCCTCTGTTGGGTTTTTTTTTTCATTGAAACAGTGCATCAACATGACTGAAACGAATCCATCGAATGCAAATGTGTAAAGCTGGAATTGCTCATACGCAGAGTGGGCCACTTCGGAGAACCTCCCCATCGCTTAAGACTGAATTAAAAGAAGCAGCTAAGAAGAGGAAGGCACGAAAGACAGCCCGTAAATCAAGCTGGACAATCGGAACACCTGGCGGCTCGTTGCAGTATCCGCTTTCCTTTTAAATTATGTTATCATTGAGCAGAATGCAATTAAGGCCGATGAGCCTTCGGTGTGTCAATCAACGGCAAATAAAGCCAGGTAGAAGTCAGGCAGGAGTCGGGCAGCCAGCAGCCAGGCTCAATGTTTAAGCAGATAATAAAGCAGACAAGAGAAGCGAGAAGCCGAGTGGCTGCAGCAGAGATGGGGCACAGAACTCGGAGCTGCCACACGCAGGAGCCGGAGCACGACCACGGACATGGGGCATGAGCAGGGTTATCATTCCTGCGGTAACCAACGACCCTCGCACTGAGGCACATTTTGCATATTGCCACACAGACACGAACCGAGAGAAACAGAGATAGAGAGCGAGAAAGTGAAAGAGAGAGAGAAAGGAAGGGAGGGAAGACGCCTGGAGTGCACAAAATCGACTTTTGCCATTCTGCAATGCATTTATAGCTCCAGCTCCAGCTGCTGCTTCTGCTTTTGCTTCTGCTTCTGCCTCTGATTCAGAATCAGATCCAACTGCCGTTGCAATTGCCACGAGCACGACACATGGCGACAACTTGCAAGACAGCAGCCACATCAGGAGGGGCGAGTGGGGTGAGAGTGAGAGGCAGATAGCTGCCCGCCTCACGCACTCGAGTGTAACGTGATAATTTGTCTGACGTTACGTTGATGCCGCCACCGCCTCGCCTCCGTCACGAGAGAGACAGAGATTGCCAGGGCATGGAAGGGCAGGGCAGGACAGGCTCGATTCGGCTTGACTTGGCTTGTTTTGGTTTTCCACTTGGTCCTTGGGTCCTACATCCGTCGTGCTACTGGCACCCGTGCTCCTCCTGCCGTCGCTGGCTGCCATTCAGCAATCTGTCACCTGAGTAACAATTATAGCTGCTGGCATTTTAAGTGTGCGATTGTAAGGGAATCACCGACTGCCTGCCCGCCTGCCCGTGGATGCATCTGTGTGAAGGATCATCTCTTAGTTGGATATGTGTGTTCGTTAACTGTGCCACACTT
Organism: Drosophila obscura; assembly: GCF_018151105.1. Lineage (NCBI taxonomy): Eukaryota > Metazoa > Arthropoda > Insecta > Diptera > Drosophilidae > Drosophila > Drosophila obscura. The sequence continues at coordinate 1,879,442 of NW_024542737.1, forward strand.
GACTTGCCACTTACTGTTGCCTGTGCGAGGGAGGACCAGAGAGAGAGATAGAGAGAGAAAGAGAGATGCAGTGAGGGCTGGTAGTGCCCTGAAATCAATCAGCAGCCAGAACAAAAGTCAATCGCAATTGCAAATTGCTGTGAAAATTTCCCGATTCGAAAATTGACTTTATTAAAAGTTTCCAAAAGGAGCGAAAGCAGCGCAACGAAAGACGAGGGGAAGGAAAGGAGGAAGTAGCTCAAAGGATAACTGCTGAGTATACATATTCATACGACCCGTTTGGGATCAAAGGAGTTCATCGGATTAGTCTGAAAGTGCGAGAACTATTGAAACGGCCTCGTAGCCATTCATGCGAATTAACTCGAAACAATCGCCAGTTACGAGCATCCAAAAATCCCAAATAAACAACTACTGTCCCAAGAAATGCTGCCCCTAAATGTGGTCATTCACAATCGATGGAGTTTCGAGCATTTCATCGAATGGCGATTAAATCAGAGACCAGAGACAATCAACGGCAGTCGCCGGACAGGACGGACAGTGTCTGAAGAGAGGCATAGAAAGCCACCAACGAGCGGCATAAATCAATTGGTTTTAATGCGAGACTCGGGCCCAGGCCAACATGAGGATGAGGCTGAGGTTGAAACCGAAGCCAGAACGCGTTTTCGATCATAAATTATTATCTGGCCGGCGAAGGGAGGCCGGATATGGGCTGACTTCCAGCAGCTTCTGCCCCAAGGATACACGAAACTCTGGGCCAGCTACAACCATGACGACAAATTCCCGCTGCCCAAAAACCTAATTAAGCCAGGAGCCAGCGCGGGGAAGGGGGCAGATTGGGAGATGGGACAGGATAGGCCAAGCCGGAGCTGCCTCAACCGGAAGTGGGGAGGCAACCAGGCCCCCCCTGCAGCATTACTGTTCCTGTTGCTGGTGTTGGTGCTGGTGTTTGCATGGCGCCAACGCCGCTCAAGTGATGCTTTCGTGGTTAATGCTTAAGTAATTACAATGCCTGGCCAATTAACTATGCACAGGAGGTAGCCAGGGGCCAGAGGGTGTGGGTGTGGGTTGGCCATTGTTACTGGCCCAAAAGGCTAAAGCTGCTCTCTGATTCTCTCCGCTGCTGATGCTGGTGCTGATGCCGATGCTGTGGCCAGCTAATGAAGCCTCCTCACATTAAGAACAACAACCTCTGTACATGGGACGTGGCAACAACAATGGGAGGGTGCACAGAGAGCGCTGATGTGGCACAGCTTGCAGCTAATTATCACACTTGAGCGAAACTCCTGGCCAGACTCAGATTCAGAGCCTAACAAATGAGACCGAGTCAGTCACAGACGCAGCGTTTTATAGGAATTTATGGATGGAGGACAGCATAGATTGTGGGATGCCAATGAACAGGATGTGATTCTGCCACCGAGCCATGACCGGCGTGGATGCCACAGGTTACAGAATATCTGCTCTAGAAAATATATATTTAGAGAGTAGATATTCATTACATTCGATCTGTCGCCCAATTTGCCAAAGCGGATTTTTATGGAAATTAATGTTATGAACTCATCGACAGGCGACGGGAATCCGGAGCGTGCATCGATCGCGGCTGCCGCCGTTGATTGATTGACACTTGGCGTGAGCTTCATGCCGAAGTGTTCCGGCTGCCCCAGGCTCCAGTCCAAGCCAGCCAGCCAAAGACTTGGCCGCAGACTTACTGACGCTGCATGATTATTTTTCATGCATCGCGCACATCAGCAGCCAGCTCTATACCCTCTCAAACCTACTCAGGACTGTGTGTGATACGCAGCTGACTGTACCCTGTACCTTCTCGTGCCCTATACGTTCGAAATGCTAAACCAAATTGGTAAGACTTTCAGTTGTACGGCACCCGTCATGGAAGTTTTTCCGCATATCCGCCGCCGCCTCCTTTCTGCTGTTACTTGGTCAAGGGTATTCAGGTTTCGTCCTTGAGGGCCTGGCCCGGTCTCTGCTTATTCTTTATGTTCCCAAGAACTGTTGTTGTTTGTGCCCCCCCGCTCCGCCTCGGCAGCACCACATAAGCCACTTAAGTTTTTGTGGAACACGCGCCTCGGCCGCAATTTAGCGCCAAGTTTTTTCGGGGCGTCATCGATGCCGAAGCGTCTGCCAAACGCATTTGCCAGAGTAGGGGAGATAGTGGAAAGGGGAAAGCGACAGCGAAGGGCGCTGCATACTTTAAGGAAGTTCTGGCAAGACAGCCATGGCCCATAAATTGTTGGGGCTGCAAAGCGGCTTAAACGAATTGCCGCAGCCCGCAACAACTTGGCTTGGCTTGGCTTGGCCCGCGTTTTTGCCACTGCATCTTCCTACGCGCTGTCCGTTTGAGCCTGCCCCCCACCCTGGGGCAGCCGCAGCCCTCTCCTCTCTTCATTACCAGCGCTGCTCTTCTCCCCACCCCACTGCACTCATCGCTTGCTTCTGCCACGCTGCCTGCGGCAAGTTTCAGATGGTCTCGAGTTTTGCGCAATTTATAAATAGTTTGTTTAGTTTTAAAGTTTTCCACTCCCCGAACACTCCCCGGACAGGGCTCCCGTGCTCTCTCTCTTCTCTCCACTGATTCCGCTTAGGCATTATCTGCTGACTGCCGCAAAGTATTCTTTAAAGTTTTGATACTTTGCTCAATATATACAAGTATATATAAGTACGTACTATGTACCTCCCCCCAGCAGTTCTTGCAAGACGAACAAAGGAATTTATTGGCAAATTAGATTTGGCGCAGAAATGTACGCAATGAGGGAAGTAATTTATGGCCGGCCCCCATCTTCTTATAACTGTCTTTGATAGTGTAAAGTTCCGCAAAGTGGAAACGGAAGTGGAAGTGATATGGGGATAAAGTTGCTCCACTTCATCGGGGATAATTGCGGCTACTCCATGGATACTGGAATATACTGGGATACTGGGCGGATCTCAAAGAGATTCAGAACACCGACCGGAACCGGGATAAATGCTAGAGAAATATCTGAAATATTTCCCAAGCGCCAACAAACTATGCAATTGTAAAATGTTCAATGAGGCATTCGAGGCATTCTAGCTACTCTTCATTGCAGCTCCCCCCTCCCGCCACCTTCCTCACCCATGGCCCATTGCTGATGGTTCAATGCAGAGAGAGAGACAGCGTTTGACAAATCTGACAACGCGACTAAGCGACGCCTTGCCCTGCCCTGCCCTGCCACTGCCCTGCCACTGCCAATGCCACTGGCACTAGCACTGGGAAGTGGCATGCTTTTAGCATATTTTACATGCCAATCTCTGGGGCACTGCGACTGCAGTCAGAGTCAGTGGTGGCGGGGCACGGCGGGAAGCGGGATGCGGGCGGCAGAGTGGCAATGACTGCATTTATGCAAGTCGTAAGTAAAACTTTTCTCACGCAAAACGCAACTCGTAAAGTAAACACAGTCGAAAACTAAGTTTTCCCCACCAAAAGTAGGAATGGAGGGGGCATTGGTGTGGAGTGGAAAATGGGGAAAAGCGTAGCAAGGCTTTCGGGGTCTTTCTGGGTCTTTCTGGGTCTTGCGCTCAATTTGCGCATTTTTTGCGCGCAATTACTCAGCGAAGGCTTTAAGTGCAGCCGCGCCTCTGCTGCTGCTGTTTCTGCTTCTGTCTCTGTGCCTCGTGCTATCCCTGGCTTCGTGCCGCCTTGCCACGTTACCCCTCCGCCCTGCTGGCTGGCAGCGTACCAAGCAACCAGCAACCAGCAACCAGCCAAGACGACAGGCAAGTGAGCCCCGGCTTTGGCACTGGCTTGGCTTCGCCCCACCCTGCGCCGCTAAAAGCCGCCTGAAAGGTGCAAAAAGTAACTGCCTTAAGCGGCTTTCGGCCTGTCCTTGTCTATGCCCCCTATGCCCTTGTCACCTGCATCATTTTTTATGCCCCGCCACGGGGCAACATTGTTGACAGTTGTCACATGGCGTATGCGTAATTTTTGGCGCAGCGGCAAAACTTTGACAGGGACAAAGACTTGAGTTTGCATTTCCATTAACTGCTTTTTAATTGCCTGCCAGCTCCCAGCCCTTGGCCACATAAATCTTGCCAGAACACACACACACACCCACATGCACACGCACGCACATGTGGCATGCCACTTGTCTTCCACTTATTCGGGCATCCTTTGCTCTCCTCCAGTTCTCCGGCGGGCACTCAACAGCTTGTCAAATCGACTTTTAATCTGCTGCATATGGCCAAGACCCAACTGACCGACACTAATACCCACAGGCACATCCAGTTGCACCCACCCCCCACACGTCCTGCTGCTGTGACAAATGCCGCACGTTCATTAGAGTAGAGAGAGAAGAAAGGCAGGGCAGAAACGCTGAGATACGCATTTTTGCTTCCTTCTTTGCTCCAACGGATGCTTCTTGGACGAAGGTTTTGATCTATGGCTCCAGTCCAAGGAGCTCTGACTCATTGTCCTATATCCTGTCGGCTGGAGCAGGTACAGGAGCGGAGTACGAGATGCACTTAATGCTTATTGCCTTTCCGGTCAATCAACCCGTGCATGTGTGATCAAAGCCGCTTCCTGAACATATCAATTGGAATTGCCTTCCATTCGCCAAGCGATCCATTCCGAGACATCCCTTTCAGCGACAAACGACTATTATTCGAGAGAGGAAGAGAGAGAAGAAAATTACAGGCGACACACGGTTCAAAGGAGAGCTGCTGCTTGGAGGGGGGTTCTTCGGGTTAGCCAAATTTATGCGCTTGTTTATTTGGAATGGAGCACGGACCAGGGCCAGGGAGCGGGAGCGGGAGCAGGCAGGACTATTCATTTAACGTTTTATTTATTGCGCATTTCATTGCGGCCAACGGAATGTCAAGTACTGGCCGGAGTCCTTAGTCCTTTCTCTGGCTAATGGATTGCGGCACACAAATCTTTAAAATTACCCGTGAAACTTTGAAATTAGCCAAACAGAAGAATAAGCAGTGGCTGGCCCGGAACACGGCCAAAACAGTCAGAACTGAGACTGCCTGTGGTCGCCGCCTGGCAGCCGTCTCCGGCGCGTCCCGGCTAATTTGTAGTTTGAATTTTGATCAAGGGCCAAGTGTAGACAGGACCTGAATCGGACGGAATGTGGACGGGGATTGGGCTGATTGCCTCTTGGCCGGGTCCGTGAGCCGTGCTGCTGCACATGTCGCTGGCAATTTCGTGCCCCGCAAATTGTTTGTATTTAAAGTTCAAACACTAATTGAAGGCCAGACCTGAGCAGAGTTTGACTTGGCACGCCCCAGTACCCAGGACACTGCGGGGCATGGGTGGAATCACTGGGAGAGCGGATTAACCCTTGCAAATAAATGCATAAACCATCGGCCGATCCAGACAGATCGGCTCAGACCCAATGGCTGACAGGCTACACAACTTTTGCAAGCCCCAAATCGCAAAATCCCAGGCATATAAAAACAGAGGATGACCCGGGAGGGGGGAACGGCAGGACACCACTGCGAATAAGTAACGTAAGAGTCCCCGCACACACAAACACACACACATCCGCATGGCCGGAACGTAGCGTAAAACGTAAAATATTCCTGAATGCAATTCCCATGCAAACCAACAACAAACACAGCCACACACACCACACACAGACACATACAAACCAATGCCACAGTAAGCATGTGTGTGTTTGTGTGTGTGTGTGTGTGGGAAAAAGTCAAACTACAGCATTGCGGATGTTTCAGGACATTCAACTGCACTTTGACCCATATTCCATTCCATTCTGTTGCAAATACGAGTAGCTCGCTGGAGCAGCAGCAGCAGCACAGAAGGAGCAGCAGGAGGAGAAGAAGTAGAGGCGATGCAGCAGCAGGGCCACACCTCTCCCCCCTTGGAGCAACCACAGCTGTGGAGCTGTTGGCAGGCTCAGGCGGAGACTGCCGCACGTGCAGGCCATGGAAGGCGATTTGGGTTTGAGTTATGTCCCGCTGCCGCCGCATCAGAAGCCCAGGAAAAGCACTCGCACCTTGGATGCCAGAGACAGGGAATGGGATAGCTCCTCCTAATCCCAGCAATAAGTAAACGCCATGTGATTTGGCCCGACCTAGAGCTAGGTGGGGGCATGGTGATGGAGCGCACAGCCCCAGCCACATGGCCAAGGCTAGCAAAATACTTGGCTGACACTTTAACATGGTTACCTATGCAGTGTCCCAAAAATGTGTAACATTTTTCCCTTGCTAAATATCATTTGATGGGTAAAAAGTTGGATTTATGGCTTAGCAGAACAAAACCAACCAGATGCCTGACGAACGCATGGATATAGTCAACATTTCTCCACACATATCTATATACACTGGAATGAGAAGAGATCTGGCAATTATAAGTGCTCACAGGAATAGCCAACTTCAAACCTTTACCCAGCCTCAATCGCTGCCACCTGTCCCGTACCCCCAGCGGAGGACACTGCAGCGATTTTTGGGGGCACTTTGCGAAACAAACACAATCATATTTCATCAAACAAAAGGCCGAAACGACAAAAACGGATAGCAATAAAATAAGAGCCAAAAGCCCGAGACCCCAGACCCTAGAACGAAATCGAGACCGAGACCGGAAGAGATAAAGCATTGCTCATTGGCTCGCACGCAGGCGACAAACGCTGACCAGACCTGGCGACCATTAGAGGTACGTTGTGTCACGGATGGGAGGGGTAGCTGCCTCTGTCTCTGTGGCGTGGGGGGCCTGGCCAGGAGACACACACATTACAATTTGGCAGCCGGCGCAGTTGTCGAGCACATCCGCAATGCAAGGTAATAAACCAAAAAATACGTCAACAAAGAGGCCAAAAACCAAACCCTTAGAGAGCAGGAGTGCACCAGCAGTGGCAGTGGCAGTGGGACAGGGTGTGGGGCAGATCCACATACGTGACAGGTAAACGAGGTAATTTTAATTATGGCCACATTGGAGCCGTACCGTGCCGAGTCGAGTCCAATCGATGTCGATGTCTTCCTTGGTTCATCAGCATGCCGCCGGCGTGTGCGTCTGCGGAGTGCTCAACATGATGAGACTGCCACCACCCACTCCCCCCAGGGCCGTTATGGATGCGCGCCAATTGCGAATGGAAGGGCCCAGCATTCGGCCGACCACTGGGTCCGGCTGTGTTTGCCTCTTAGCCAAATTACATAAATTAGCCGCGGCCTTTTTTTTCGTCTCCGTTTTCGGTTTTTCAGTTTTTTGGTATTTCGTTTTTCAGCCGAAATCACCACTCGCCAAATCAAAGCTGCAAAATTTAATGGACTCCTGTGTAAGAGATTTGAAAAGGACGCACTGTCAGCGATGGTGAGAGGACATGGGGCCCACATGGGGCGAGTGTACGAGGGGAGTACGTGATATTTTTGAGGCTGCCCAGAAATGTGCGACCACCAAATGTTTAGTCCAGCTCCAGCGGGGGTGTACAACGCACAGTGGGAGGACAGGACGGGGATGAGAGTGATGGATGAATCCCACCTGGTGGGACGAGGACCACGGCCACGGATCCCCATTTGGATTTTTTGCCACAGCTACATTACTATTACTGATTTCATTAGAATCCATGTCCCTCTGTTGTTGGCGGTGCTCGGTGCTTCGATGGTGTTTCCTTTTTTTTCTGCCCTCTCCTCTTTTGGCGGTGCACCACTGCGTATACGTAATGTTGCATTTTTAGTGCCCGTCGCAGTCGCAGTCGTCGACGCCGTCGTCGTCGCTGTTGTCTGCGGCTGCTGTTGTACATTTTTGGTGCAGTTTGGGAATTGGTTGCCCCATCCTCAACTCTTGACTGCCGGCCGTACCACTTCCTGTCCCCGTCCCCTTCCCCGTCACCGCCCCGTCCCCACTGACTGTTCTGTTTGAATGTTTTGTGCATTTTTGCGCATACCTTTGGCATTTTGGCAAAGTCAAAGGTCACCCCTCGACCCCACTGACTTTTACCGCCCTGCCCCTGCCCTGCCCCGCCTCAACCCCTTCTGACAATTTTCTTGTTGCGTTTCTTTTGCGGTAATAAAATGGAGCCACGGAGCCAGGTTGGTCCTGCTCCTAGTCGTGGTCCTGTGCAAAATATGGGCCCAGCTCTCTCGCACATCGCATCGAAAGAGGTAATTTAATTTATGATGCAGTAAAATTGAAAACCCTCCCGGGCATAGCACTGCAGAGGGAAGAGGAAGAAGAGGGATGAAATGGGTGGTGTGGGGAAGGGGGGTTGGGTCACTAGTACTCGTATCTTCTGCCTTTTGGTGACATGCTGCTCGGCAGACTGTGGGGCTGCAGAGGGCTAGAGAGGGGGCAGGTGACAGTCACAGATGCCCGACTAGTTGGCCGACTTAGAGGTGAGCGTAGATTTTGCATGAGAACGCATGATGGGCACGGGGAGATAGGGATTACACTGAGCGAAGTTAGGCAGTGCATACGAGACAGAGGAACGTGATTTTGTGATGCCATTGATTCTCTCAGTGTACCTTTTGTCAACGCAGCAGTCCCCAAGGAGGCCATGCAGCAGGAGCCATCAGCCATCAAGCAGCAGCAGGAGCAGCCACCACTGCATGAGGGAATATAGCCTATCATTCTGCAGGATAGCCCCGAAACAGGGAAACGAAAGCCACAAAAACTACGGAAAACTGATAACACACTGCCCACAGCATCGCATTGCATCGCATCGGTTGCTACTGCTCTTGGTGTTTTTGTCTCCTTTTTTATGCTGCTGCTGCTGCATCTTCCGCCATGTGGCAGTGCATCCATCTGTGGCTCTGTGGCTCCGTGGGGCTGTGGCTGTGGCCCTCATGGCTTTGCATATTAAATATTCAACGGAGGCACGCGCAGAGCTCAGCTCAACCACGACAAGGCTATAAAGTACCTGGGACTGGAACGACAACGACAACACAACACACGCAGCAGCAGCAGAAGTAGCAGAAGTTGCAACAGCAAAAGCAACAACAATTGTGCCTATCGCAGGCGCCGTAAAAGAATTACGGGCTGGCAACGGACAGGACAGGAGCTCAGGCTGAGGCTGGAGCTGGTGCTGGTCCTGGTCGTGGTCCTCGAGCAGGACTGTACTGTAGATATGACGTGCATCCAATCATTTTAACGCAAATAAACCACAACAGATGGCGATGCGTGTGCCTCTTGTAAGTTGATGCACGAGTAAGCGCGAGAACTGGCACAGTGCGGAGGGGGCTGTGGCAGAGCGAGCCACGGAGTGACAGACAAGCACACCTTGGGCACATGGCTGCCACATGGCAGCTTATCACAGCAGCAAGGGCGCACGACGCCTGGCCGAATGGGCCGCTCCCTCTCGATGTCTGTCCCTGTAAGATGGTCCTGGTTTATGCTCCTCGCAGCCTGCGGTCACTTGTGGCATGCACCCCTCTCCACCTCTCGGTCTTTGTTTGCGCTGCGGTTGTCCGGCGCCGCCTTCCAATTGGAATTTTTGTCGCATTTACCAAAGTGCAGCAGCAGCAGCGACGGCGACGGCAGCGGCAGCTTGTGGCAAGAGAGCTCTTCTGCTGCTGCTGCTTCTGCTGCTGCTTCTGCTGCTGCTTTTGCTGCAGATAAATCTCATGAAATAATTACACGTGTTACAGTAAATGCTGTTAAATTGCCCCATGCCCCTCCTCCTCCTCCAACACACAGGAGCACTCCCGATGCCGGATGCGAAGGCGAAACCCGGGCCATGTAAATGCATTCATGAATGAGTGGACTCTGCGCTCCATCCGTGGGACTGTGGACAGTGGACTGCATAAATGCCGACGAGTACGAACAGGATCTGCGAGTGTTTCAATTTACACACAGACGAGGTGGGGCAGGGGCACGGTAGCCGCAGGACTTATGCCCAATTGGGAAAATTATTTTGTGCCACTGCGGCAAAAAAAGAGAAGCAGGAGAAAAAAACGAAATGCACAAATATGGTCTGCGGGGGCTAGGGCTGGGACTGGGGCTGGGTTCCGTTTCGGGTTCATAATGGAACAGTTCTCTCTCTGTTTTAAATATAAATTGAATATCAACAGCGTGGTGACTGCGGACAGGCGGCGGCTCATTAGCGGTCAGAGGCCGAGGCGAAAGTGCAGCAAAAGTGAGCTGCGAATTGGCTGCAAGAATGAGCTGCTGCCTACATTTGGGGGCATGCATGCGGGACGCGCTGGACCGTGCAATTGTCTGGCAAGTGTTAATTGCCATTTAGACTGCAGCATCAATTTATGCATATTTATTTCGCTGTTGACAGACGGCCACAGCTTCCTCTTCAACCGCAGAATGTTTGCAGTCAATGGATTCGCGCGGGATTCCCACTCCAGTTTCGGGTTCATTTTTTTCGAGTTTTGGCGCAACGCCGCCGCATCGAAGTAATCACATAAATCACGCAACGCTGCAGAGCGGAGAATCCCCAAAATTCCGAAATCTCGAATCAAGAGCGAGGCTGTAAAAGCGTCGCCGGCGCCCATTATGACTCGCAGATAAAACCCTCCGCCAGATGCATAGAAATAAAAAGCCAGTAACTGTGGCAGAAGCACTCACTGACTGCTTTATTAAGCATAATGCGGCCATAAAGCCATTCGAGCCAATCGAGCCAGTCGATCCGGTCGCGGCAGGGCAGGATGCAGGGCTTCAAAGAGGTGGAGGAGATTGGAAGGCAGAAAGGGCCAGATGAGTACTCCGAGCCCTGAGTACTCGCAGCAAAAGGATTACGCCAAGGTATAGACAGGCAGGCGGTCATGATTGATGGGGCATTGCGGCTAATTCTTGGCGCTGCCTTTGTTTCGCCGCCTGCGGCGTCTCTCAATAAGCTGTAAATCATGCTGCTTCTCCTGCTCCTGCTCCTGCTCCTGCCCCTATTGCGTGCCAAGTCATAAATACTCCCCCGACTGCACTGCCTCCTCTGAAGACTTCTGCTAAAGCGGCATGCAGCTTTTTTAATTAAGGCACAAGGATAGCCGTGGAGCAGCAAAAGGAGCAGCTATCCACGGGGCAAGCCACCAATTAGGAGATACTCTAACTGGGCTACCACTGCTCATCCTGACAGCCACTGCCCCAAAGCTGTGCTGCCCCGCTCAGACTGGGGGCACTATCAACTGCAAAGCGAAGAGAAAGACAAATGGCCAAGGCGCGAAATGTTTGACAACTGCGTTGGACTGCAGGCCGGGGTCATCCATCAAAGCGGCCTGGGGAATGTACACTGTCGAATGGGAGGGGGTAAATTGAAATGGCAGGCATTGCAATTATCGCCTCAGCTGCCCCTCCCGCCTCCAGCCCCAGGGGCTGGCCATTTCCCGCTAGATTAGGCCCGCTGACAATACATAACCGAATTAGCGCCACGGGGTCGCATTTTTATAGGACAATTCCAGGGCCCAGGGCCGTCTTCCGGGCCATCGAGAGTCTGCCTGCCAGTCATGCATCATTCGCGGCTGCAGCCAGTAATTTTTGCAATTTTTTGGGGCGCCCGAGAACTCGAGACTCCACCAAACTAAAACTCCACTCGACGGTTCGACTCCACTCGAGTGGACTGCATCTTTTCGTCATGGAGCTAGATTTATGAACCTCGGGGTCCGGGGCCTCTTCCTGGCAATATTGTAAATCATTTCCAAATTATTTAGTCGCTCTCCATTCATACACATATATATTCATATTTTTGGCGCCTTTCCTGTGTTCCTCTGTTGCTGGGGGCTCTGTTGCGCCGTTGCTTTGTGGAACGGGCCTCGAATGTGGCACGTGATTGCGTTATAAATTACAAGCCATTGGCTGACCCCTTCCCCTGCGCCCCTGCGCCCCTGCGCCACTGCTGATAGTTAATGTGCCGCAAGTGCTCCCAGAGCTACGTCGAAGCGATAGAGGATGAACCCAAATGGAATTTGGAATCACAAGAATCCATTTGATAATTCTTTGACCCACTACTCCAGTACACACATCCATATATGCATATATACCTGCTATATAGTATATACACCCTTCCCTTCAATCCAAACAGTCGAATCAGCTGACAGATGTCGCTTTCGTATCGCCCCTCCCTCCCTGCAGCAAATTAAATGGCAGCTCTGTTGTAGCATGTAATTTAATATTCATTATATGTATGCACAATATATAGTACTGCCATTATGATTGCATGATCTGTCAATCTGCCCAATTGCCAGGCCCCGCCTTCGGCTCGCCCCGCCCCGCAGTAGACCAGCTCAAGGTGCAGGTGGAGAAGAGTTTCGCTTTGGCCTTTCAGGCGATAAAACGAAGCGAAAAGTGCCGCTATCTATTAATATCGCTTTTGGCTTTTCGCTGGCGGTAGAATGGGTAAAACGGGAGAATGAAAAACGCTGAAAACTCCTAACGAACGACACCTGCACGGAGCGAACGAAGTTGCCATGTCCTGCTCCTGCAATGGCCCCCGTGTATGCCCCTGGCGGTGGCGTGTGTCCCGCTTCTTCTTGCTGTTTGCATTGGTTCCCCCTTTCTTTTTGCAATACACTGAATTGGCTGCTGCTTCTGGCCCATCGCTGCCGCTGCCTCTGCCGCTGCCCGTGCTGCCTGTGCTGCTGCTGCTGATGTTGCACGAATGTTGTAAATCAAAAGTAGGCGAGTCACACGAAGGCTCTTCCTCTGGCGGCAGCCGCTGCTGCGCCTATTTGACTGGCAGGCCGAGCGGATAACGCTGGCAATTATCGCGCTTGTGTTGCACGAACGGCGGAAGCGGTAGAGGCGCCACATCATGTTACCATTGCCCCCCTAACCATCCCTATCCACATCCCACCCATATTTGCCGGCATCCTTTTTGCAGTTCTCTGCTTTCTTTTCTGCCTTTTTCTTTGTGCAATCCAATTGGCAGCGAACAAAGCAAAACAAGTTGCACGTTGTTGTGCCTCCTGCTACAAGTCCCCAAAAAATATGGCGAAACGAGTACCATCCTCCCGTGCACCCGTTCCAGCTGCGTCCTCCCAACCCCTCCAACCGGTCATTCAGGCAGTCAGGCAGTCAGGCAGTCAGTCAGTCATTGAAGTCATTTATTGCCACCAAAAGTTTCGCAAGGCTTTTTGTTGCTGCCCCAAACTGTACTTGCTCCCGTGGTGGAGAGATGGAGCTCGTGCTGGGGCTCGGGCTCGGTCCGCTCCGTTCCGTTCCGTGTCCGGGTTGTGTTCACAATTTGTGGACACGCCGACCGCCATTTGATTGTTCCCTTCTCGCCGCCGCTGTTCCTGCCCCGCCGCCGCAGCGTGTTGTCGATTCCTCCGTTAATTCGCCAGGTGGCCCGAAACTGCGCATTGCTTTGATGATTGGGAGACCCCGGCCATCCCCAGCATTTCATGGCTCTCCGGCACACCCATCCCCGGTACACCCCTCACTGGGTCCGACCGGCCGTGATAAGCCACTCGTTTGTTTGCTCAGGAACGGCACGAAAGATGACGTGCCTTGGATTGCCCATAAATGAGTCTGACTAAAGCAAACATGCCAGGAGGGATTGGGCATGGGACGGGCCTACGTCTTCTCGGCCGCCCCACAGCGGAAGGAACGGAAACACAATCCAAGAAGGCAGGAAAAGCTTTTCGCTCTTTTTTGGAACCATGCCGTTAGTCCGTTTCAAACATTTCAACTTTTGTCGAATGACAATTCGAAAGCGAGCTTCTGTCAGAATCCGATAGGCGGCAGCCTCGCGCAAAAAAACACGTTGGCTTTTAATCTAAATTTAAACGTCAAACACATTACAACATACACACACACATTAATTAATTTGTTCGTTTGATTAAAATACAAAATTACTATGCGACCAGCCGATATTATCCGTGTCTTATCGCGTTTTATCGTGTTTTTCGCTGTCAACTTTTACTTACTGTACCGGCGAAAAAACGGCGCCCAAAACCAAAAAGAAGGCCCCAACTGAAAGATGGCAACATTCATGAGGAGCCACAAGGCTCACAGATCCAGGAAGAGGAGAAAGCTGATGAAGGGGAAGAGCCAGAGGAAGAGGAAGAGAAAGAAGTGGTGGAGCGGCAGCAGGCAAGCCGCAAGAGGTATTTTGAAAATTTTAATTTTAAATTTAACGACCATTGTGACCGCAAAAACGATTTCCCAATAATTTTTTCTTGTAATGGACTATATCGATAGGGACGATATTTTTAACTGCGATATATTGTCTGAATTTAGTCGAACCAGTACCATCTTTACTAGAATTCACCATCTCTAAATTATCTGAACTTGCGCGAACATGTTGGATTTTGTTTTTGTTTGTTGATTTTTATATTCCAATACCGTCAGTCTGAGAAATATAAGGTTGCAAATTTCATATAATACAATACCAAAAATTCGAAAAAGCCCCCAGCTGCAGAATGGAATGTGCAATTTGTGCGGAAGCCCCAAGAAAATACAAATGCAACAAGTGTATGGCTCCCTAGTAAGTCAATCCCATCTCTCTCTGTAGCTATGTAGTCTGATCACCCATCTGTCCACAGTTGTTCAGTTAAGTGCTACAAGGTCCACAAGGACTCTGTGGAATGCACGGCAGCTCAGCAAGCAGCGGCTTCGAAGAAAGAAGACTCACAAAAGATTATCGATGAAGAACCCACGCTGCACGCCCCGTTCCCCAGCGATGACACTGTGCCGCCAGAGAAGCTGCAGGAGCTAAGTGAGTCCCTAAACGTATTAGACTACAATTTCCACTAACATTCTCCTTGGCCCAGATACCTGCGAACCACTGCGCCAGCTACTCCGCAATCCGCACCTACGGGATCTTCTCAAACAGATTGATGTTGCACACAACATCCAGTTGGCCATGACAGCGGCCATGCAGGAGCCGCTCTTCCTCGAATTCGCTGACGCTTGCATGCAGATCGTGGAGCCCATGTCCCAAGCCGAGCGCGACGAATACAAACTATGCTCTTAAAATTCGCAGTGAGATCGCTTGTGATAAACTAATAAGTCTTTATTTAAATGTATATTAATACGTCGGTATATTTGTGGATAAGTTTGGCTATAAACATGACACATGCCATGAAGGCATGGACACGAGATCTATGTAGATACAGTCCAGAGGGATGTACTTAGATTAGACCTATCTATATTGCAATTAGTTTTAAATCAGTTGGGCAATTGTTGGCCAAGTTAAAGCTTTCTTTGTTCCTTGAATATTGTGCGCTACAGCTCAGTGCGCTCGTGCTCGTTCCGATTGACTAGGCTGGAAATGTACACACTCAAATGCTTGGGCAGGGGGACCCAGTCCAGCTCATTGGCGAGGGCAAAGTAGCGCCAGCGCAGTATTTGGGCCACCTCCTTGGGCTGTCGGGAGCGGGTGAAGACGCCCTTCTTATTGCCCCCCACGCGGGTGACGGCTGAAAGTGAAATGGGAAATCATAAGAGATCTTGATATTCTTTGGAATAGGCTCCTATGGCACACACTTTGGGCCGTCTTGAAGTCGGCAAAATTCCACACAAATTCCCCGATGAACCAGTTTTGTTTTCGCAGCTTGTCAAATGCCTTAAAGTGCTGGGAGAAGAGTGCCACCTGATAGTCCTCGGACCAGATGTAGGCTGGGAGCTGTAAACGATCAATCAGAGCATATCCAAATCGTTGTAGAGCAATTTTCTTACTGAGTGCAGGCCCTCCATGGTATCAGCGCCGTACTCGAAGAGGATCACGGGCTTCCCGAAGTTCTGGTGCCAGCGCTGCGCCTCCTCTGTCAGCAGATTGACGATCATGTCCGTGCGTCCAGAGTTCTGGTACCATGCGTTGTATCGGTTGAAGCCGACGATGTCGAGCAATGCGGCCAGGTGGCACTGTTTGGGCGGATCGGGGCTGGCATTGATGGCTGCCGTTAGAGGCCGCCCCTGGGCTATGCTCCTCGTGTAATTTACCAGGGCCCTGTGTGGACAGATAGCGATTAGCCCTGCGCTACAAAGGCGATGCAACTCACTGAAAGTAGCTGAGGGCCCCCATCTTGAAGGAGCGCGGCTCGTTGGCCACCGACCAGGCGATGACACTAGCGTGGTTGCGATCCCTGTGGATGAGCTGCTCCAGCGCAGTCATGTGGTTGCTCAGCAGTTCTGGCTCAAAGATGTCTATGTTGACAGCGGAACATTCGTCGACAATCATGATTCCGTGCTCGTCCGCGAACTGCATTGACTCTTCAGAGTACGGGTAGTGCGAGGTGCGGTACGCGTTGGCCCCGATCCACTTTATCAAGTTAAAGTCGCGGGCGAGAAGTGCATTGTCCAGGCCCTTGCCCCGAATCTGCAAAATGGGAATTCGAATGAGCGGATAGATGCACATAGGCTAACGTCTGACTCACATCGGAATCCTCGTGCCGGCCAAATCCTCGAAGGTAGAGAGGTTTCCCATTTAGGAGCAGGCTCGTGTTCGTCCAGCTAAGGGTGCGGATACCCACGGGCAGTCTGTAGGCATCTAGGAGCTCTTCCCCATCATCGCCCTCGTAGCTGGACATGAATAGTTCGAACTCCAGGCTGTAGAGATGTCCTGGTTCCGGGTGCATCAAGTACGGCCACCACGGTTTCGCACCCGGTACCAGGAGAGTTCCATTGTAGAGAGCGCGGTTGACCTGCTGAGCCGCTACGACTCCATCCCTGTCCCGCAGCTGAACGAGAACATGCGTTGGCTGCATTGTGGAATCTTCCGTGGCGCCATGTAACCAGATGCGGTAGTCAATGCGTCCCACTTGATCGGAGGATAGCTGCGTGCTGATCGCGATATCGCTAATGTGGACGAGTGGCGTGGTGTAAAGCTGGACGGAGCGGTGGATACCAGCGTAGTTAAAGAAGTCGAAGGTGTAGCTCTGGATAGGTGTCTGGCCGTTGTCCGTATTGACGGTGGTTACCTGCCCCTGTGGAACGCTGCGATTGGTCAGGCGGTTGTCGCACATGACCGTGATCCGGTTCTCGCCGCCAAAGTTCAGAAGGTTGCTGATCTCCGCCTCAAAGGGCAGATGCCCGATGCTGTGGCGCATGGCATTGCGCCCGTTGATCCACACGACCGCCGCATAGTGGACGCTGCCGAAACGCAGCCAGGTGCGTCGATTTTCCGTCCAGTCGCGGGGCACGAAGAAGGTTCGCTCGTACCAGACGGTGCCGACGTGGTCGCGCAGGTTGTCCGTGGTTATGTCGTTGTAGGAGGCCGGGACTGGCATCGGAATGATCTCCAGGCCAGTCTTCTGCAGACTGTCCTCGTACCACTTCTCTCGAACACCCTGGAGAGGGTCACTCGGTTGGCTCATAAGCAGGCGCCACATCCCGTCCAGGCTGCGCACATCCCGCGTCTCCGATTCGCGTGGATACAGCAGTCCTGTAGTTGGGACTGGCGTAGTCCAATTGTCGTGCAAAAACACTGTGTGCTGCTCCGTTTTATCGTGTTTGTTGTTTTCTCCGTGGCCAGCGACCACCAGGCGAAGGACAAGGCTCGATAGGAGCCACATCCATGAGCAAGCTCCAGCTCGCATTTTGAAATTTTATTCAGCTGGCAGCTGCAAAAACTGCCTTTGTTTCAATTTATAATCGCAAATACTCTTCCGGTACTCTTTCCCACCCCCGCCCACAATTGTTTATTTTGATAAGACCGTACCAACCACCAACCACCAACCATATGGCAAAGCCGGCTAGGGGTGACATAGGTTTCCATCGATAGTGAGCAACCGATAGCTGTTAATAAATAATGCACTTTATTTAAAATTTAGTTTAGCTTATCAGTACATATAAAAAATACAATGCACTAAAGCTATACATTTAGGATTGTACAGGGCAATGTAACGGAATGGAAAATGCAACTATGGCGATGGCAGATCAAGGATCACACGCATAAAGACATATTTACAGTAGCCATGTGTCCGAATACTACGTATTCTCCACCTTGCCCATGTCGGCGATGTAGGTGAAAAGGTCTTCCGGGAAGCTGGAATCGTCCAGCTCCCGGGCAAGGGCAAAGTATCGCTTCCGCAGCAGGTGAGCCGAAGCTTTCGGTTGTCGGGCACGCGTGAAGACTCCCTTCTTGTTGCCTCCTACGCGGGTGTAGCCTGAACGGATATATAAAGAGCTTTAATCATAATGCAGTATGGAGGAGGACACGATGACACCTACTCTGGGCCGTTTTGAAGTCGGCAAAATTCCACACAAACTCTCCGATGAACCAGCCCTTCTTCCGCAGGATATCGAAGGCCTTGAAGTGGCGCGCGAAGACCTCCGATTGAAACTCCTCTGACCATACGTAAGCCGGGAGCTGCAGGAGGAACAGGGAAATGAAGAGAAAGAGTGCCAGGGGACATTCCTCACAACCATACCAGGTGCAGTCCTTCCAGTGTATCGGCTCCGTACTCGGCCATGATTACGGGTTTGTTGTACTGTTTGTTCCATGCGACGGCCTCCTCAACCACCTTCTTTGTGACCATGTCCAGTCGACCTGTGTTGGAGTACCACGCATTGTAGCGATTGAAGCTAATGATGTCCAAAAAGCGGCCCTGCAAAGGAATGATACGGTTAAACGGAACTAGCAAGACTCCGGAGAGCCTTATACATACCGCCTTGTCATCGGTCCATGGAGTGGCAATGGCTGCCGTGATTGGCCGTGTCTTGTCGAGGGACCGCGTAAGGTTAGCCACAAGTCTGTGAAGAAATGCTATTAAAAAAAACAGGCGGAGAGCACCCAGTAATTCACCCACTGGAAATACGAATCCGCATTCATTTCACGGGTGCGAGGCTCATTAGCTATAGACCACATGACCACGCTGGGATGGTTGCGATCTCGGTGGATTAGCTGCTCCACCGACGACTTGTGTTTGCCCAGCAACTCCTGGTTGTAGTTTCTGAAAGGGGAGAGAATTCACAATTAATTAATTAATTCTGCACCTGCAGAGAAATCCACAGCAGACTCACTCCGCGTCGACGCTGGGACACTCGTCAACAATCATGATCCCGTGCTCGTCCGCAAACTGCATCGACTCCTCAGAATAGGGATAGTGCGAGGTGCGGTACGCGTTGGCCCCGATCCACTTCAGCAGGTTGAAGTCCCGCACCATAAGGGCATTGTCCAGGCCCTTGCCTCGCACATCGGCATCCTCGTGGCGGCCGAAGCCGCGGAAGTAGACGGGCCTGCCGTTGATCTGGAATGTGGCGTTGCTCCAGCTTAGGGTGCGCACGCCCACCTTCAGGCGGTAGACGTCGAGTAGCTCATCGTTGGAGGCGTGTAGCTTCACCTCCAGCTGGTAGAGATATCCTGGTTCCGGGTGCATCAGGTACGGCCACCAGGGGTTCACATTGTCCACCTGCAGATTCCCACTTAGCTGTGCATCCGAAGTGCCATTGGCCACCAACTTGCCCTCCCGGTCGTACAGTTGGGCTCGCACGTACAGGGCATTGTCTGCTTCGTTGACGGCGCTTCCATTAAATTTGACGCTGTAGAGGACCTCTCCCCCTAGGAAGCGAATTAAGTCGAGGTAAGGAGTGGCTGACAGGAGCATTTCCACTTTAGCTTACCGACATTGTCCTTCGACAGATTCGTAGTTACCACTACCTCCTCTATGAACGTCTTGGGCGTGGTGTACAGGTGGACCGAACGATGGATTCCGGCATAGTTGAAAAAGTCGAACGTGTAGCTCTGGACTATCGTCATGCCGTCGTCGTTTGGTAGCTCGGTGATCCTACCCTGTGGCACAGTAGTCTGTATTAAAGCGTTGTCGCACATCACCGTGATGCGGTTCTCTGCGCCGTATTTCAGCAGATGCGTGACCTCCGCCTCGAACGGCAAGTGCCCGATCTCGTGCTTGACCACCTTCTGGCCGTTCACCCACTGCAAGAAAGAGACATCTTTTAGGTGACTTGTTGATGTTGATTACCCGATCTGGTGCTTACCACATACGCCTCGTAGTGGACGCTGCCGAACCTCAGCCAGACCCGCTGATCCACGGCCCAGGAGCGTGGGGCAAAGAACTTGCGGTCGTACCACACAGTGCCCACGTGGTCGCGCAGATTGTCGGTGGTTATATCATTGTAGGAGGCGGGCACGGGCATCGGTATGGTGGGTCTGCTCTTGCTCAGGTCCTTGCTGTACCACTCTTCCCGCACACCCTGCGTTGGGTTCGCCTGGTCGGAGCGCACAAAGTTCCAGATTCCGTCCAGCGAACGCACCTCCCTCGTCTCGGACTCCCGGGGATAAAGCATTCCACGCGACTGCGGCACTTCCTTGTTGATCAGAATCAGAGCTATGGAGAAGTGCAGCAAATACAGTCCAGAGACGAACGAGAATAACCAGAGAGCTGCAAAGACAAGCAAATGCAATACTCAGAGAGGAGTAGGTACGTATGGTATGTGAGAGAGCGCTGGGAGAATATTTTTTATAGATAAATTGATAAAAGCGGCTATCAGTAGTTTCCACTTGTTGATAAGCCGGAATACATGACTGAAATCGTTGGGCACGAGGTCGGCGGAGGGAGAACGTTTCAGAATTATTTTAGGGTCAAAGATGTCCAATGTCAATCTCAGTTGTAACGGTATCCATACTCACGTTGAAACGATTTGTTATTGTTATTTCTCAAAGTCGGTGTGCGAAACGGAACGGAACGATACACAGCGCATCAAAAGGAAACGGAAATGAAATTGTATATTCTACATTATTGTGGGTTAACATTTGCATGCAACAATGCAACAGACAAAAACGATCAGGACAAAAGGTGGAACAAATGCCAAACAATGCCAAGGCAAGAGCGCCAGAGAGTACGAGAGAGATGTGAAGCACCTGGCCAAAACAGCTGTTACTAAAATCATTCTCGCGCTCTCTCTCGCCCTCGCTGATGTGTGTGTCATCAGGCAGATAGATGAGAGCGAGCGATTCTGTTTAGATTCGGTTTTGTTTCGATTCATTAATGTTAATTTAATGAACGCATTGCTTTGCACTTTGTTTTGCTAATAAAACACGTTTGGCATCGCGACACAACGAATATCGAGGCACCAACATTTCAGAAATCTCCACAAGCCCATAATATTTATGGGACGGAGCGCGGCAAGCTGAACTTTGCCTCTCTCACGTTCGGCCGTCGGAGGCACACTGTGCAGCACTTCCTCTATTTATATTTATCTACCCTATCGCTAGAGTGCACGTTCGCTGGTCAGATTAGACGTTGGGCCTCTTACCCATTTGAATTGATATCTTCCACAATAGGGTCGGCGTTATTCCCAACATTGGAGAAGGATGTGAATGTCTCAAGGGATTTTGACAGCATTTGCATGGATTCCTGTGCTGTAAATGCAACGGTCGATAACGGTTGGGATTGGCTTACACATTTCGGACTCCGGGTGCGACTCCCTCTGCTTTGCGGCCTCAACTGACTGAGAGTGCACTTGTTGCGGCTGCCCGCTTTTAAAGCGGCCTGGTTCTGGTTTTGGGTTCTAGTTCTGGCTCTGGCTCTGGCCGTGGCTCCGACTTCAGTGGGTGCAGCGGGGGAGTGCGAGTTCCCAATTTAAATGCCAAAAGGCACAGCAGGCGTACCGTTACGCGCGATATTTGCATAACGACGGGTGGGGGGTATCAAAGTCAGCCAGAATGTGGCGAGCTTACCCCAAATTTCATATTTGCGACACTTGAGGCGGATCTTGAGATACATGATGGCCACAGGGCACAGGCACAGGCGACTGACTGGACTGCTGCTGCTGCTGATGCGCCGATGGGCCAGTGGCTACTGAATGGGAATTATCGGCAGTTGTCTGCCGGTGACGGTGACCCGGGCCTGAACCAGACAGGGAGCACCGTGCGCCAGTTTTATGCGGATCTGTGGCAGCCCGTCCGCGTCCGTCCGAGCGGATGTCATTAGGCAAGGTAATTGTGGACTGTGCTGCCCGGCTCTGTTTCAGTTTCTCTTTGGGGCACACAAAGGTCGTCTCGGCCTGCGTCTTTGCCGGCTGTGGATGTTGGGGGTTTGGGCGCATGGGCGGAAGCTCCAGCTTAGAACACGCACGCACCGCCAAAGCACCGCTAAAGCCAAAGCCAACGGGCCTCAGTGCAATGAATGTGCCCCTAATTAAGCCCTGCCCCAACCCCAACCGCCCAGCCGATAAACTACTGCGTCCCAAATCCAGAAGCCACTGTGCTGCCTCATTTGGGGTCAACGGCTAGAAAACGAGTGAAAGCAACTCCTAGGGTGCCATTGCTAGAAGCTATGGTGGGAGGGTGGAAGGGCACCTCAAGGAGCAGTAGCAGGGGCGGAGTTAATTTTCAATTAAGTGTTTCTGTCGTGGACATGGACTGGAGATTAATTAGTCTTAATTGGGAGCGAAATGTGGAACTTCTTGCTCCAAATAGAAACTCTCAATTTATTCACCCTGAAGCCCCTTTTTTTTCTAATCTATGGCAAATCCCATTTCATCGATGCGTAAACACAGGGGCTCCTTGTACTGGGAATCACATTGAATTGGGTGGTTGCTCGGGCTCATTAATCATCTTACTGTTTGTACACCCCGATGCCAGAAAGGCTATCACATCTCTGACCTCCTCTTTCTTAGAAATACAATAAAGTGGGAACTTTATCAGCCCCACGTTTCCGCCTAGGATCCGATCACTTATCTCTTCTGTAGACTCCAACGGAACTAGGGTTAGGGTATCAAGGCAGGAGTGTGCTAATGAGCACATTTTCCTTCATGCTGCTTTCACTTTCAAGGCCCGGCCGCACCCGCACCCACCCCAGAGCAGATGCAGCTGACCCAGCCCCAGCCCCAGCCCCAACCCAAGCGAAAGAATCAATGAAAGAGCGCACAAGAAAGTGAAAATGTCAGCCAAAGTAAATGGCTGCAAATATTAATGGAATAGTTTACCCATTTTCAGTCAGCTGGTCGGATCAGGATCGTGATGTGCTGCTGCAAAGTGTTTTCTCTGGGGCTATGTATATGGACGCAGGAGTTTTGTGCACTTAGGAACACTTTCCGCTAAGATCAAACTCGACTTTTTAGACGCTTTTAGTCATCTCGCTGCTATTAATAATAGGCTGAAGCGTTCTGCATGTAATTAATTTAACACGGAGACTAGCACAGAGCCACCAAAGCAAGTCACGAAACGAAGCCCGCCACACTCGCGCCACAGCAGAAACGACAACGCGATGGAGACGACTGCAACAACCCCAGCGGTCGCTCGCTAGCCAACTGAGCTCTCTGCTGAGGGGAGCTACTTGAATGTGCTGCACTGTTGATCTTTGGGCAGGACGGGCTATTTGAGTCTGCTGAACAGTGGGTGTTAATTAACTTTCTAAAGTTTCTATTTACCGTGCAACAGCTGTGCTTCCACTGTGCAATGGTACATTTGAATTTCGATGATTGCGGCTGTTTCACGGCGTTGCAGCCCTGGTAAAAAAAGTAAACAAATATCAGCTGCTCAATTTTCTGTCCTAGACCCTGGGAACTTATCGAAATTCGAACATGTAGATTCATGACGTGATGCGAAAGCAAGCCAACCATTGCAAATGTTTGTGTGTTCACCAAAACAAAAAAATATGACTGTGTGTTTTTAAATTTCAACCTCCCAAAACCGGACGGTTTCATGAAGACAAAACAGAAATATATATATATTTTTTTATATAAATATATATACTGTATGGTTAGTGGTGAATTGTCAAATGATAAAGGCTGAAAGGGCTAACTAGCTAAAATCGAGGAATATTGTCGTGTTCGTTAGTATATTTACGGTATATTTTGATAATGACATGGTATATTTCGGTATATTTCTAAAGTTATGCGGTATTTTTTATTGATAACGCGGTCACACTTAGCTGAACTCCAATTAAATTTTTTGTTGTTGTTTAATAGGCTGTTTACATTGGGACTGCGTCATGCTTCTTTGCGTCTTGGCGAAGACGCAGTTTTTTTTACATAGGTTAAGCATAGGGCCCTAGTGGTGGCAAAAAGTTGCGTCGATCCCTGATTCATGTGCGTCTATTCGATATATTCGATTGCTTTTGCGCTTAACTGCACATTTTTGCACTTTTCTGCCTATCAGCGCAACTATCACCTCTAAGAACAACAAAAACTTGTAGTTAAAAAGTCCCATTTTCATTTGTCCGCTAGAGCTGTGAAACGATTGATAGTTGAGCCATCGATAGCTTTGAATGTTTTGAAAAAAACAATCGATACTATCATGATAGTATCGGGCTCAGAAAATTATTAATTATTAATTTTTTTTTTGTTATTTACTGGTTACTGGTTCTCGGTTTCTGAGGTCACTCGACAAAACAAATCAAGTTATTTTTCCAAATATTAAGACACATTTCAAATTGACCGCCAAACTCAATTTAGCGCACCAAAAATACTGACATTTTTCGCTCTCAATTCGTGGAGAGTTTGCTAAATTTGCTCTCAATTCGTGGAGAGTGCTCTCTTTTCAGTGGAGAATAGAGTGTTTTTGTGGAGACTTTCCCCTCATTTTCGTGGTGTGGCAGCATGCTGCTGAAATTTTTCCCATACAAAATCAAATGTATCTTACGGGAACGCGTATGGAATAAAGATTCATTGTTGCGTCATTCCATACGCGTTCCCGTATGATACATTTGATTTGTATGGGAAAAATTTTCAGCAGCATGGGGAAATGGAGTAGCAGCAATGCTGTGCAACTTTAGCACGGAATGAGCAACAATCTGCATACCTTGGGAAAATGGATATTATGGACTTGAGATATTGTTTGTAATTTCAGGCTCCAAGTAATGCAGAAACTACTCAGTCTCTTATTAAAAGACATCAACGAAATTGTGTAGCTCATGGGTACCAATAATAGGTATCAGAACCGGGATAAATGTATATATAAAACACAAAACATATGCATAGGTAGGTAAAAAATAACTCAATCTTACGAAAATGCAATATTAATGTTTCAAAGCAGCCTGAAACAACAAATTTAACATCAATTAAAGGAAATAAGGTATACCAAATCCCATACGCATAGAAGAAACTTGGTTGACCAGCAACAATGACGTTACATTTAGTCAACATTTAAGTTTTATGCTTTGGCTGTTTTTGTTTGAACCTTAATATGTAAATAATCCAATAAAAAACTGTTCTGAAAACTAACCAATCTTGTACTCAATTTATGGATGAATTGGATAAAACTATTTTTTTTGGGCTGAAAGGGCTAACTAGTTAGTAATATTAAACGGAATTTTAAAATCGAGGAATATTGTCGTGTTCGTTAGTATATTTACGGTATATTTTGATAATGACATGGTATATTTCGGTATATTTCTAAGGTTATGCGGTATCATTGATAAATCCTCGGTCACACTTACCTGAACTCCAATTAAATTGTTTGTTGTTGTTTAAATCCCATTTTCAATACTTTGTCGGCAATTCTGAAAAATCCCAGGTCCAATTGGGAAATATGTGAATTTTCAATTAGGGGTCGTTTCAATATTCAAAGAGGAGAAATTTATAACTGTAAATGTCTAAATGTAATGTCCGTAAAAGTCACGTAAAATCTGGAAGCTGAAGCTGCACCATGTCTCTGGCGTTCGACCTGAGCGACTCCGCCGACGCTTATCACCCACTGGACAGCGGGAGCGGCAAAGACGCGGCGGCAGCAGTCCCACACAGACACGCGATCAGCATGAGGGTCTCGTGGCTCAGGCAATGTCGCCGCTATAAGCTGCCCGCCCTGATTCTAATAATGCTATTTCTGATGTCGTGCCTTGCGTACCGCATCCTGAGTGTACGTAGAAATTTGTCATCCTTTCATCCATCTTATTCATCGACTTATTTCCGCACAGGCCGAGCGGGACGCTCCTCCCATAGACGTGCACCGCAGCTCCCCGCTGCTGGACGCTTATGAGGATTTCAGCGCGATGCGGGCCGGCGACCTAAAGATGCGCATCGAGGAGATGGTGAGAATCAAGGTAAGTGCCCAACACATTGGAACCTAAAGTAGATCAAACCTTATCCGACTTTTCTTAGAGCACTGTGTCCGTGGAGCTGCGAGAGTTGGAGTCACGCCGCCAGAAGCTGCAGTCGGACATCAGTCAGTACAATCAAAAGATCGAGGAGCTCAAGCAGGAGCTGCTGCGAGAGCAGACCGAGCTAGAGCGGCTCAAAATGTCCGTGGAGCAGGCGCAGGTGGCCCAGCGAGAGGCAGTGCAGCGCAACACTCCCGATCTTGCCCTTCCGCGCACCCTCCTGCCTAACTCGCTGCCCCGAAAGATGAATACTGTTTCGACGGGCATAGCCGCCTCGTGTGCGATGCACAACTGCTTCGACCACTCCCGTTGCAGCCTCACCTCCGGCTTCCCAGTGTACCTATACGACCCCGACGAGCACAGCGTCCAACGAGCTGGCTACGACATCGATGGCTTCCTTAAGACGACTCTCAAACAGACTCTCGGCTACAACGCGCATATCGTGAGGGATCCAAAAGAGGCCTGCATCTACCTGGTGCTGGTGGGCGAGGCTCTGCTGGAGCAGGATCTGCTGCGAAACAACCGATACGCAGCCCAAGAGGCTGAACAGCAGCAGCCGACTGCTCCCAGCCACACAAACGACTGTCCCATCGACATGCAGAAGCTCTACAACCTGCCCTACTGGGGTGGCGATGGCCGCAACCATGTGCTGCTTAACCTGGCACGCCGGGACCTCTCCTCCCGCAGGACGAATGCACTGCTTCAGCAGAACACCATGCGAGCCATTGTCGTGCAGAGCGCCTTCGAGCTGGGCCAGTTCCGGCCCGGCTACGACCTGATTGTGCCCCCCATCCTGGGTCCGCCCGGAGGAGACGTTTGGCAGGAGTGTGCCAGCATGGTGCCCGCCCGCCGCAAGTACCTGATTTCGTTCCAGGGAGAGATGAGACCTAAACCAGACTCCCAGGCCTCCCACCCGCTGGACGACTTCATACTAGAACACTTGACGGACATGTCCAAGGGACCCACTCAGGATCAGTTCGAGCTACAGTTCCAGTGCGTGCCCGCCACGGAGCAGCAGGAGGCGGACTCTGTGTCCGACTGGACGCTCTGTGGTTCGGATTCCTCCCGCAAGCAGCTGCTGAAGGACTCTACCTTCGCTTTGATCCTTCCCCCGCTCAACGAGCGGGTGGCTTCTACCCTCATGCTGGCCCGACTATACGAGGCGCTGCGCTCCGGTGCCGTTCCCGTCATCCTCGGGGCAGACGAACTGCGTCTGCCATACGCGGAGACTCTGGACTGGCGTCGGGCGGCACTACTCATGCCCAAGGCTCGCATCACGGAGCTGCACTTCCTCCTGCGAGCCGTCCAGGATGCGGACTTGCTTCTTCTGCGGCGCCAGGGCCGCCTCATCTGGGAGCGCTACCTCAGTTCCGTTCAGGCCACGGTGGACACGGTCATAGCCAGCCTACGCGATCGCCTAGGCATACCCCCGCGCCCGGTTCCCCCTGTGGTATCACAAAGTGTGTTCAACAGCACATTCATACCTCTGAAGTCCGATCCGCCAGTGGGACTGGACACTGAACCAGAGGAGTCTCTTGGACCCATTGAGCCGCCATATCCGAGCCCCGCCTTTCGCAGAAACTACACGATCCTACGAATGCAGTCCAAGGAGGCCTGGAACGACTGGGTAGATCCCTTCTACATGTATCCCCAACTGCCCTTCGACCCTGCTCTTCCCTCCGAAGCGAAGTTCATTGGATCACACACAGGATTCCGGCCAATCGGTAAGGGCATTGGAGGAGCCGGGAAGGAGTTCAGCGAGGCCCTTGGCGGGAACTACCCCAGGGAACAGTTCACCATCGTCATTTTGACGTACGAGCGGGAGCAGGTGCTGATGGACTCGCTGGGCCGCCTTTACGGTCTGCCGTATCTGCACAAGGTGGTCGTGGTATGGAACTCACCCAAACCGCCGCTGGATGACCTTCGCTGGCCAGATATCGGAGTGCCAGTGGCGGTTCTGCGCGCCCCGCGCAACTCGCTCAACAACCGCTTTCTGCCCTTCGATGTAATCGAGACGGAGGCGGTCCTCTCGGTGGATGACGACGCCCATCTGAGGCACGACGAGATCCTGTTCGGTTTCCGTGTGTGGCGCGAGCACCGCGACCGTGTCGTCGGTTTCCCCGGCCGCTACCACGCTTGGGATGTGAGCAGCAACAACATGTGGCACTATAACTCCAACTACAGCTGCGAGTTGAGCATGGTGCTCACCGGAGCGGCTTTCCTGCACAAGTACTACATGTACCTGTACACCTATCACCTGCCGCAGGCCATTCGCGACAAGGTGGACGAGTACATGAACTGCGAGGACATCGCCATGAACTTCCTCGTGTCGCACATCACCCGACGGCCGCCAGTGAAGGTGACTTCTCGGTGGACGTTCCGCTGCCCAGGATGCCCGGTTTCTCTCAGCGAGGACGACACCCACTTCCAGGAGCGGCATAAATGCATAAATTTCTTCAGCCAGGTGTTCGGCTACACACCCCTGCTGAACACCCAGTACCGGGCGGACTCGATCCTGTTCAAGACCCGCATTCCGCACGACAAGCAAAAGTGTTTCAAGTACATCTAGATCTAGTCGGGTCGGGGCACCCACACCCGTATCCATCCAGAAACGATGAACCACAACGGCGGCCGCTTCACTTACTACGCTAGACAACGGCTCCCAGTCCGAACCCGACTCCTAGTTCAAAGCACAAAGTTATGTACAGTATATACTACGTAGCCCACTGGAGGAGAACTTTGACTCAAAGCGTGGCGCTACTGATAAGCAATATGAGATTAACCAGTCACCTTTTCCACGCGAGTTCATCTGCTAATCTTGCCTAGCTTCTCACTTATACTATGCACTGTGCATGTTCGTGTGTCTGCTTCGGCCTGCCGGATATGCCGGAGATACCAAAACAGATTGTAAGTCTTTTACTTATCTGTGTCTTCGTTTTCTTAATTAACCTAAGTTACTATGTAAGTATGTATATGTATGACCCCCACTTGACTCTGTATATAGCGATCAATTAGACGATTCCTGTTCTTTTCATGTACATATATCGTGCATCACGTTTTATCTTGATATAGTACTAAGACGTTGACTGCACCATCCATTTGATGCATCCGAAGTGCCACCAAGCCGAAGCTTGTTCTCTGCCAAGCATCCCTTATTCGTAAGGGATAGGTCAAGCGATTGATGAGCCGCCAATAAATCAAGTCGTGACATGGGTACTAAATTATTAGAATATTATCGTTCACCGCAGACCAAATAGCACCTGGCATTAACTATCATTTGTTTCGTATATTTTTATATCAGAACCTGGGGAGAGAATACGGTAGCAGACATATATAATACATATATCGGAGGATAAGTAACACTCGCTTGTTACTTCGACATGCGCAGCTCCGGAGACGATTACCATCCTTTGGACAGCAAAAGCGAAGAGGAAAAAGCGCCGGTTGTGGTAAAGACTGACTGGATAGGCCACTGTCGGCGCGATATTCTCGCCCTGCTGCTCATGCTGCTGTTTCTGATGTCCTGTCTGGTGTACCGCATGAAAAGAGCTCACCAAATTAGGCTGGATATGTCTGCCGAGGCGACCAGACTAGAATCCCACATCCATAAGCTGCAGTGGGGCATCGGACAGCATCAGAAGGAACTCGTGGAGCTCCAGAAGGAGCGACTGCGAGAGCAGAAGACGCTGGAGCAGCTCAATATCGGCGTAAAGCAAGCGCAGGAGGCCCAACGAGAGGCAGTACGAAACACTCCCAAAATTACCCTGCCGCTCAGTTTCCTGCCCAAATCACTGCCCCGAAAGATGAATACTGTTTCGACGGGCATAGCCGCCTCGTGTGCGATGCACAACTGCTTCGACCACTCCCGTTGCAGCCTCACCTCCGGCTTCCCAGTGTACCTATACGACCCCGACGAGCACAGCGTCCAACGAGCTGGCTACGACATCGATGGCTTCCTTAAGACGACTGTCAAACAGACTCTCGGCTACAACGCGCATATCGTGAGGGATCCAAAAGAGGCCTGCATCTACCTGGTGCTGGTGGGCGAGGCTCTGCTGGAGCAGGATCTGCTGCGAAACAACCGATACGCAGCCCAAGAGGCTGAACAGCAGCAGCCGACTGCTCCCAGCCACACAAACGACTGTCCCATCGACATGCAGAAGCTCTACAACCTGCCCTACTGGGGTGGCGATGGCCGCAACCATGTGCTGCTTAACCTGGCACGCCGGGACCTCTCCTCCCGCAGGACGAATGCACTGCTTCAGCAGAACACCATGCGAGCCATTGTCGTGCAGAGCGCCTTCGAGCTGGGCCAGTTCCGGCCCGGCTACGACCTGATTGTGCCCCCCATCCTGGGTCCGCCCGGAGGAGACGTTTGGCAGGAGTGTGCCAGCATGGTGCCCGCCCGCCGCAAGTACCTGATTTCGTTCCAGGGAGAGATGAGACCTAAACCAGACTCCCAGGCCTCCCACCCGCTGGACGACTTCATACTAGAACACTTGACGGACATGTCCAAGGGACCCACTCAGGATCAGTTCGAGCTACAGTTCCAGTGCGTGCCCGCCACGGAGCAGCAGGAGGCGGACTCTGTGTCCGACTGGACGCTCTGTGGTTCGGATTCCTCCCGCAAGCAGCTGCTGAAGGACTCTACCTTCGCTTTGATCCTTCCCCCGCTCAACGAGCGGGTGGCTTCTACCCTCATGCTGGCCCGACTATACGAGGCGCTGCGCTCCGGTGCCGTTCCCGTCATCCTCGGGGCAGACGAACTGCGTCTGCCATACGCGGAGACTCTGGACTGGCGTCGGGCGGCACTACTCATGCCCAAGGCTCGCATCACGGAGCTGCACTTCCTCCTGCGAGCCGTCCAGGATGCGGACTTGCTTCTTCTGCGGCGCCAGGGCCGCCTCATCTGGGAGCGCTACCTCAGTTCCGTTCAGGCCACGGTGGACACGGTCATAGCCAGCCTACGCGATCGCCTAGGCATACCCCCGCGCCCGGTTCCCCCTGTGGTATCACAAAGTGTGTTTAAGAGTACGTTTACGCCGTTGGTGGCAAAGATTAGATTAACCATTGAGCCGGCGGAGTTTCTTGGCCCCATCGAGGCCGCATATCCGAGCCCCGCCTTTCGCAGAAACTACACGATTCTCCGGATACAGTCCAAGGAGGTCTGGAACGACTGGGTAGACCCATTCTACATGTATCCCCAACTGCCCTTCGACCCTGCTCTTCCCTCCGAAGCGAAGTTCATTGGATCCCACACAGGATTCCGGCCAATCGGTAAGGGCATTGGAGGAGCCGGGAAGCAGTTTAGCGAGGCCCTCGGCGGAAACTATCCCAGGGAACAGTTCACCATCGTCATTTTGACGTACGAGCGGGAGCACGCACTGTTGGGATCGCTGCGTCGCCTCTACGGGCTGGCCTATCTCCACAAGGTGGTCGTGGTTTGGAACTCCCCAAAGTCGCCGCAAATCAATGTTCGCTGGCCGGACATCGGAGTGCCCGTGGAGGTTGTACGCGGACCGCGAAACTCCCTCAACAACCGCTTCCTGCCATGGGACATAATCGAGACGGAGGCGGTGCTCTCGATGGACGACGACGTTCAAATCGGACACGACGAGATTGTATTCGGCTTCCGGGTATGGCGCGAGCACCGCGACCGCATTGTGGGATTGCCTGGTCGCTACCACGCCTGGGATGTGAGCAGCAGCATGTGGCGCTACAACTACAGCTGCAGCTGCGAGTTGAGCATGGTGCTCACCGGAGCGGCTTTCCTGCACAAGTACTACATGTACCTGTACACCTATCACCTGCCGCAGGCCATTCGCGATAAGGTGGACGATTACATGAACTGCGAGGACATCGCCATGAACTTCCTTGTCTCGCACATCACCCGACGGCCGCCAGTGAAGATCACTTCTCGGTGGAGCTTTCGCCGTCTTGGTCTAAAGACTTCGCTTAGCCAAAGACCCAAGCACCTGGAGAACCGCCACAAGTGCATCAATTTCTTCAGCCAGGTGTTCGGCTACACCCCCCTGCTGAACACCCAGTACCGGGCGGACTCGATCCTGTACAAGACCCGCATTCCGCACGACAAGCAAAAGTGTTTCAAATACGTCTAGATCTAGAACAGGAATGGATTTTCTATCGATTTCGTGTACTTCATATAGTAGGTATGTATTTTCCTCATTTGCACAGAGAATGAATGTGTGTTTTGTTAGTACAAAGTAGTGATAATGCTGATTAGTAAATACAGATATATATAGTGTGTGTATAGATACTAGTAGGTGTCAGCAAACGATCTTCAAACTGAACAAAAATAGGAAAATGTAAATATCGGAGGATATGTGACATTTGTTCATTCCCACGCGCACTTAATGCTAAATATTGTAGATAGCAAAAACTACGACTACAAGATCTACAGATACACATACATGAATATGAATTCATAATGCTTATCTATCGTACATATGTATGTACGATATAGACATATATATATCATAGAATAGTATAGTATAGTGTCTGGTGGTGTACAAATCGTATAGCTGTGGACTGTGTGTGTGTTCGTTCTGTGGGGGTTTGCACGCGAGTGGCCGAGTTGAGACCAGATCAGATCAAGGCAGGCGGATGCCGCTGATGCTGCTTGTATCACAATTCAAACAAGGATCCAGGAGGGCGAGGAGGGGGAGCAACTTAATTAGGCAACTTAAATAATATTTATACAACTTAGTCGAAAGTGCTACACTAGAAAATAGAACTTGAATTTTGGAATCGATTACGCCACAACGGTAAAAGCGAGTTCCAGTTCGTGATGGATTTGGTCGAGGGGTGATTGGTTGCTTCCTGGTGATTTTGTGGTGATTGATTGGCTAGTGTTCCTGCAGGCTGAGCTTAAGCGCCTGCTCGATCATCTCCTGCTCGCGCTGCCGTTCCAGCTCGTACTTCTTTTGGTCTTGCTGCGAGAGGCGCATTGCCATGGCCAGGTCCGGGTCCACATACCGGAAGCCCCCATCGTCGTCGTCCTCGGAGGCGGGCGAGCCACTGGCATTGGCATGGGCCCCAAGGAGCGACTCCTGCAGCACCCTGTGGACGAAATGGAACACGAAACACACACAAAGCTCGGATAAGATGCGATCTAGCAGTACAGGTGGGGAGACAAGTGAGGGTGTGGGGTGGGAGGACTACTTGAAGATCTTCTTCATGTAGCTGAGGTCGTTCTTGAACTGAGCACCCGCCGATGCAGAGCGGCCGCGGGGCTGCGGCTCGAGGAGTGAATGGGGAGACGGCGAGTGCCGTCCGTAGTGGTGGTGGGGGGAAAGCAGGTGCGAGGAGAAGCGAGGGTGACTAGCATTGGCGTTTTGCATCTGTTAGCATCCTGTAAAGATACAAAAATGTGAACCATAACGTACCGCTGCAGTTGCTCGTCGTCCTCGGGCAACATGTCGGATCCGACAACGCTCTGGCCGCGCAGCACCTCCCAGATGTCCACCTTGTCGTCGGCCTCGGCTCCGCAGGCACCGCTGGTTTCCACGAGACTCTGCTCGATGGCGTACTGCAGCATGTCGTCCTCGTCCAGGGGGATCTGGCGCCGGACGTCGCCGCCCCGGTTTGTGTAGTGACTGGGTATATCGAAACAGCGATCGTCCACCAAGCAGGTGACGCGGTCCTGCTCCTCCAGGGTGGCCACGTACTCCACTGGCGTGGTCATGGCGAAAACGTTGCCGAACGTGATGCATGCGTTGAGGACGTGGAAGAGCGGTATCTCCACCTTGACCGGGAAGCCGGCTGGCAGCTGCATGGTTATAAAGTCTTTCAGTTTTGACACGTGGGGACTGGCCATGGTAGACATGAGGTCCAGAATCGGAAGCACCTGCTCCTGCAGTCGTATCGGATGTTCCTCGGCCAGCCATAGGTTGGCCTTGAAGCGCTGCACCTTTGTGCTCAGATTCTTAGGCTTGCCCACGTCCCGGCCATGCAGGTCGACCTCGTCGCTGAAGTACTCCTCGGGCGTAACCGACGACCTGGGCGTACTTGCGCCCGATGCGCAGCCAGAGCTGCCATTGCTCTGGGGAACGGCTGGTGAGGAGCGCCCACCGCTTTCGCTGCCCGCCAAAAGGGAAGCTGTCTCCCCAGGACGCGGCGAGGGTGTCTGCAGTAACAGGTTGGTTAACCCAGAGCAAGAGTTAGACCATGCACTACAATAGATGGATTCTACTTACGCGCTCTTTGAGTGCAGCGGCTACGTCTGTGGGAGGCACGTAGTCCTCATCGGCAATGCCCAGGAGACTGTGAAGAGGCGTTCTCGCTGTTTTGTTCTGCGGGTGGTTGAAGTTGCAAGAGATTCAATGGAGATTGTACAGGAGAAGTCTTCACCTTGATTTGCTCCTCGCTCAGGTGATCCATGCGCGTCTTTGTGACAAACTCCACATTGCTGGCCCCATACACCTTGCAGTTGTAGCCATTGATGGCCTCAGACTTCTCGCTGCGCCAGCCCCAGATGCCGCACTTGTTGCGCTCGAAACTGATTTTTTCCATCTCGATATTATTGGTGATGACGGGCGCATTAAGGCGGGCACGTACAGTGCCCAGGGCGGGGGGAATGGCCACAATGTCCCCGATATCGCTGCTCATCTGCTCCACCATCACTTCGTTCGTATCGTGGTCGATCTCGATCATCGTGGCAGTCTCTTCTGCGGGGAAAAAGAAAGAGTGAGGTCAGCTTAGGTAGGACTAGTGTTTGGAGTTGAAAGTCGGAGTCTTACTGGCGCCCTTGAAGATGTACGACCGGTTCCCCCTCTGCCAGGTGTTATTGTCGAAGCCCAGCAGGGTAGTGTCTATGCGCACATTGGCCCCCCGCTTGTAAACCTTGTAGGTGTCGCTGGGGCAGAGACGCGACATCAGCGGCACCCATGACGTGAACTCCCACTTCATCTCTATGTAAAAGTCGGGGGCGTCCAGGAGGTGTTGCAGCAGCTTGGGCACGTGCGTCACGCGCTGGACGTGCCGCTGAAGGTCACGCACCTCGATGATGGCAGTCAGTATGTCAACGTCGCCAGTGCACACGGCCTCCTGTACAACTAGGGGAGAGATGTGAGGGAGACTGTTAAATCTTTATCAGCCAGAGGCTATCTGACGGTGCACTTACTTGACCAGCCTTCGTGCTCATAGGTCGCATTGCACTTGGCTGCTAGAAGGCACTTGACACAGGGAAGATTGGCCAATCGCACAGCCAGCATCAGGGGGGTGCGTCCCCGCGGATCGATTTTTTCCTTATCATTCTGAAAGTTGATGAATTGTGCCGTTTATGGTTATTGTTATTTCTCTGCTGGCCGTCGGCTGTCGGGGAACGCGCTAATTCAATTAGCGCGCACACACACCTGTCCGGCTTTGCCTTCAGCCACAATCACAGACCAGCCACAACCACACCCACCTCACCCACAATTTACCTGGTCGATTTGCAGCTCGGCCTGCAGCTGCTCCACGTCGCCGTGCCAGATGTGCCAGTGGAGCGGATACTCCACCTTGATTTCGTCCAAGCTCTTCATTTCGTCCAAGTTTCGGCCCTGCCGTTGCAATTGCAATCGTCACCCGCTCGCCTTTTCTTTTAATTCGCAAATTCTTTTGTTTTACAGGGTTGTGATGTATCGAAATATTCATATATATTTTTTGATATATTTTGAGGAGATATTTTTGCTATCGAAAATACCGATATTTTCTGAAACTTGACGCTGCAAAATCGAACTTATAACTGCATTATGAACCGCATAGTAAATGAACAGTCGAATAAACAAACACATAAATTGTACAAAAAAAGGAATTTTATTCTATTGCTAGTCTAGTACTAGTCTGCAGCTCTGATCAAAGCTGTGACTGATAACGTGACTTCTCATCTCTAGCAGGCATCGATAGTCAACAACAACAGTGACAGCTGTTCGCCTGAAAAACTCCAAATTAAATAAAATTAATTAGTTAATTGCCTAAAACCTGCGGCAAGTTTACCGTAGAACAAGTATAGCAATTGGAACACATCTCAGCTAGTCCTGGAGCGTATGTGGTGAGCACACAAGTCCTTTGATTTTATTATATAAACATGAGTGAAAAGGCAGCGAACATTAAAAGGGTCCTTGAAAGACAAAGTCGAAAGGCCCTTACCCCCCTCAAGGGGGGTAATAGTGACAGCCAATCCTTCCCTGCCACATAAACGGATTCCATTTGGCCCGGCGAAAATGTGGGATTGCAGCTGCTGCAGCTGCAACACAACCACACCCCCAAGCCCATCACGCATACAAAAAAATGAGTTGAAAACAGTTTTCCATTAACTTGCAGGCCACCATGCAGCTGCTGGACTAGAGGGATTACCTAATCAGACGAATGCACCGGACTGATTGCATTTTCTTGGCACTCATTTCCACGGACAGATATAACACGGTGAGTCCGAGTCGGCGTCCGATGCCCACTTATCAGCCACTTGGCGGTAATTGAGGCATTAATTGGCCACAAGTGCATCCCAACTAAATGTGTTATTCATGTTCAATTCAATCTGGTCCACAACTGCCGCTGGGAGGGCAAGCGATAGCGATCAGCTCAAAACGTGTGGGGGGGACTGGCCCACGCTCGTCATTCTCCTCCAGTATCAACAGACGCGCCACCCACAACGTTACGCGACCCATACACGCGAGTGTGAAAAGTCAATTTTAATCAAAAAGAAAGTTCGCAGATCCGTTAGTGCCTCCATCTCCCTTTCTCGATCACTCGATTGACAGTGTACAGACATGCTTGTCGCCTGTGGATATCGCTTGCGCTCTCGGCGGCTGTTTGAATTTAAATTTTTCTGAACTGGCAAATCTCTAACGCTCTCTCTTTCTTCTCTCTCTACTCTCATGTTCACTCGTTGCAGCTATGCTCTTTGCGCGTAGGCGGCATTTCTTCAAGAGGTGAATCCCCATGTGTGTTTGTCCCACTAACCGACCCCCGATTAATTTGCTTTCGTAGTTTACTTGTAGCCGTACGAAATCCGTTTGTGTTCCCTTATGATTTCGACCTGCACTCGCGCGGCACCTATCGTAGTAGTGGCATTAGTCACGCTTGTATTGCGTTGATATCTCGGCCGCTCTGCTCTGACTGTCATTATCAAATTGCCTCACCACTTACTCACTGCCTCATTGACCTCACATGTACATACATCATCGTTTAAATACATCCATTCCCAAAAGCACCACACGTAAATCCCGCGCCGACTCCCACCGCCACTATCACCAGTATCAGATCGGGTACAAAGGTTGGCATTAAGGAATTTTTGGCAAAAGAGTGGGGATCAGTTTGTGCTACGCTCGGGTTCGGTTCGGTTATCGCGGCGCCTTGCATGCTTCTCGCTTTGGAAAAACCCCCTTCCCATTCTCCCAAAAAAACCTCACAAATAACAAACTAATAATCTAGAAATCTGTTTGCTTCTCTCTCCCCACGCGTCAAAATAAATACTCGATAATAATTCAAGTACGCATCCGGTCAGAATCATTCGAATCCGTTGACTCCCGATCGAATCGAACCAAAACCAAACCATATCTTAATTCCCATAAGCATTAGATCGAAAGTGACCAAAACAATGAGTGGGCTTCATAGTACTATAAACACAATTTGCTATGCTACAATCATTCCCGGAACGATCTTCATTAGTTGGCTAATTGGGCTGTAAGTATCATCAAGCTCCTCGCACCGATCTCGAGTCCCCCGGCTCGATTAGTTGTTGTAAACGTATCCCCATTACATTTGTATAAACCTCCTGATTTGTCGTTATTTACTTTTGTCATCGTGTCATCGTGACATTGACATTTCGGGCACCGCCGACTCTGCTCCGCTTCCGTATTCTGTTTCCGCTGGTTCCCACTGTACCACCAACTCCATCTCATCCACATTGCCACCTTTCATCTTCATTTTATGTATCTCGTCTCGTGGTAATATTCCCCCCTTTATAGTCACCATCATTCACCCCCGTCATTCAATCATGAAAGCTAGCTGAGTTAACACGGGAACACACTGACACCTCTTCCTCCACAGGGTGGGCCTGCGCTGCCTGCAAGTATGCCTGCTTTTCTTCATACTGGTATTGGTGGTGCTGCCTCTGGTTTTCCGCTATTCGGTGACGCTCCAGCGAGGAATCCTCTTCCTCACATTCAGTAAGTAGTCCTCCACACCCCAGGAGACAATCATCGACAATCCTAAGCCAATCTTGCATATTGCAGTTACCTACCCAAAGGGCCTCGACCTCACCAATCCCGCCGGCATCGGACTCTACGCGACACGGAACTTCTACATAACCGTCAAGGAAAATGACTCGGACGAGGATGGCGTGCGCATCGGAGTGTGGCACGTGCTCCCGAGGAACGCGGTTCGCCGCTTCAAGAGGGAGCTGCAAGTGGAGGAGGCCTTCGACCAGGACATCGCACCAGATGAGCGCAGGGACGACGACTACGAGCAAGAGCTAAGGCTCATGGCTCCGGCCATTAAGTCCGAGTTCCCCTCGATCGTACCCGAGAACGAGCAGCTTTTCTACGAGCGTCTACTGCGGATGCCCGGCGGGACAGTCGTTATCTACTTGCACGGCAACACGGCCACCCGGGGCAGCGGCCACCGCTCGGAGGTGTACAAGCTGCTGCGAAACCTCAACTACCATGTGTTGTCCTTCGACTACCGCGGGTACGCCGACTCTGATCCCGTCTCGCCCACGGAGGAGGGCGTGGTAAGGGACGCCATGATGGTGTACGAGTACATAGCGAATGTGACCTCCAACCCGGTTATCATCTGGGGTCACTCTCTAGGCACGGGCGTGGCCACGCACATGTGCGCCAGGCTGGCCCATTTGAAGGAGCGGGCGCCGCGCGCCGTCATCCTAGAGAGCCCGTTCACCAACATCCGGGACGAGATCCGGCTGCACCCCTTCTCAAGGATATTCAAGCACCTGCCCTGGTTCGACTTTGCCATCTCGCGACCCATGTACAGCAACCGGCTACGCTTCGAATCGGACATTCACGTGCACGAGTTTCCGCAGCCGATTATGATTATCCACGCCGAGGACGACGTGGTTGTGCCCTTCCACCTGGGCTACCAGCTGTATCGCATCGCTCTAGACAGCCGTAGCCGAGCGTGGGGACCCGTGGAGTTCCACCGCTTTGACCGCAGCAAGCGGTACGGCCACAAGTATCTGTGCCGGGCCCCCGAGCTACCCGGTCTGGTGCAGCATTTCGTGGAGAACTATCGCAAGGCCGTTTACTAGACTCGACCCTCCATTCTATTTATTTTAATTACTATACACAATTTAGTCTTAACTTAGTTTTCTACCGCCACCATGTTCCAAATTCTTCACCTTGTACAAGCAAATTAAACGAGCTATTTGGATAGAAACAAGAATAACTAACTTTAAAGTGTCCGCCATTTATCTAGAGTGAGCAGAGGCACGGGCAAGGGATTTCCCCCAATTGCATCAAATCAAGAGCACTTGAATTTAACTATTTTAATAATAAAGTGATCGCCAAATACTTTCCAATATAGGTCGCTCATTTTATTACCCTACCTTACCTTTAATTAGGAGTGTAATCTACATTTTGTACTCGTTCCCGCTAGATACTTACATTTGATTTGTATGGAAATAACAAATTTCAGCAACATGGGGTAAGAAAACATTCTGCTTATATTTGGAAAGAGGATATTAGAGAATATATGTAGGTAATGATTGTCATCTTTTTAGGATCCAATGTAAAAAAAGAAAAAATTATTCAGTCTCTGTTTCAAAGCCATCTTAACAAAACTTTGCAGTTAATGGTATTCTGACAGAGACCAAGTATAACCAAGAATAAAAGAAATATTAAGGTTTCAAAGCAACTTGAACAACAGAAATTTAACATTAAATAAAGGATATAAAAGGCCAATTCTATACACAATTACGTTTTAGTTTTTGGCCGTTTTTGTTTAAACGTTATTTTACCTACAACTCAAAAAAAAGAAGTCGTTAAATTTAAACAATCTTGTAGAAAACTAATTTATCTATTGGATAAAATTATATGCAAAGTGCTGCGATTCCTAGCTAGCTAGTAATATTAAATCGAATATCAAAATCGGGGAACATGGACACAAAAGCATAGCCCATTGTGGACCTGTGGTTATTTCATTTACTAACGAGTATTGTGGGACATGACAATTTTTACGCATTTCAAGTGAAAGAAATCGTGGTCATATTGCTTGTGAGTAAAAAAAAGGATCTTCAAGATATAATTCTTAATATCATGGTTTAAATCATGGTGTTCAACTGTTTAATTTGTGCTGGATTAAGTGGGTTAACTTCGTTTATTTCCTCGGTATATTTTGAAAATATTAAAGGTATATTTGGGTATATTTTCGAGGGACTGACGGTATATTGTGTCGATGCATTCGCGGTCACATTGTTCCTCGGGCCGCCGCGAAAGAAACAACAATTTTTCCGAATTGAAAATCGAAAAGGCCGCCTTAAATGTAATGCTGTCGCGGAAAAATGTCATTGCAACAATTGAATATCTGTGAGTGTGAGAAGACGAGAAGAGCATGTCGTGTGTGACGGGGGAAAACAAAGGGATGCGTTTGCAGTGAATAATAGAGTTCGATTTTAGTGCTAAACTCCGAGGCGTCGCTCCACAAAAACATCCTCCTCTCGCAAAAAGGCACATACAACCAACGGCAGTGGTGCATTAGTGTGTGTGTATGTGTGTGTTGCTCTCCAGCAGAGTTAGTATTATTAACCAGAATTAAAATTCTCCGTGCTAAAAACATCTAAATATACCCAAAACTAAACTCCATTTCGCGTCCTGCCCAGCCCAGCGTCCTGTAGAAGAGAAGGCAGAAAAAATTTCGTGTCTCTACTCCTTGAAAAGGAGTTTGCTATCGCTGTCGCTGTCGCCGCCGCTGCTGCTTCTCTTTCTCTCTCTTTGTCGTTTTTGTGTGTTTGCTTCTGTGTTCGTGTGAGCTGGAAACCAAAGAAACGTAATTTAATTAAAATTAAACATTTTCTTAATTATTTCTTAGAAACAAGATTCCCTCTGCCAAGCAGAGACGCATTTCTCTTTCTTGTGGGTGGAGAGCGACCGAGCCAGCGAGTTTTAGAGTGAGAGAGGGTGAGACGAAGAGGCAGAGCAGACGCCTCCGTGCACCAATACCAACGCATTTTCGCTGTGGAAACGGAATTAACCAAAATGTTGTGGTAAGTTTTCTTTTTGCAACATTTATTTATAACTCTGCAGCTCTGTTCCTGCTCTCCTCTCCTATCAGCCAATCCACGTCAAAACTCCACTCTACTTTCTGCGCATGTTTTGTTTTACTATTTTTTCCCTTGCTCTTTGCGCCTATGACTTCCGCTTTTTGCTCCGGCGGCGACGGCGGAATCTTCATCTTCCCTTCCTCTTCCCTGCTCCCTTTTCTGTTTCTTCCTCTACTCTTCTTCTTCTTTCCATACTAACACGCCCTTTTTTGCGCACCTCGCCTGCGTCTGTGTTTGGTGTGTGTGAGTGTGGATTGAGTGCAGTTTCTAGCCGAATAATTTATGCCTTTCTCGTGCGTTTCCCCAAGTTAAAGTTTTGCAAATTAGTGAAATTTTTGGTATTCGGTTCGGTTAAGTTTCGGTTACCTCTGCTGGCAGCTTGGTTGCGAACAGCTGTCGTTCTGCTGCCTGCCACAAAACCTGTTTCCCTGTACATTTTGTTTAGTGGGGCCAGAGGAGATGTGATGAGCTTTCATTGTTTCTCAGGTTACTCTTCCTTCTAGCCGCCTACTCTCTCTTTTCCTTTTCAGTGTTGTGCTATTCTTCCTCTTTAAATTGTGTCTAGCTTTACAGAGCATCTGCATTCGCTCTGCGGCTGCTGATTCCCTTTCCTCCACTGTTCTGCCACAAAAACAAACAAAAACCTGCCAATTCAGTTAAGAGAGCAGCAGCAACAGAGAGCGAGAAAGAGAGTATGACAGTGGGTGGGACGGGGGCAGAGAGCGAATGATGCGCAGCATGTGCGGGTGGGGCAGCCTCATTTTCTTCCTCTTTTATGTTTGTTTGAACTTTAATTTATGCCCAGGCCCCAGACCCAGCTTCAGCTCCAAACTGCGGCTTCCTTGTGCCACCGCCGCTGCCACAGCCACAGCCGCTGGTGCTGGTGCATTGACATTTAAATGTTGCAACAGAAACGGTTCCAGCCAAGGCCTGAGCCCATGAAATGGCAGCCAGTTTCCATGACTCATTTCTTCATTTATTTTTTGTTCGCTTTTTGCTGCCAAATGAAGCGGGCCAAAGACCCGCCACTCACACATACATACATACACAAAATCGTGGATATAGAGCCAAAACAAAAACCCGTTCAGAAATAGACGAAAAATCCGAGTTACAATCGAAATGGACAACGGACCCGAACGATGGACGCTACAAAATTTGCATTCGCCATGTCTCTTCTTCGCCTACCATACTGCAGCCTACCTACTTCCCCTCCACCTTCTGGTCGGTTGTCTAGTGGCTGCCTACGCCTGGCGTTTCCGCGGGCCAAACCAGGCACATAATCTGCCACATGGTTGCATGCAACGAGCATTTCGTAATTGTTCCATTAGAACAGGGGAAAACAGAGAGAGAGAGAGAGACCGAAAGAGAGCCAGCCGGCAAATGTCGGTAGCCATTTCATGGGTGTGACGACACAGTTATTTGAACACCGTTAGCCTAGTTCCAGTTCCAGCTGCAGCTCCCCTGCCATCACCTCTCGCTCCCACCAACAGCTGCAATTGGGGACGTCTCAAGATAAGATAAAAAACAAAGCAAAGCGAAACCAAAAACACACATGTCCCTCTCCCACTCCCACCTTCACCCCCTCAGTCGCTTTGTTATTCGTTTTCGTTAATAGCAAACACACAAATTTCTTGCTCCATTTTCATACCATTCCATTTTATCAGCATGTGATATGTATGCCAGAGAGAGAGAGAGACGGTAGATAGGACACTATATCCCCTACATCCTCACCTTCGCTGTTGTTGTTTACATTACGCTTTTGGCAGTTTTACGATGACTACATTTCAGAGAGTGGGGTACGAAGGAATCGGAGTTGGATTCCTAAATTCCAGGTATTTCTCGTTGATGCACCACAAAAAGGCTAAGGGGGAAAAATTCGAAAATCTGAATCATAAACCTGCCCCGTCATTCCGTCAGTGACTAACGTGAGTGTCGCAGCAGACAGCTTTGGCACGTTGTTGCTGCAGAAACAAAAGCGGATGCGAAAGAGAGACAGAGACAGAGAGAGAGAAAGATAGAGGAGAGGTGTAGAGGCTGGTCTTGTCAATGCATTGAACTCTGAACTCGAGATGCTGGCCTGAGAGTCGAGAGCCGCCACCCACCCACATGGATGGATGCCACACAAAAAATCCAATTAACATTTCCGCATTGTGGTTGGCTATCCACTTCCTCCCACGTTGGCAGTCCAACAACAACAACAAACAACAAATCCAAGCCCAGTCCCAATCCATTCCATTCCAATTTCCAACAGCTTTGTTCCCTCCGATTTCAGTGTGATATATGTAGATGCGGGACAATCATGAGGGGAAGGGGAATCTTGAGACATGCACTCTCTCTCGCTCCGTTACCGCTAGCTTCCTTCCTACTTGAGAGCGAGGAAATGGCTCCCCTGCTGATGGCACACTTCTGCGGCCTAATGGTTCCATTCTTGCCCCAACTGCAACAACAACAGCATTGCCATTTTTTGATAAACATTTCTATTAAATATTTGTGGTATGTGCGTCGTCCACTGCATAATTCATGATTCACAGGCCGTCCGGATCGGCAATCGGATGTGAGTGTGGAACGTGTTTCGGTTTACTCATTAGACGCCAGAAGCCCCTTCTCCTGCCATCCATTCTCCTTACTTAACCCCCCCATTCTCCGACTAATTAATATCTTTTCTTTCACTTCTCCGCTTGTTGATTCAATAATTTGTTATTGTTTATCTTTCTGTTTGGTTCCCCTGCTTCTGCATCTGCCTTTGCCTCTGCTGGGTTCTGCCTGAATTGAGGAAATGTTTTGATTTGATTCTATTCGGACTGGAAATTGGCGAAAAGTCTCTGGAAAATGAGTCACATGGAGCGTGGCGTGTGCGAGCAGGTTGGGGGAATAGATAAAACGATGCACCTTATCGCAGATGGAATTTTATCATACCGGTTCTATGAGCAGCGCCGTGTCAAGCGGCAGCGGGAGAGAGGGAAAGATGGGCCAGACAAGTCTCTGCTTGATGATGGATCTACCCTGCAATAGTTTGCAATGGAAAGGGGTATTGGACAGAGCACTCTTCTCCCTGGCCTACTCTAGGGGTACTATTTCTTCGAGCATCTTCCTCCTCAGAGCTAAAAGCAGAAATCGAGCAAAAGCCGCAGCCGACTCAGATTAAGCATGAACATTCAATGATTCTGTTTGTGTGGTTGTGCATGTAGTGTGATAATAAGAGCAATGCATACAATATACCGCATAAATTGTAGATACAACTGAAACGAACTGCAAAGAACTGCACAGATAAGCAGAACTGCCGGCAGAAATGAAATTTTGCTTAA
This sequence comes from Drosophila obscura, assembly GCF_018151105.1. Taxonomy (NCBI): domain Eukaryota; kingdom Metazoa; phylum Arthropoda; class Insecta; order Diptera; family Drosophilidae; genus Drosophila; species Drosophila obscura. The sequence continues at coordinate 1,923,887 of NW_024542737.1, forward strand.
GTGAGCAACATTTGAGGCGTTTCGGTGGCATTGTCTTGACGCGGAGCTGCCTCTGCCTCCACAAGTAGAACAGAGAGGCGCGGAATAGAAAATATATCCATACTATGTAGAGTGCAAGAGGAAGCCAGAATGCAAGCCAATAAATGTGATAGAAGCAGCTGCTCGATTCGAAATCTTCTCAGATTCAAGTTCTCTCAAGTTTCGGACTCGAGCGGGGGCTCCACTGTACTTGGCCATGGGCAGCACGTCATACTCAACCACGTTCTCCCCAAGTTGTTGGCCTGGTAATTGCTCTGGCGTTTAACCATTTTTTACGGCCTAGATATTCTCTGCCACAAACAAAGACAGAAAAAACAGAAACTCTGAAAACACGGAAAACACCACCACCACCACGTCTCTTGTGTGTGCTTCTTACCACTTCACGGTCTAACGCTTGGCTTGGTTTGGAGGAGGAGTCTGATACCCGTCCCGTTCCATCCCCGTACCAGCGGCAGATGCAGTGCCTCAGATATCCGGAGCCACATAATTCCCCAGAGTTGAAGATTAATTACAAAAAAAATATGATGTTTGCAGCTAATTTAGGATTATCCTAAGAGAGTCTTCAGAGAGTAAGGGAAAGCCTCCTGCCCTGCCATTTCGCAGTAAGGCATTCCATTTAACCCATAAACAAATGGGTTGTGTAGTATTTTTAGCCTGTATTCTGGGAAAGGAATAAAAAATTGAAAACAAGACGGTTCTGGCTGTTCTTTTTGGCTTTCAAGGTAAATAACGATGTGAAAATTGATCGTGAAAATGTGCAGAGTGGATGAACGTTGGATCGTTGGATCGAAGAGAGCCGAAATCAAATTCGTAGAAGGCTTTGGGACATGTTGCAAGATCTCTTGTTGGGCGAGTAGCAGCATTGACACGAGTCTGATAAAATGCTTGCGTTATCGTCCGGGGGACCTCACAGCGAAGGCTTTTCCCTGTGCCCCGGAAAGAACTCCCGACTGAGATTAGCCATACACTTGGCACTGGGGATGGAGTGCGATTTGCTCGACTGGGAGCTACGCTGGATATGTGTATGAAATCCGAATCCGAATTGCGACAGCCAGCCGAGGTTCCCGTCGAAGCTGATTGCAGAGTCAATCCAGCGACCCGCTTGCTCTCGCTCTCTCTCTCTCTCTCTCTTTCCAGCCTTAGCACTTTGCTCAATGGAATTGCAAGCACTTGAAGTGCTTCCGGTCGCGGGAGGTGGGAGGAGGGGCTCCGGTCTGAAGTTTCCAGCACCAGAAACAGCAAAAACAAAATGGAATGGAATTTTTTTTGTTTTCAGCTAAAAGCTTCCACAAAACTTACTTTTTGTTATTTCTACAGTTTCAAGCTTCTTTTTCCTGGAAACCAAACGCTGGATATAGATAGAGAGAGGGAGGGAGAGGAGAGACATGCAGCTGCTAGAGGTCCCCACAGGTGTCGCTGTGTGCCATGCACTCCCTCTCTCTCGGTTCTATTCTTCTTCTTCCCTTTTTCTGCACTCAAATCTTTCCTGCAATGTATCCAAGGTATATTGCATAGAGGGTCAGGCGCACTCGCTCTGTTTGGCTGATCTCTTTCACTGGCCTTATCTTGTGATGGAATATACCTTGCCTTAAACCTGTACTTTTTGTAACTCTTTTTGTTTCCCCACTCCCCCTCACCCTGCCATCCATTTTTATTTCTCGCTCAATTGCTGTGACTTGCAACTGCATTCCCCCTTCTTGCTCCCCATGACGGTAGGCGTCCCCCTCCCCTCCCTTTAGATTATATTATTATTATGATATTTTTATGACGCTCCTCACTTGAACTTTGTGTCGCCCGCCACATGGGGGCATGTGTGTTGTCACAGGGTTTACCCTTTGTCTGTCCCCCTCCTCTGGTCCAGCATTGTGCGAGTGACAGTGTAATAATTTAATAGAGTTCTTCGCCTTTTGTAGTGGGAAATGTTTCACATTCTGTTCTGCTGGTTCTGTCTGGTCTGGTCTCGCTTTTTTTATCGGTCTGTAGAGGAACCTACAATAAAAATACAATGCATACTCATGGAACTACAGACTCGCCACCTCGCCACTGCCACGCCGCCTCTGCCGCACTTACAATTGAAACATTATTCAATAATTATCGGCGTTTCTTCCACTCTGAAACGCTCCGAAAAGTCAAGAAACACGAAAGATAGGATGGAAGTAGGATGGACTGATGGAGGAGAGAAGAAACAAAGATTTGCCGCGCTCCATTAAATGTACGCGTTGTCGTTCGCTGAAGCGAGACAGCAACAGCAACAACAATAATCTGAAAATAATGTTTTCCAAATATGTAGACAACACTTACCCCCCCCACCACCCGCACCCCCGTCACTCCAAGAAATGTCCGCCACGAATCAGAGCGGAGATTATCGACTCGAGAGATCGGGACGATCGGTTGACTAGGGTTAATTGCAATGGCGGGGTCTGGTCTGCTGCCTAGCCACGCCCACAATCGAAAGTCAGTGACCCACAAAATGTTGAAATAGCGTTGTCAAATTAATATCTTGCAGATACATTTTCTAATTTGCAGGCACTGCCAAAGGCAAAGAAGCCAAAACGATAGGAAGATCATCATCATCACTGGGCAGACGATGATGATTTGCCGCTTGGTCAGCTCTGTTCTCCGATATGCCTGGGAGTTTTGTTTCCTCGCAGCGGCATTCAAGTCAACGGGAATAGCTTCCCATCTTTGTCTTAAACCACCATGCCATCCCATCTATGCCACACATCTCCTCCGTCCATCCAACCATTAATTCATTCATCTCAACGATCGATTATCGCATGTTCTCTTGCCAAATCGATCAATTAGAGAATTTTCCAGTCACAATCGGAAGACTTCTGAGGTACCGCGAAGTACTTGTCCGACCCAAATACGCAGCCAAATTGAAGCATAATTCGACGGGGGCCAACGCGTGCACCCGTCCGAGTTCAAGTCCCAGCCCGAGTCCGAGCCCCAGTTTCAGATGAGAGACAAAAGCCTGGCCCCAAAACCAGTTACCAGCACCTCCATTGGGGCTCGCCTGGGGCCAGCACAGCAGAGCAGGGCAGAGTGGAGCAGAGGGTGATGACTCCCGAGCACACAACAGAAATTACCGCATAAAGCGAGTGGCAAGAAGACAAATGGAATGGGAGGGGCTGGCAGGAACAGTCTAAAGGGAGCCGGACTTAATGGGGATTTGTGTGGACTTTTATGAGGTGCAACTGGCAAATGGAGCTACAGGAGGAGCTGTAATACTGGATGAGTACAGGAGTTTGGATGAGACTGACCTGACTCATCGGAAATGCCTTTTTCCATCCCGTGACTAGGACAAAACGGTTATGTTTTCCCTGACAAATCGTTGGAATCACGCGAATCAGAGGAGTGGTGTGGTGTGGTGCGGTGCGAAGTGAATGTCACTGCCTGACATCATCGCGAGCGCAGGGAAATTCCAGGGAAAGCGTTGCGTACCGCAAGGTATCCCAGAGTACGGTCCCGTGTGGAGAGTTCTCGGAATTGCTGCAACCCTTGCGGCGGATTCGCTTGTGCCTTCAGTTCCGGGCTAAATGTCGAAATTTTAACTTTATTTTGTCGTTTTTGCACCCTAGTAGATCCCTGATCCCGGACAGAGTACCTTCTTCCCTGCGAAACATGACACAGAGAGAGATAGAGAGAGACTCTTGTTCAGGGGGTAGTTGTCCCAAACCACCCCTCTCTCGCTTTCGCTCTCTCTTTGGTCTCTCTGTCCCCTTTGGGAGAGTGCAAAATATTTCACTTGTTTTAATTTTCTCTCTTTCCTGCTCTGTGCTGATTTTTTTCAAGTGTATTTTTTTTGGGTAATTGGCCAACCCTGTCGATGGTGGTTGGATGGAGGAGGAGGAAGCGGTACATGTGCGTCCCCCCAGCCGGTCCTTCAATGGATTTTGCTTGCAGGAGGTTTTATTTGTTTGCCCAACAGACAGAATATGCGAAAATTAACTCGTAAATGTTATCCCATTAACAGGGACACGCTCCAACCCCCACTCGTCCATAGGGAACTATGGTATTTCCCATTTCCAATTAACGATGGTCGTGCAACCCTCGCAGTGCCACTGCTACTCCATCCCTCTGCCGTTGCTCAAAGCAAGACGTTGCAATGTTGCGCCAACGCTACTTCCGGCTCCAAAAAAGTTGAGCAAGTGCGTGCAACCAGCGAAGGTTTTTCTTTTTGAGCGGAACTATGACGCAAGCAGAGAGGCATGGGGCAAGGACTGGGCTGAGGCAAACTAGGTCAGCATTCTTAGGAGAAAAGCAGAAGCAGAAGCTGCTGCTGCCGCGGGGCGTGGCCGCTGGGTGGGCTGGAAAGGAGGCTGCTTTGAGGCTCCCCTAGATCTTCTCTAGAGCTCTGACCTGATTCTCTTCTTCCCTCTTCTCCCATTTGCCTCCACACTTGTCATGTAAATTTGCTACCTTTTCCCTCTGTCTTTCTCCGCGTTCTTCATTCTGTGGTCTTTATTATGGAACTATCTTTTGTCACTGCCCCAAAAGAAAGAAAAAGTAAAAAGCCCCCTTCCCCGAGGGTGGTGGGAAAAGTGGCGATTGTTAGTGGGATTGGGGATTCTCGTTCTTGTTCTATTCCAAAGTTGATTGTTCCGCGCCTCGGAGTCGCGGGGTCTCCGGGCGTTCTGCTTTCGATTCGCTGATTATAAATTCAAAGTCGAAGCTTTCCCTGCTGCTTCCACGACGCTGGTTAATTGATGATCCAGTGGCTCCTAGCAGTAGTTTTCAAGGTTCCAATCTATCGATTTATTGATGGATGATACTCGTAGTGGTCCCACAAAGAGCCAGAGCCAAAGGGGATTGAAGTTTATTAGATTCTCAGAGAGTTTGTTGACCTCTCTATCTACCTATCTTACTCTTGGCCGGATTCCACAGAAATTGGTTTGCTCATTACGCAAAATGCGTCATAAAAAATGTATGTGCATGTATGTACATATGTACATACATATGTAGGTTTGTGTGTATGTATGCATGTATGTGTGCGATATGTGGCCAAAACGATTTGGCCAATATCAATTCATATCCATCCGAACAGAAAGGGAGATAAAAGAGTGCGGGCTGCGGTTGAATAGTTCCGTCTGAAGAGGCCATTGCCATCCCTCGCTTCCTTGCCTCTTTTATGTCCTCTTACGGAAATTGGCAAAAATTTTGCAGGGTGTGTATGTGGGGGGGGGGGGTTAACGTATCTGCTGGATACTCACACGTGTGCCTGCAGTTGATTTATGAGACGACACTCGATTGCCTGCCACTGTATCCTCTCCGACACTTCCTCTCTTCCGCAGATCTCAGAGCTTCAGAGCAGAAGGCAGCCGTACGAGGAACCGACACTCCAGCTAGAGGAAAGAGGAACGGAACAGAGCAACGTGGAACGGGATCTGGGAGGAGCAGTGGAGCACTCTTTCCCCTACCTTTAGCGCGAGAGCAACTACTAGAACGATAGCCACAGAAGAAACCAAATTGAAATGACGTAAGTTTACATTCCCCAGACTTTGGCAATCAATAGATACTTTTTGTATTCCCATTCATTTATACATATGTATGTGTGTAGTTATGTACATACGTAGAGATTCATTCACGTCAATCGCCCGTGAAGGACATTTCAATTATGAATCCCATTCAAATTGAGTTCAATTCACAGATTCCTCCTCCGTCTCCAGTTTGATTTTCCAATGCTTTCCACCTTTACGGCGGGTCTGGTCTCGTTTCAGTGCCAGTGCCAGAAAATCGAATAGAAAATGTCTTTCACGGAATTTATGGGTCAACTTTCAACCTTGTTGTGGCTCATTTGCTCCAGAATTTATGCGAAAGCCCCACCCAGGGGAGAGGGCGATGGGCGGTGGGCGTCGGCGACTCCTTCCTTTTTTATATTTTATTAATCCCCATAATTTGTTTGTTTGGACTAACGCGGGGTGCGGCTTCCCATTTGGCTTCCCGTTTGGGGAGCTCTCTCATCCGATCCGATGTCTGTTTGCTTAGTCAGGGCCAGAACAGCCCTCACCCTGGGGGTCGGGTCCACTCCTTCCCCATCCCCCGACTCGTGATAACTGAATTGTGAATAAGCAAAAACGCAGCCAGTTTGCGTTTTATTTTTTGGGCGTGTCATCATTTTGATGTCTCCAAGGAAATCCGGCCCTCGCTTTAAACTTCATTTCAGCTTTCTCTCAGTGGCTGCTTTATTCCTCGTATTCCGTGGCATTCAGTCTGTGGTCTCTCGTATTTCGCTCAGAGTTTGCATGTGGACCCCAGTTCCAGTTCCAATTGCGCCGCTCGATGGGTAACATTTGTCCCACGGACCACGGATCAGAGCTGCTCGGAGAGTGTCCATCACGGTACTCGTACAACGTAATGGGGGATAGATCTGGCGCCAGTTCCAAGTGCTTTGTGCTTTGTTGGGGTTGGGACTCTCCTCTAATTGCCAAATCATTAATTGGAGGCTCTTATCGAGTGCATTAATCAAATGATTTCGAGTGCGGCAAAGAATTTCTTCTGGAAATCTGGGGAGGAGCCAAAAACAGCCGAAATATGCCGCAAAGAAACTCCAAAAGTTTGAAGTTTCCTCTCTATTTATTTTCGACGAACGAAACGAGTCTCGGGATATATTATTTGTGTTTGACTTCTTCCACAGCTTAGCTGCAGCTTTAAGCCTCTATGGGCTGAAACCACAGATGAGCCAAGGCTTGAGAGTGGAGGAGTGCGATGATTCCGGTCGATTCCAATTAGCTGACTGCACCACAGCACCACTCATCCATTCATCCTTCCATCCTTCCATCCATTCATCACCTGTGTGTGCGTTTGTGTGTTTGCGAGTATGACCCAAATCCCAATCTCTTGTCGGAAGGACTATTATGATGGAGAGCTGCAGGAGCGACTGCCAGCAGCAGGAAGCGCTCCTTCGTGTCGTGTTTATCGCGCAGTGATATTCGATATTGATTCCGAGACGGGTTCCCCCTGAATCCCCTCTATGCCTGTTTTCATCTCCTGACTCCCTGCCCTGCCCTACCCGCCCCTCCGCCTGGCAACCTACTTTCTGTGATTGCTCACATGTGGGGCCTTTTGTTTGCTTTGTCGCTGTCTGCCTGAGGGTCCCCCGACCTCCCATATGGATACGGCCAGACACGGACACGGACAACCAATGGAAATGGTATTACCAAAAATAAGACAGAAAAATATATTTAGTTGCCAAATCATTTAAGCCGCGGCACACGCTTAGGCCTAGACCACCACCGCACTCTTAGAGACCCCAGACCGAAACGGAGTGGAGTGGTTGGAGCAGAGGGGGGGGGGGAGACGACCATTCTGACAAAGCCATTAAAGCTAGACGATAATCGGCTGCCTCCGATCGGGGCAGCAACAGAAACAGCAACAACTATTCAGAATGGGCCCGCAATAATGTTAATTGGAAATTACGTTAACTGAGAACTGAGAAGTTGAGGGGCAAAAAGCCGAAACTCTGAAACAGATCTGAAGCTTAAGACCTCTCCAGAGCACACAGAGAGCACCGCTCTGCCAAGTCGCGAGATTTACAATTTTTTATGAATTTTTCATAGCATGCCACAAGCTGTGCACCGCTCTTTCCGCCCCCCTTCCTTTCCCCTCTCCTAGCTTTGCGCCGCCAAAGAACAGTTGGAAGAGGGAAACAGAGCGCAAGAAGGGCAAGAGAGGAAGGAGGAGAAGAAAAAAAAAATTGTAATAGTCACTCGAGGGGGAAATATAAATTATTGAGCTCGTTTCTTAAGTAATTATCGCACTGACGGACGAATGAATCCACCAACTGGCTAACTGAACGAATGACTAACTGACTGTAAGACTGACTGACGGTCATGAGACATTGTCGTTGTCTAAACAAAAGATTGCCAGCAGAGTCTGCTGGCGCAGGCCGCTTTGGGCATTCTTTTTCTTGAGCGGTTTTTGTATACCCTCTCGAAATGTCTGCACAAAGAGTATATGGGAATACGAGTATGGGTATATAATACTGATCAGGTAGAGCCCCAAGGATAAGGAAAATGGTATTCATTGGTTCAAAGATCATCTTCGTATTACTGGAATGTACTTCCCCTCTCGAGCTGATGGAGATCTTCGATTGCCAGAGACATTTGTGGAAGCTGCCTCTGGGAATGGAACATCGGATAAAGCCGGTGAGGCATGTTGCAGTAACTGTTGGCTAAGCGATTTGCTCCACTACCTGCCCAAGTCTCTGGGTCGGTTCTCTCATCTAGCAACATTTCTCTATTATTTTATTGACTTTGAAGAGTAATTATTTGCCTTTTAGACGGATTCAAAGTGCTCAAACATCACCGTCGCAACGATCCACTCACGAGAGCGATCGTTAGTGCGCTCCATCCATGATCTCTCTCTTTTGCTCTCGTACTCTCTCGCTCTCTATGCTGTCCATTAGCTTGGCGAGAGAGTGAGAGTGAGACTCGTCGTCAAGGCAGAGAGTCAGTCGTCTTGGCCTCGACTGCGAGCTGCGAGTCGAGTGCCAGAGCCGTTTCGTTTCGAGCCGCAGTCTCAATCTCAATCGCGGTTTCAATTGAATCGGACGTGGCACTAGAGCAGAGACCGACTCCCAATAAATTCAAGATCTGAGAGATCAGAGTGGGAAGAGGCAGAGGCAGCGGCAGCGGAGCCTAGACAAATATAAATTGGATATATCTGATATCTTTGATAGCTGATCGTTGATCGTCGGTCGTCGGTTTCCGAGTGGTTTTCTGTGACTGTGTCTGTGTGTGGTGTGTGTGTGAGAGTGCGGGATCGTGGGATCTCAGCTGTGTGCGTGTCTGCCGCCTCTGCAAATATTGGCCAACAGTCAATGGCCATGAAGAAACTCTATGCCAAGACATCGTTCAGCAGCAAGAAACCCAATGCCGTGGTGGCCTCCTCGGGCCCCATCCTGGCCTACCACCAGTCGTCCGGTCTCGCCGGCGGCATGTGCGAGTTCCAGGCCACGAAAGGTGTCCCCGCGCCGGATTCAGGGGCTGCCACACAGCCAGTCGCGGAGGTGATCCGTCGCAGCCAGAGCCTGCACCGCGTCAAGGGCCAGGGCCTGTCCGAGTACTACAGCATCGAGGAGCTGCAGGAGCTGGATCTGCTCGACTACCGCCACCCCATGTACCACCACTACCAGCAGCAGCAGCAGGAGCTGTTCCTGCGCCAGAGGTCGGCATACCACGAGCACGATCAGCTCGTCCTGCAGCTGCCGAAGGCCGCCAGTGGCGCCGCTCCCATCTACGAGGCTCCCCATCAGCCACACCAACGATCCGTCCAGGATCAGACGTTGTATGTACAACCATCATCTGCCACAGTTCCAGCTCACACGATAGCCACTCCACCCACATCCACATCAACATCCAATTCCACCTCTGTATCCAGTGCTTCATCCTCCTCGTCGTCGGTTATATTTTCCACTTTACGCAAGTGCGTTTCCCCCTCTAACCCAACGACCTCTAACCCGCCGGCTGCTTCTACCTTCTGCCCCAATTATTCCTCGAGTGGCGCAACTTCCACTCCCTCCTCCTCCATTTCCACATCCACTTCCTGCTCCTACCCTTCTATGGCTGGCCCATCGAGACTTGGCTGTTCCATGTCGTTCTCAATTAGAACAATCCCATCATCATCATCAACACAGCAGCAGCAGCATCCATACAAGCAGCATCTCTATAGCAACATACATCATTATCTGCAACAACAACAACAACACAAACACATGCAACACAACATACAACAACAACGAATCCTCCCTCAGCGTCGCCATAATTCGGTCAAAGATAAATCCATTGGGGGCATGACAACAATTTTTGCGTATGTTTTGAGCACCGATTGCAATCAACAGTACTTACTACTTACTACTACACTTTCCACTCTTTCCCCACTTTGCCCTTTAGCCGACGTCCTTGGGGATTTGGGTGTTGCATGGGGGTGTGGGGGACGGTCACGTAGCAGCATATGGCAATGGATGAAAGAATTTGTCATCTCAGCTTCGTTCTTCATTTACCGTATATCAGTGAGAAATCAAAGAAGTCGCTTTTACTGCTACGTACACGTCACTCTGCCCCCACCTCTACTGTGGCCCCCCTACCCTCACCCCCACTTAATCATAATTATAATTTAACGCCAATTAAGTTGGAAACCACTTTCGTGTGTGCACCGCAGAAGCACACAACACACAACGAATCTGCATGCAGCTTAACGCACGAATAAGTACCCCGCCGTGCCCAATTTCACCTGCCTCCCATTAAACACCGCCCGCTCCACTTCCATCTATCCATCTGCACCCCCCAAAGAGAGCAGTTCAGTGCACAGCAGCTCCAAGCATCTTCCAAGCTCCCAGCGTAATGCCGCCCGATCTCTAGAGCTGCAGAGCCACATGCTCATCTGATTGCCAATTTTCGTTTTCTAGGATTACTCACATATTGCCAGGTGCCAGGGGAATCGCAAGCTTCACTTCACTTTCGTTGAAACGTTAAAACCTTGCAACGAATTCGAACCAAATCGAAGCCCCAGCCCCAGAGCAGATCCGATCCCTCTGTGTCCCCGCCCGCCACTCGTTGTATTCGTTATATAAGGCTACGACTTGCGGGTCTACAGCACAGCTGTGAGCAGAGCTCGGGTTCGCATAGAGATTTCTGCCGTCCGTCTGCTGCTCCGTCTGCGGACTCCATTTAAGTGCAAAACTACTCGCGGCTTTTGGCTTGGACCAGGTTTCGCGGGTCTCATACTCAGACTCGGTGTCAGAGTCGGAGCTAGAGTCTGGCTAAGGCGAGAATTCTGCAGACTCGACTCGTTTTGTGGTCGTTTCTGTTGCTGCTGCTAGTGCTGTCATTATCTCTTTCCCCCAGTAACACACAACACGAAGCAGTGCAAGACAGAAAAAAAAAAAATACAAAAACAGGCAGAACCGAGTCGCGGGGCAAGTCAACAACTCGTCATCGCCTTTGCATTTTTCCAATGAAGGCGTTCGTTCATTTTCTGTTTGCTGTTTGCCGTTTGCCTGCCTGCCCCATGTTTGCTCAAGTACCCGATCCGATCCCCTTTCCGCCTTTAATTGTCAACTGAAGAGAAGAGGAAAAAATGCTAAAGGTTGAGCAGCAGCAGCAGTAGCAGCAGAGCATCATCAGAGCAGCAGCATATTAGAACTTTCATTAGAATCATTTAATCGTTCCGTGAGACTCGAGACTAAGAATCGAGACGCAAGACTGTAGACTGTAGACTTGAGACCAAAAGACTGGAAGACTGCTGCATGACAGGTGTGTGAGCAATTCCCTTCGACGACAAAGAAATGCATTGCACTTCCTGTGTTCTTCAGTTCCAGAGACTGTTGGGGAGGGGATAGATAGACAGATCAAAGCACTCGGGATGTGGAGTCGTGTGAAAACTGTGTTGATCGCAGCGAAGCGGATCCGCAGAAGAAGATCTAATGACATTCCATTTCTTGGAACTGTCTCTGGATATCCATCCATCCATTTAGTAATTGTTATTGCTATTGATTCCTGATCTCGAGAATCTCTTCCTTTGAACTCATTTATGCTACATCCCCCCATTATATGATCATTCCCCCCTAACAATTCTCCTCTCTAATCCTCTCTCTTTCTTTGTGTTTTGATTGCAGTGAGCAGAGCATTATCGGGGCACGCGCCTCTGTGATGGTCTACGACGACAACCAGAAGAAGTGGGTTCCCTCGGGGAGCTCGTCGGGACTTAGCAAGGTGCAGATCTACCACCACCAGCAGAACAACACGTTCCGGGTGGTGGGACGGAAGCTGCAGGACCACGAGGTGGTGATCAACTGCTCGATCCTGAAGGGGCTGAAGTACAACCAGGCCACTGCCACGTTCCACCAGTGGCGCGACTCCAAATTCGTCTACGGCCTAAACTTCTCCAGCCAGAACGATGCGGAGAATTTCGCCCGGGCCATGATGCACGCGCTGGAGGTAAGTGCCGCCAATCGGGCCGCTTCCTCATCCATCTCTAGTCCGTTTCTCAATCGCTGCAGGTGCTCAGCGGCCGGGTGGCCAATAACCCTGGCGGACTGCCCACCAACGGCAACGGGTACGAGGAGGACATGGGCTACCGCACCATGACCAGCGAGGATGCGGCCATTCTCCGACAGAACAACGGCATTGCCGGCCACATCACGCCCTCGGCCCAGACGCCCACATCGCAGACCAACCAGAACAACATACCCCAGAGTCCGCCGACGCCCCAGGGCCATCATCGCACCAGCAGGTGGGCACCATCTCTCATCCATCCACCCATCTCTTCTTGCCAAAGTCCACAGCGTACCAGAATCGATGGCCCGCCCTCCGATTATTCACTCAATCGCGCACTCATTAATGCATACTCTCACTCTCTCATCCTCCTGCTCATTCCTCATCCTTGCATGCGATCCTCCGCTGAACTTTGCTCACTAAAGGAATTCCCTTAGCGCACCGCCGGCCCCCCCCCCCAGCAGCAGCAGCAGATGGCCCCACCGGGCCCCCATTACGGACCACCCACCGGCAACGGACCCACGCCCAACGGCCTCCCGCCGCAGGTAAACTCACAGATCCCCCCGGCCCCTGGACAGGCTCAGCAGCAGCAGCAGCCCCAGCCCCAGCAACAGCAGCCGTACCAGCAGCAGCAGCAACAGCAACCCGTCTACGCCGCCCAGCAGCAGCAGCAGATGGTCCAGGCGGGCTATCCGCCTTCTCAGGTATGTCCAAACCATGTCCCTGCCAGATCCCAGATTCAGATTCCTCATTTCGCTGCCACGTTTGTCTTTCTGTTTCATTTCATCCGCAAATCCGCAATTGGCTTGATCCACCCCTCTTGATCCACCTGAACCGCACCACCTGAACCCACCACCAATGCTCCAATGAACCACAAGCAGTACCAGCAGCCGCACTATGTGCTCTCCAATTCTAATCCCAATCTCAATATGCATCAATACCCGACACAGCCCCCACAGCAGTCGCTGCCGCAGCAGCAGCAGCCCCAGCCACCGCACCAGAACGGGGGCGGACCAATCTACGTGGTCTCGCAGCCCGGCCACGGACACAGCCACATCCCGAGCTCAGCTAGCGCCAACAGCGTCGTCTACGCCAGCCAGCAGCAGATGGTCCAGCAGCAGCAGCCGCCACAGGCGCCGGCAATGCCCGTTTCCGGCTACGGTCCGCCCCAGGCACACCCACAGCCGCCTCCGCAGCAGCAGCAGCCGGAGAATCCGTATGGCCAGGTGCCGATGCCGCCGCCCATGAATCCGTCACAAGGCCAGATCCCTCTGAACCGGATGAGCAGCCAAGGCGGGGGCCAGCCCGCTGCTCCCGCCCCGCCTCCGCCGCCGCCCACCTTTGGCGGAGCACCGCCAGCGCCACCACAGATGTTCAACGGAGCACCGCCTCCGCCACAGCCGCCGGCTCCCCCGGCGCCGCCAGCCATGGGTGTACCACCAGCTCCAGGAGGCCCCGGCGGTCCGGGCGCCCCTCCTCCACCGCCTCCGCCCCGGGAATGGGCGGAACCGCCCAAAAAGGATGACCCCCAAGCAGATCTCATGGGCTCACTGGCCTCCCAGCTTCAGCAGTTCAAGCTCAAGAAGAACAAGGTTAGTGGCGGACTCATCCCTCATTGGCAGACCCGATCCTAATGTATTATGTGACCCTTTTGCGTTCACAGTCCACGACTTCCGCTCCAGAGAACAGTGGCAGCAGCACCTCGAGTGGAGGCAGCGGAAACTATGGCACAATCGGACGCAGCTCCAACGGCATGGCCTCCATGATGGACGAGATGGCCAAGACGCTGGCGCGGCGTCGTGCCCAGGCCGAGAAGAAGGAGGTGAGCGCACTGAAGTGGTTTACTGTCGTTACCATAAAGCTAATTCTTCGTTCGTTCCGTTTTTAGCCCGATCCTGAGCCTGAGGTGAAGCAGCGTCCATGGGAGAAGTCCAACACGCTGCCCCACAAGCTGGGTGGCGGCGCCGGAAGCGGTTCCGGGACAAACGGGCCCAACGGCAGCTCTGGCGGAGCTGGCAGCAACACAACGAACAGCGGCGGGGAATCGCCGCGGCCAATGCGAAAGCGCTTCGGCAGTGCCAGTGAGGAGACCATTCTGAAGGTGAGTTATTGGATGTTTCTCTTGAATTCAGTTTAGGATGCTAATCTTTCTGTTGTCTGGCAGGTGAACGGCGATGGCCTGTCCCTGGCACTGACCAACGGCGACTTGGACACACTGAAGGCTGAGATAGTGCGCGAGATGCGCCTGGAGATCCAGAAGGTCAAGAATGAGATCATAGATGGTGGGTGGATCTATTACTTCTCAGATCTGCGTATGGTGGCCACTAATACTTGTTTTTCTTGCAGCTATCAAATCGGAGTTCAATCGCAGATAGATCAACACATTATCAAGATATAGCCCCCCACTCCGGATAGTCCAAATCGAAGGAGCACCAGCATGCGGAGCGGGAGAGCGAGATGGAGATGGAGCATGCTTCAATATGTAATTGCACTCGGTGACCGAAGGATCGAGTGGGGGGAAGGCATGTGCATCAATACGTACACAGAAAAGATACATACGAGTAAATATGTATAAAGCATATGCTCTAGGTTATATGTAGGGTTACATAAACACAAACACACACACAAACGCAGAATAGGCGGGTGAGGAGGAGGAGGAACTTTAGTCAAAGTAATTATATTTTTAGTGGGAACTGCTTACCGTCTTTTAAGTTACGTATGCGTCTATGTTCGGCGAGCCTAAGTATATAATTAACTCTACAATTGTACATTATTTTGCATAAGTCTAAACCAATTTTAGTGTGAGAACCAGAATTCTTTCGTTTTTCCTCTCCTCTCCTGTCCTGTCTTGTCCTCTCCCAATCCCTCGCTCCCACTAGGCGGATTCCTTTCAGTTTGTCCTCTGTCCCCTTTCCTACCTATCGAATGTCTTTGAACAACTTTTGTAATACATGCCACATTTATGTACCTCTCTGGGTTGGTACACGAATACACACACAAATACCCCATATGCATACGTACATGTAGAAGGACACACTTTCATATATATATAACTTTATATAGCATATATGGGCATACTCATTAACCAAACCTAAAAGAAATTAAGTATTACGATTCGAGGCGAAACAAAACAATTCCACAAATGTCATCCATCTATCTATCTCTCATACTCCCAATCTGTGTATCCCCACTCCGCGGAGGAACAACAAGAGATCTATTCATGCATTTTCCCCCCACCCCCGGACGAACCGAAACCAATTTCCTAAGCACACGATCTCATACGAACTCAATTTAAGCAACATCGGAACAAGAACCAGCAAGTCTTCAGCAAAAAACAGAAACATCAACAGTTCAAAGCGGAATTGAGTGCGGTGTTCAGGACTCTGACTCTAGAGCAACTTAGCGTTAGATATACAAGTAAACATGCATAACCCCTGCGATCTAAGCGATCTATACAGCGAAATTAGAAAGCTAAATTAACAATTGACTGCTGCGTATTATACATACATATACATATATATACATACCGATATATATAAAAGAAAGCCACTAAATATTGTACACTCCTCCCCAGATTCGGCGGTGGGCGAGCGCCTTCCCGCCTTCCCGATCCTGAAAATATGAGTACCGATTTCAACTTCCATATACATACGACTAAGACTAAATAGTGAAATTATTGAATGAACGCAAATAACGATGATGCGGCTGAGGATGAGGGGAGTCTGGCCAGGCACTGTTTCAGAGGCGGAGGAGAGGGAGGAGCAGGAGCAGGAGAGTTTAGTTCTTAAGGCCTACAAAAGTGAAATTGTTTATTAAGTGGAAAAGAAATTTATTTATACTGTGGATCGGATCGGATCCGATTGGATCGGAGTAGTTGTGTATAATTCGAATGCATATAAATATTTTAGTTTTCTGTAATTTAACGATCATTTTATGTAGTATATTGACTGTGCAAGGTGGCGTCGATATGCAGTTGTATGAGTATATAGATTATATGGAATACCTTACCTAGTTATATGGCGGCCAGACGCGGTCAGTCCGAGGCGGCGTATGTAAATGTTATGATTTTTGTATTTTTATATATGATCTTTGCTGCGGCATTGCGATTGCGGCAACAATGGCAGGCAACAATTTAATATTAAACACACACGTAAACTATTTTAAACAAGAGAGGATATCGCGGATACCAGTGCGCGGAGCGAGCGCATACTTTTTATGTATTAAATTAAATATATATTATACACTTATATACAACAACAAGAATATTCAATATACATACGTGGCGATGCAGACGCGGATTAGGAAGAGACATTAAGCAAACATTGACTTGAGATCAAAATATATATAAAATAAATCAGCAACGGATTCATTTAGAACTGTAAGAGGGGCATAAGTTATAGCGGCGGAGGAGTCGTGGCTGAAGGAATAGAGGCGCAAAAATTATATGCATATTCATCAAAAAGAGCGTACAGTGAAATAAAAAACCAACGTTTGTATGTGAAAACCAATTGAAAGTGTTTGTTTTATTTCTCATAGTTCAAATCTAGGCAAGTGCGCGGGCTCAGCACAAAATATATCGGACAATGCTGTAATCTAACAGCAAAATTAAAATTTTTAACAGATTCGAAAAGCTTTACAAAATTATTGTTATTTTAACAGAACCGAAACCTTAACATGTAGAGTTACAGTTACATGTAATACATGTATACTTTACATTTACAATATAATATAATATAATATGGAATAGTTGGGTCTGAAAGCTCTCTAATCATGGTGTGTTAATCAGTGGGGTGGATTAAACCTTGCATGCGTTGCATTTTCTGGGCCGTTTTACTTATTGTCCATACCCTCATTTTTCTAAGCTAAGCTTTTTTCCCAGCGTTTAAAAGCTTACTTGAACGGCGGTATATTTTGTCGAAAAATAAGCGGTCACACTGAACCGCAAGCTTTAAACAAAAAAAACACCCAAGCCCCAAGTTCCAATTGGAACTTTGGAATTCGACGAGTAAGGTTGGTGTTTTTTTTGTCCACGCGAGTCGGAGAGTAAATAGCGGCGGCAAAAATTGTACCGTACAGTTTATAAAAACAAGAAAAGAAAGAAACGAAAACAACACAAAAGTCATCAAGCCAAGTGTATTCGTGTGTGAGTGTGCCTTGGGCTGCATTGGTAGTGGAAATTTGGCAAGAACCGCAAATATTTAAAAAGCATTGCAAAAATAATATAAAATTTACATATAAATGTGCCCGTGTGTGTGAGTCTAACATAAAACAATTTGTAGAAATGTCGAACTCGAAAAAAGAAAAAATCAAACGGTATTAGAACTGCAACAGCAACAACCACACAGCATCTTCATTGATGCTGCAAACAGCTGATCCGTTCTCAGAGATGCTTTTGAGTGGTTGTTGTTGTCGCTGTGGATGAACATTCAAATGTTGGGCGAGTTTTTGATGGCTTCTGCTGGCCTGGCCGAAACTTGCTGCAATATGTGGCTTAGTGGCCCAGTAACGTGGCAGTGAAAACTAGATAAATATTAATTACTAAATCATTCATTCTTGTGACTCTATACGATCGGGTGTGTGTTTGTGTGTGTCAATATAACGGCAGCCACAAACAAGCAAAACAAGTGGAGCTCCAAAAATTACGATTTCTTATCGCAAGACATTGAGAATTCGAATAACAAGAGAAACGAGTTTCAACAAGCGGAAGCATCCCTCAAATCTATACATACATATGTACATACATATTAACATTGAACATAATTTATGTTTTATGTGAAAAGAAGATCTGACAAAAGATCCATTTGTGTCTCTATCTTTTAGTTAATTTTACGTGCCTTTGTAAAATTCTTCACACCTCTACTCGCCTCGTCCCGCCTCCCCGACGCCCCTGAGTCACCAGCATCCAAAGGAGCAACGAATGATGTGATAAAACCACAAAGTCCAACAAGATTTTTGCATCTGTCCCGCTTTGCCGTCACGCAAAGAGTGCCTTAAATAAAAACGAAAGAGATTACTAAACGGCGTTATTACTAAACGAAAATAATCGGCAACGTTTTGGTTGATTTGTCACATTTATGAGAAACTGGCAGTGTGAAAGTTCTGGCTAGGAATACTTCCTTCACCCCCACCCCCCGCCGGATTGCTAACGTGGCCTTTGGCAGTAGCTGATTGGTGGTGGCCCGTGTGAGTAGAGTAGAGAGAGTGCACGATTTGTTTACAATGTGTTCGAAGCTTTTCCACCCCACTCCCGTCCCTATTGATTTGCATTACAGCCGTACCCATACCCGAACCCGAACCCACCCACCCACAACCTATCCCAAAACACAAGCAGAGAAATTTGTGGCCAAAAGTTTCTTTCATTGGAATTTATCGAAATTTGTTGGGAACCATTCAGTCATGTGGCACGTGCATTGGGTCATTCCACACACACACACACACCTACTGCTTTCCGGCACTTATCAATCACAGAGCATTTCCCCATACCGATTTCCTCACCATGCACCTCCCCCCTCGAGCACATGAGCATATTTTGGCTAAAAGACGAAATAGAAACAGCACAAATTACTGTTAAAAATAATATGAACAAATGATGTCAACATTAACAGTCTTCCTCCGTGTTTCTCCTTAATAATGCAATCTACTTTTACTTCCACGAAACATTACAACGCACATCTCGCGGATAAACCAACAACAACTTAAACTACAACAACATCAAAACGTATTACGCCGTTCTGCATGGTAAGTAAACCAACCCCCAACGTCTGTCCCACCATTCATCCCCGTTCATACGAGTATTCGTACAATACTCGTACAATGGTGAGCTCTCCCTTGCGGATGGGATGGGCTCTAGATGGACTCTTTTGGGTGTGTTTGCTGCGGTAGGAAGATGTTCCAGCGATCGCCTATGCGATAAGGGGGGGATGAGAAGTGCGTGAGCAACCCAACACCAATGCAACCCCCATTCATTCGTTTTAAAAGCCACCCCCAGATGTCGAAACTGTGTCACAGGCTGTTGAAGATGCTGACGCTGGGAAAATGGGCCAAATGAAAACTTTGGCTGCTGCAGTTTTCCGGCCTAACCTTCCACCCTGCACCCTCCACCCTCCACGACTTTTGCCGGTAGCAAAAGCTCCGTCTCTGAGGTTAAGCTTTCAGAGGATAAAAAGGCGATTTGGGTAAACAAAAAATGAAAATGGATGAAATTTTGAGGATGTCTCCTCCGAGGTTTCTGTGCTCCGAACGCTGGAATGTTGACAAATCAATTCGAAATGTCGCACTGTACTCACGAAGCCTCAATTATTGATGGTTGGCCTGGCAACCCCGAGGTCGCCCGAGCGTCCTGGACTGGTCAAAACACTTAGCTGGAGTTCAAATACCTCTCGCAGTCGGACCTCAGGCAAGCATGGAATTAATTGGCTGAACAATCAGGAGACAAAAAATCAATAGAGGACATTTCCTTGCAGCCATACGTAACCCGTTCGCTCCCCTTGTCCCATTTTCACACTCCAATCGATTGGTTCTTTGGGGCTCTGGCGAGCTTTAATCGATAATTGGTATATATGTATGCACATGGAAACGAAACGAGTTTCCACAGACACAGAGCAAAGTCGAAAGGTTCTCCAGCTCTGACTTGCCTGAGAGTGTGCAAAACATTCGTAGCTGTTGTTATATCTTCTGAACTTTGTCTTTTGCCCCGAACTCTGGCTGTTGTATAAGCACGCAACTCTGTCTCCCGCCTCCCCTTTGGGGTGGTCATCAGGGTGCATTGCGGAGGGGAGTGCTTGCGTGCTAGTGTTGGCCCCATAAAACTTTGCCAGAGCTCAGCCGTGCCCGCGTACCGGCGAAACCCCGTGCGTATGTCTAATAACATTAGCCATAAATCCTTGTTCGGATACTAAGCATACGCCCTGTTTGTCATTTTCCTGGCAGGCAGCTGGCAGGCGACGCTGATGGAGCAGAGCATCCAAAAATAGACCCAGCCTTGACTCGCTCGAATGGCAAAGCAGTCAAAGGTCAACCGATATCGGGTAATCGAGCGAGCCAGAAATTGAAGTGCAATTTGGGTTATGACCGGCACTGCACGGCAGCTCGATTAGATCTCTATCCCCTGCCCATCAGAGGCATGGCAGGGTAGGGCAGTGCAAAATTTCAGAAGTAGTAGAAAATCTTGTCCGGTGCCTTATCAATTTGCATGGAATACTGGCATTGTATACTCTGAATATTCGATTAGATGACATCATCCAGTGTTTGTTGTTGCACTGTCCACGGTGTTGTAATTTGGCAAATTTTATTGACCCATTAATAGTTGAAAGAGACAGACAGCCTGTTGACTGCTTGCTGCTGCTGCTGTCACTGCCATGGCCAACTCCCAAGATCCGTATCGAGCGGCACTTCACATTCATTAACAACAATTAAATGCGATAAATGGGGGAAGAAGGCGAAGAGGCGCCTTTCTTTGATAAGATTAGACTGCCAGAGTCAACAAAGGTGGAACCCGGTGAAATGAGTCAAGTGGCAGACAGATAGACTAAGCAGTCCCCACAAATTGATTCATCTGCGCGGTACGACCTTCGTGGCTGTGGCTTGTATTCCGATTGCCGGCTTTGGATCGCATTACCCCATCATCTCTATTTATAGGCGCTTGCCGCCTAGCTACGTAAACAATTCTAAATATTCAATATTTATTCGCATTTGAATGTGATTAGCGATTCGGAGGTGCTCTGTGTGCATTCTAAATGTTTGCATTGCGAATACTTTGAATTGCTTAGCCTCGTTCCCAAAGAACTTCTGCGGTTGCGTCACTCTTGGGACAGCTGGCGCAAGTCGTTCAAGTGGTTCGAGGAAACTCCAACTCCAGCAGCTTAACCCAAGGGGGGCATTCAACCCGAACCCTTTGACCTTTCGAAGCCAGCAATTAAAACGGAAGTGCTGGCAACCTGTTGCTGTTGCAAGCTCCGACCGGTGCGGCTGTGGCCCATTAAATACAAGAGAAAGAGCCACTCTGTGCTTGCCACGAAACAGTGTTTGCATGTGCGAGAACTGGAAGTGGCAGTGGCAGCGAAGAGGTTTGCATTAATTAACTTGGCCCAGAGGCTCTTCTGGGGAAACAGGCCACACGGGCCATCATGTTAGTTGGGCTTCTTTCGAGCAGTATCCTACTGCACTCTGCCCACGTCCATCCCCGTTAGGAGATGGCAGATCAGGTCGTTCATCGTAGGGATCTACTGTCAATTGGCAACAATGAATCTACGATGGGAACACATGTCATGAGGCACTTCTGGGGTATGTGGGGCGGGATAGACGGCCGCCCCTTTGGCAGCAGGCGGATTCCCATGATTCCTCTGCTTCCTCTGCTGCCCCGGTGCTTTTCTTGGGTTAAAAATACACGAGAGAAGAGTACTTGTTGCTCTCGTAATCGCCCTCTCGACGCCCCATTCAGACCAGGGAGAGTGCCCCCGACGAAGGGGTCAATAGACGCGCCAGTGGCTGTGAGTCTCTGCTGCAAATGGTTCTACTTGGAAAACCCAGAGCAAGAGAATGCCCAAAAGTCAGCGGCGCAGAAAGCATCAGAAAAGCAAGAAGCTTCTTCCGAACTACAAGAAAAATACGGAAAGATATATAAATAAACAACTAAAGAGAGAGAGGGAGGGGAGAGAGAGAGCGAGGGAGAGACAGAATGGTTTCTATTGATATAAAACAGATTATCGCATGCAAAGTGGCGTTTTGTTATTGTTTTCGCGGTTGAGCGATAGACAAATGGCCGAAATGTTCCGCTCGGCATTTTTCTCTTGGCAATGATAAGCTGCTTTTTCATGAAATGCAAAGCTACGGCAGATGGGGAAAGCAATCGATGGGGCACGAACTGAACAATGTTCAAATATTAACTGCAACAAGTGCCAAGGCAGACGGACGGCCATAGACAGACTGAGAGGTCGGGAATGGGTGGGACAAGCATTTTCTATTTTCCTTAGCCATTTTGTTGAATGCAAATTCTCTCAAATGGTTTCTAATAAATCCGTGAATAGGGGTCGAATTTAGCAGTAAGAGCGTGAGGGGTGGGGGGAAGGTAGAGCATAGAAGTACAGAAAGATTTCAAAATAAAGGCAGAACAAGCGCAGTATAAACAATCGGCCAAAGTCGTAAAAAGCGTTTTCCATTCCCCCCTCCCCAACCAGCAGTCGAGCCCAACCTCTGACTCCCTTACGTCATTTCTTCGCTGTCTCTTTTTCTCTTTTGCTTTGTCTCCTCCTCTACTTTTCGGCGGTGTTTCGTTGCGACCTAAAAAAGAATAAAGAACTATGACGTCAGCAGCAGCCCCATCATGGAATCGTTGAATTGTTGGAGTTGAGAACGTGCCCGAGTCACGAACCAGCCGCAGAGGCAGTGTCAGAGGCAGACTGGGGCTCTCTTCCCATCTCTAGGGAGAGCTGCAGGCGTCGGCGCAGTATCAGCACTTTCACGGATACACAGAGAATGTTTCTTTTCTCGCGTACAAGAGCAGATCCCATACCTTCCCATACCATAGCATCCCCCATTCGGATTCGGATTTGGATACAGGCAGACAGGGGCGACAGTTCAGTTTCAGTTCGGTTTCTGTTCGGTTCCGTTTTGCCAACGCTTCGATCCGCTTTCGAATTCCTCCAAATCCCTTTTCGTGGCTGAGTTCCTTCTAGAAATATTTCAAAGTTAATAGATACAATCAGATCAAGGAGCTATCCATCAGTGATCCTCATTTAAAGAGTGCCTCTGCTGGTTTATTCTTTTACTGTGGACACGACTTTGTGAGTGGCAAGATTTTTCATATTTTCATTTTCATGAAAATTGTTCGACTTCTATAAATAGACACGCCCAACGGTGGGGCTGGGGGTGGGAGGGAGGCGTTTCATGGCATACAGAAACCATCGAATCTCTCATCTGTTGCTCTCTCCCTCTTTCTGTGCCAGATACTCTCTCTGTACGAGTACGAGTATAGAGCCATTATAATAACACTATTTCTCAATGTCTGATCTGATACCCGGCAGAACACCGACTACGATGATGATGAATGAACGCCTGGAACTCGGCTGGAACTCGTCCGTCTTCTGCTAAACGATGGATCTGGCAGACCAAATCGATGACTATATCTGTTCGTTCGAGGGACTTGGTGATTTAACAATGGACTCCCTAGCGATCTTCATCTTTCTGTGGGCCGTGCTGGCCCTCTTCTCCGTCTGGCTGTGCAAGCTGCTCTACCACAAGTATCTCAACAAGGAAAAGCCGACCAGTGCCGCCAACAGTCGCCAGAGCAGCGTTGCCCCTGGGGCGGCCGCCCTCGTCAGCTCCTCCAAGCCGGAGAAGCGACTCTCTGAGCCCAGGGACATGCTGGCCACCAAGAGCAAAGTCGAGGATCTCTCCAAGCCTCTGACAGGCAGCTCGGCAGGGCGTGGTCGCTCTTCAGCCTCGCCCCTAAGCGGTGGTGCAGCGGGGGCCGCCGGACCGCGTCGTCGAGTGGTACGCCAGAGCTCCACGGGGCCGGAGAACCGCAAGAAGCGCTATGTTCCGCCACCCTCCAATGTGGTGGGACCCGAAACAGTAAGTAAAACAGATTTCTGAAAGGAGCAATCTCTCCAATCGCTAATCTATAATCTATATTCGGTGTCCCTTCTGTGCCTTTTCAGAGCTCCGTCACGTGGACCAGCCAAGTGTTCCGCTGGCTGTACAGCGATCTAGTCATTGTCAACGAGCTGCTCATGTCCTGGGTGATAGCCATCAACGACTCGCTCCGCAAGTCAGTGGAGGAGGTGAGTGTCTGCCCACACTGCCCACAGCCCAACCGCCAGAGTGGAAGAGCGAATAAAAGAATGACATCAGAAGCTCCCGGCTTTGACATCATCCACGCCACCTTCCTGGGGTCTGATGTCATGGTCGGGCTCCAGCCTGGTCTCCAGCGTCCATTGACCTTTGTTCTTAAACTTGAAATCAGTGTTCGACCGTCTACAAGCTTCCCCCACTGTCTGCCCGCCTGAGAACTCGCTCAGCCGTAACCGATGTCGAAACGTGTTTTTTGCTGTTGATTTTTTTCCTCTAGTTTTTTTTATCGCCTTTTACGCGTTCCCTCATCCCCGATACGGAGCCAGCCGTAGGCCAAGGTCAGCGCGGAATCGTTAGTCACTCTCGACTGAGTCTCTGACTCGCGCCCCAAATACGCTCACTTCTGAGCCCCAAGCCCCAATCGGCGGGTTACGTAATGCGCAGTCCCCTAAACCAGATCGCAGCAGCCAATAATTCTCTTTTTCTCTCTGTCTCTCGTTTGCAGCATGGAGTGGCCGTGGAAGTGGTCCGGGTGCTGCCCGATAGCCCTGCTCCAGGCCTCAACAACATATTCTGTAACTGCGATGAGAACAATCCTGCGGACATGGTAAGTAGTTTCCTACCCTATCGTGGGATGAGACCCTGGACTGGACTAATTGGGAGTTTCCACAGCTCATCACTTTCGACTGCGACGCCATGCCGGTGCTGCAGGTGAAGACCTTCCGCCAGAAGTCGGGAAAGGTGGAGACCTCCCACTACAAGGTGACCGTGTCGCGGTTCCGCGCCCGCATGGCCATCCCCATGAACTACAACACCCTCAAGGGCGAGATGCGTGTCGAGGGCTATCCTGATGTGAGTGTGCTGTCCTTCTGGCCCTGTCCAGGTGTAAATGGGCTATGAATGGAAGGATAACCTCTTTTCATTTTCGTATCGCCACAGGTGCGCATTGCCATGAACAGCGTGGGGGCCATTAAGGCCATGGACCAGGACGAGCAGCAGCTCCAGACGGTCATCAGCGACATCTTGACGACGGCCTTGCGCGACACTGTCTACCCGGTGGACTTCTCCGTCTACTCCACCTGCCCGCGGGCCGAGGTGGAGCCCCTGGATCTGCCCGTAATCTATCCCGTTCACTATGACTCCCTGGCGGTGAGCGGTTGGGAGCAGTGCGGAGTGCGACCTCAGTCTGTTGTAGTTTCTGTTTCTGTTTCCGTTCCTTTTCTGTCTTGTGTTTGACTGTCTTTCCAGTTCGTCGTCACTCGTCGTCATTCCATACAGAACTCGAAACACAGGACTCTTTCCTGTACAGTGATCCCACTCTGTTCCTCTTTTGCTCCACAGACAAAACACGAAAGACAACAGAAAACAGACAAACAGACACTCTCATTGCTCCCGCTGTCTCCCTCTGTGTATATCTCCATATCTGTATATGTGCCATGTGTTGGACTCCCTTCGTTAATGGAATTCGCCTTCTCTCTTTCTCCTCATCTCCCTCTTGTTGCCATCTGCGTATGCGTTTCCTGCCAGTAAAGAATTCTCTCTTTTGCGCTCTCTCTTTTCAGGGGAACCAATACTTTCAATATTATTACAATTTCTAGTGAATGTCACACGAGTTTCTAATTAAAGGCGAATTTCATAAGCCCTAACCCAACCTCAGTGTTCTCTCTCTGTCTCTGAGCCCCCCTCTCTACCCACCCTTCTCTTTCTCTCTGTCTCTGTCTCGTTCTCTCACGCACTGACTCATTGCATGCTCTGCCTCCTCCACACACAGCACAACATGGAGCACCACCTGGGAGGTGTGGGCCTGCGGGACTCGCAGCACATGGTGTCCGGCAGGCGGCTGCTAGTGAAGATCGTCAAGGGCGAGGGTCTGAGAGACGCCCACGACCCCTATGTGGTCATCGAGATGGACGAGCCGGCCCAGAAGAACCAGACGGGCACACAGCGCGGCAGCAGACCTTACTGGGATGAGCACTTCCTCTTGTGAGTCTTGGTGTGGCCTTCTGCTGGGGATTCCCGGACTCATCTTTCTTTTCTTCCAGCGAACTCTCCCCCCAGTCTGCAGAGATACTTTTCGAGGTGTACGACCATCCAGTGATCGCCTCGGATCCGCCCAAATTCCTCGGACTTGGCCTGGTCGGCATCGACGAGTTGGCCGTGGGTCCGGCATCCACCCAGCTGCTGCAGCTCCAGCCACGCCCCTACGAGACCCAGCCAGTGGCCGGGGCCATCACTGTGGACTTCGTGTTTATCGAGGGAGCCGAGATTCCGGCGGGCGCCCGTCCGCATCGCCTCAAGGAGGCCCTGCGTCTCAGCACGCCGGCCATCAACGAACACATCCGAAACGGAGCCGACCTGGCCGACGCTGCGGTACGCGCTCTGCAGGACGGCGCCCTCTCCGCCACCGGAAGCGGTGGCCAGCCCAGCAAGAGCACCCTCATCATCCACAGCGTGCAGCGGGTGAGTAGGATGCTGATGCTTCTCCGCCAGCATTATCTCAATCATCTCCTGGAGACCACCATTGAGCTCTCTTTGGTTCTATAATTTCATTCTTTCTTCGTTTCTTTCATTCCATCCCCGATCCCGCACAGAACTCGAGCAATCCGAATGCATTTAAGGTAATTCCACACCCGATCCGCACTCCAGCCTCGGTCATCCGTTTCGTTTTGAGTTTCATTGAGTTATTGCGTCTCTAACCCCCACCTCCGCCCCCTCATGATGAGCACCGTCATGCAGGATTAGGATCTAGTCAAGCTAATCTCAACTGTTTCTCGTTCTGTTCCATTGCTCGTTCTTGCCTAACCCCCGCGCTTCTCTAACCATGCCCATGGCAACGCCCCCGTCCAGGTCGAATTGAACAAAGATGGCCGCATCGAAGTCATAGAGTCACCCACAGAGCTGGACCAGGCCGTGGCCCAGGCCTTCGAGCGAGCCGCCAGCGAGGCAGCGGCCGCCAAGGCCGAGCAGCTCCAACTGGAGCTCGAGTTGGACCCCGGAACGGAGGTCCAGCCGCTGCCCGGCACCGGTAACGGTGAGCCACTCAACGAAACAGGTAACGGTAATGGTACCGCCAACGAGGACAGTGCCACGGAGGTGAGTTCAAGAGTTCGCAAAAGAGTTGGAGGAGTTAGATCCATGGCATGGCATGAAGTTTGCAGTTTTCGACGCACCCAACTGAGTCCTCTGCTAATCTCTGTGAGCGTTCTTCCAGTTCGGGCAGCCCAATGCAGCCTCCTCGCCAAACGGCAGCGGCTACCACAACAACTACAACCTCAACGGGAGCAGTGGACTTGCCGGGAACGGCAACGGCAGCTCCAACATCAATGGTGGTGGCTACAGCTCCAACAGCCTGCCGAGGAACGGGGCCCATTTGGGGCAGCAGGCGGGCGAGGGCATGGACGTGCTGGACGACCGCGGGCGCAGCAAAAAACGTAATTTCTTTGGCACTCTGAAGAAGCGGCTCAGCCGCTCCAAGACACGCACCCTCTCGGCAGATCAGCCCAATAGCAATCACAAATCACTATCAGCCACCAACTCGAACTACGCCAATACTACAACAACATCGACAGGACTCCCCCGAACCGCCACCGGAACCCTCAATGGTGATTCTTCCCGTTCATTATCTGTCGATCGTGCCACTCTGTCCAAAAGCAATTCACTTGGTAATTACCCAATCGTCCACCCAGTCCCCCTGCACCAGCATCTCAGTCTACGTTCTAACCGGCCATGCATCCCCCGAGCTTACCGCACATTTCAGACTCTTCCTGCATTATGTCTGTTATAATTGGATCAAGGGTTGGGATAGCCAGGACCAGGACATCCATCTCATTTGACATTCGATCATGTCCCCCGTGCATATCCTAACTGTTGATTCTTCTTCCGATGCACTATCCATGTATCTATCCATTTATGTATCCTAATGTTTAATGTTTAGAACATGTCTATATATCTTGACTTTATGCTTAATTCCTTGAACGTTAATTTGTATCTGTATCGTTAACTGTTCTGTATCTATATATCTTGTTTGTCTTGTCTTCTCTCTCTCCACATTCTCTCCCCATCAACTGCTAACCGAACTGTGTCCCCAACACAAATCTGTATGTATTCCCCGGTCCTCCACCAAAACCACACCACACTATATTACACACACACACCAAACACTTCACAACACAAACACATTTAAATTTTTTGAAACGTTTTGCAAACACTTGGCTTTATTTTGGATTTGGATATTGCGTTTTTGGATCTGCTTCCCCTCGGTTCGCATACGGCATTAATGATCATATTTATAATTATTTCTCACACTCTCTTTTCGTATCTTTTTTTTTCTCTTTTTATTTTCATATGCAAAATATATTAATTTGGTCTTATCGGGTGCTTGGTTTGTGTGTTACTCTCCAATCTACAATCTGTACTATCCACTACTGGATATTGGAAACGATATTCGAACACACTATTAAAACAAACACTAAATTACGCAGGACCCCGCATGGGCATTGGTTCCGCCATCACCGACCACTCACGACGCTCTTCAATTTCAGAATCCTCGGCCATCTCAGGTTTCTCCTCGGCCAGCAACAAGACCTACGTGCATGAGGCCTCCACACTGGTCCTGGAGACCATCGAGAACGGCGTAAAGCGGTGAGTCATGACCGAATCCAGATCTTCCTGTGATTCTCATGCTTTGCCTTTGTTTTAGCCACTTTATTGTGCCTTTGGCTATTGCCCAGAGACCGCGCTGGCGCCGCAAGGGTACCAAGCTGCACATCTACAACGATCACACCTTCATAGCCAAGCATTTGAGCGGGTAAGTGGGCCGAATTGGCAAAACTCTCACCTCGAACTTCTTACCATATTCTTCTATTCGTCTTGTTATGGCCTTGCAGAAGCGGCTTGCAGTGTTCGATTTGCATGAAGTCCATACCTCGGAGGCCGGGCAAGCAGGGATACGAGTGTCGTGACTGCCAGCTGATCTGTCACAAGCAGTGTCACATACGGGCACCCCAGGCCTGTCCCAATCCCACGGTGCTCTCCATGGAACTGTAAGTGGTCGGACTCGCTACCCTCGGGCTTGGTTGTGCCTCCTCCTTCCCTTGTTTAACTCTGACTTTGGAGTGGCCCCAAACTAATTAATTGATTTCGTTTTATTTTTTCTCCTTCCACACATACAAAACACACGCCCTTGATCCTTGTAGAAGCTCCTATCCGGTACTCACAGAGAGAGATCTAAACCTAGTTATCTAAAGCATTATCTGTCTACCAAAACTATCTAAATACTCGTACTTCTTCTTTTGTAAACTCCGCCAAATGCAGTTAAATATTTACCACGAGCAATTGCAATTTTTGATTTACTTTGATCATTGAATTGGCGTCGGAAGAGCGTGTAGAGCTCCGTTAAAATTTGACTTGAATTCTGTACTATATTGCTTCGGCTTTTGCCTGACTGCTAACCATCCACAACGATCATCTGCGATCATCCTCATTCATCCATGAAGCTTGGCCACAGCTATAAATTGAATTCAGTTCTCAGTTGTCTTCTGTTTCGACATTAATCCGAGCTCTTCTCTCATCGCACCACTCGACCACCACACGACCACCTCGCACCACCACTCGGACACAGGATGGACAGTGAGCAGTAGGCTTAGGTGCCGCGCAATCAACTAAAACACAATATTCTAACTAGTTTGGGGGCGACAGCGGCAGCGGCCGAACTTAAAAACACAAAAGTCCTCCTTCTGAAACTCCTCCTTCGATCCTTCGAAACAGCCTCAGTTCTAGATTCGTTCGGCTATAGAAGGTGCGAGAGTTATTCACTCTTTAGGCGGGTAAGCCATCTGCATGGAAGTTCCTTGTTCTGCTACACCAAACCACTGTGTTGTGTACTAAATTAACACCAAGCTCCATTCCGTTCCGTTCGGATCGGTTTCGATGGTTCAGCCTGTTGCTTGTGATTCGGCAAGATCTGTTGTTGTTTAAAGCTTTTTATACCCCTATTTGGGTTGTTGATTTTATTGGATGTTCCCCATGTCTTTTCAGACTCGACTAATCCGATCTCTTTGCTTTTTCTTCACAGAACCAAACTTAACTCGGCTGCGGCGGATCGGAGTATACGGAAACTGTGAGCCCCCCATCCATCCATCATCCTTCACAGACCCGAGGACACTTAATCGAATTACTATGCTTAGAAGGAGGAACAGCAGGACACATCGGCTATCGAAATCTTTGATAAATTATGTTATTTATTTATACACACAAACACACACATCCATGTGCAATAAGTTCTTTGGTTTCGTTTTTAACCTTTCTCTGTGTCAACAAGACCCCTTTGATATTTTGTATTTTCTACAAACACGAATAATAATTGTACAAAATAAGAGCAAACTAAGAATTTTTCAATTAAAATTACTGGTAAAAGTAAAAACGTTTTTTGAAGTCTGGGAATCGCTACGAAAATCCTATCCTTAAAAATTCGAAAATATGTGGCAGGCATCCACCAATTTTTGAAGGCGCCTATAATTTTAAATGGAATTCGGTTAGAATGGCAATCTGTGGCACCGCCGTTTAATACGACTATCGCACGAAAGTATCGAACTCTGTGAGTATCGATGAAACATGAACCAAAAGTCACGGGTATATC
This sequence comes from Drosophila obscura, assembly GCF_018151105.1. Lineage (NCBI taxonomy): Eukaryota > Metazoa > Arthropoda > Insecta > Diptera > Drosophilidae > Drosophila > Drosophila obscura. The sequence goes on from NW_024542737.1 coordinate 1,954,349, forward strand.
TTCTAACGACGTCGAAAGTAAGAAAAATAATATCCATTTGTCCTGAACTCCGAAAAGTCAGAGCCCAAAAAAAAAATGCACATTTATGTTGTAATATCACCCACAAATATTTTTCCACAAAAATATTTATCGATATATATTAATACATACTTGCATCGCTAGTTTCGGTCAAAACATCGGGAGGGGAAGGGGCAGAACAACAACATTTTGGGCTGCGCGAGCATGTGAAATTTTTCGTTCGTGAAATTATTATAAACTAATAATTATAAGGTGGCAAAATTGTTCGTCAGCCAAAAAAAAAGAAATAAAAAACTCGGCAGCAGTCACGTGTTCGCATCGGTGCGCTTCTCATAAATTTACAAGCAGCAGCGAAAACAACAACAACACAGTCGTCAGGCGACAAAGCGACACGCCTCGCCTTCGTCGACGCAGTATTGTGTCGCCCCTGTTTTTGTTGTCGCGTGTGTCGTCGCAGTTCTGTCTGTTGTCTGTGCCTACTCCTAATGGGGGAATCTATGCCTGTGGTCGAGCGCTAAGTTCAATAAACAATAACCGATTAAAGTGCTTACCGAAGAGAAAAAATAAAAAAAGACTGTTCTGTGGCCCCCTGAAAGCGCAACTCGCTTACCACCCCCCGCCAAAATACGCTTTCTCTTGCCCGTTGCAAACGCAAACGCTGCGATGCGTGTATCATTCTTGGCAAGGTATTTCAAGTACAAGGTGGAACCAGCCCCAGCTTTGGGGGCCGCTGTGTTCAACTGCCATACCTCACATTTAACTTTTCTTTATTCTACGCTGCCGCTGACGCCGCTGCTGTTGTTGTTCCTGCTGTTTGATTTGGTTTTTGTTTCCATCATTTTCTGCGTCATAATATCGCCAGTGTCGTTTCCTGTATCTGTGCCCGCACCGTTCCCGTATCCGATACCGTTCTTGTTGTCTAATTTCGTGTTTGCCAATTTCAGTTTGGGCTAATTTCGATCTAGACAAAGAAGTCCAGTTAACGTTACGCAATTGAAAGTCTCTTTGTGTGTGACTAATGTGTGTGTAATCCGCCCGCCTGCCCCTCTCTGCAATCTGACAAAATGCATCTTGATCTTTATCGATGGGCGGCCACAAATAATCAGTAAAATAAAACCAAAGAAAAGGAGACGATAGTGAGTGAACGAAAGCAAAGTACGCGAAAGAAGAACCAGAAAGCTGGTAGGATTCGACCTCGAATTCGGACTCCGATCGGGGACTCGACTCGGTCTCAACATGGCCGCCGCGCACAGCCACCACAACGCGAACCTCCTCAGCTCGGACATCTCGCGGCGAAATCCGCAGGACGAATACGAGCTAATCCAGAAGATTGGCTCCGGTACCTACGGCGACGTATACAAGGTGAGTGAGGCATTGATGGAGGTGATGGGTGATACCCCAGACACGGGCGCAGGGGTATGGTACGACTCTTACGCCATGTTGCAGACAGACGGTTGTCCTGCGGAAGAATAAGCGCCACCTTGCAGAACACGGTCTGGCCTGCGCTCGCCATCTATCCCGGGAATGTTTCGCACACAAAAACCAACCGAATGAAAGCGTGCCTCTGATTTAGAATGCTTTTCCTCCTCTCCCCATCTGCTGCTTTTTGTTTCTCTTTGCATTCCTGCTGCCAGCTTGGTTGCATGTGCAGCCCCATACCCAGCGGCATCGCCAGCCCACCCCTATCCGTCCAACTTGGCACACTCATTTGTACATCTGTTTGCCACCGCATGCTCCACGCTCCACGGCTCTCCCCCCCGGGTTCACCAAGTTATTCCAGCACAAAATATGCGCAATTTTAGTTTTGCTTTTCTTTCTTTTTCCGCCATTGCCGCCTCCCTGCCTGGATGCCTGTTTCCATGTTTCATCTTGCTGCCCGTCGTTGCCTTGTGCAAATATGACAAATGCTCTCTGCCCAAGAAGCTGCCCTTGAGCCCGAGTCTGTTCTGTGGGGAGCAAGGCGTGGCATAATGCGTTTTCGCTGTTAGGGGTGGCTCACTGCACCAAAGAAGAGACACCACTGATCCACAGTGGTGCAAAGAGGAAACGAATATTTGCAATCTAGGATCCCATGGGAGACCATCAGCACCTATTCGATTGCTTGCTACTTCACTTATCGCCTACCGATAGGTGCCCACCCCTGAATCTGGTTCCCCCTCCCTTGCACCGTTATGGCTAGCAGCCACGCGCTTGCATTGATTGCGGGGATTAATATTGGGAATGTGTTATTTATTTATGTTTATCCACCCCTCCTCCTCGTTCCCCATTCTGGATTTTCTCTCTCGCGTTCTCTTGGAGGAGGAGGATGCGTCATCCGCCAAGTCGGCGGCGCATGCTTCAACTTGGGTTTCGATTTCGGTTTCAAATTCAGCTTCAATTCCAATTCCAATTTCATTTCCCCTTTTCCATTCATCGTTCCCCTGTCTTTTGTTTTTCTTTTGCGGAATTGTGATGCACACACATACAATATGATGCCACACTCTCACAGAAACAACACATCATCAGAACATTCCGCTGGCAATTCTCATTTCATCTCATTCCTCCACACTGTTTACAAATCTCTCCTCTCTCGTTTTTTGTTTACACAAAGTTTTGGCATGGAACACACTCGCTCGATACGTATCCATAATCGTACAGACAGAACATACTGTATATATATATATATATATATATATATATATGTATATATGTATCTGTACTATGTATCTGTACTATGTTCGAGTATAGTGTGATAGGGAATGGGAAACGCAATTGAAGTGCTTGGGCAATCGAAAAGCGTTCTCTCGTTCGCGCTCTCTTTTGCAGCTCGTTTCGCGATATCAATTTACAATGGAAATATGTAATATGTAATAATAATAATAAAAGCAACAACAAAACAGGCTATTATGGGATGAGGAGAAGGGTAGGCAGGGCAGGCATTGGGTTTCCACTGTTCCAATTGCTCTTTCGCCTCATTTCTCATCGATTCATTCCTAATAGTCGCACAAGTACTCCAGTGCATCAGAAAAAATAGACGGAGAGCTGGAGCGGTAAAGGAAGCAACTAAATTGCACCTGACAAGGGGGTGTGGCTGAAGTGGGTGGCTGGGTAAAGGTGCTACAACAAGGTTTTCATTACCGGAAATTCGAGTGCGAAACGAAACAGAGGGAAAAGTCCAATAAGTGGACTCTGCTCTAAGGAAAGCTCACAAAAGGAAAAGTGCCAGGTTACAGTTATGCAACGGAAAGTAGTACAAATACAAATACATATGTACATATTTTATGCGTGCCACAAGAGTGTGGGTGTGTGTGTTGTGTGTGTGTGATTGCCTTTGCCCGCCACTTGACTTCGCTACACAATATGGCCATTGTTGTTGTTGCCGCTGCCACACTCTAACAATCATCCTCGTCATTGTCGTTGTTTCTTTCTGGTTTTATACCCTCGCAGAGTGTACTACGATTTTCATCAACTCTTTGCATCGGACCCCAAAAAGTGTGGCATGCCTGTCCATATAGTACGATCTGTGTAGGAGCTGTTGCGGCAGGATCAGTCAAAGATCCGGTCGGATAATTATAACTCACAGAAATTTGACCCAGAGAAACATTCGACCTGCAAGGAGGGTATCCAAGAGCTTCTGTCCCCCAAAAGGGAGCCTTTCTTTCTTGTTTTTATTTTGTTTGTGTGTTTTTTGTTTTTGTTCATGCAACACGCATGAAAACATGAAAAAAATTTGCGCAAAGCTCTCGACACGATAGAGAGAGGGGGCGAGGGAGAGGGAAGGAGAACCCATCTCTAAAGAACGAGAGTTAGGTGGTTGGCCAGGAGGGGATGGGAGACTAGAGAAAATTACTAGAGAAAAGAACGAAGTGAAGTGAATTTGAAGCAGCGCCGAGAAGTGGCCAAGTGGTGGGTAGATGGGGTGGTGCCAGGAGGGAGTGAAGGAGGTCACGTAGCAGACGCATGTGTGGGCGTGGACTGGAACATGCATTCGCCTGTATCTCTGTATCTGTATTTGTGTTTGCTGTGGAATTGCAGCTTGTTTGTTGCTTTGTTTTCCCTTACATTTTCTCTCTCTTTTTTTCCTTAGGCATTTTCCAAATTTTCCACAAAACAAAAACAGAATCAAAGCCAAATCATTTGCACCCGAAAAACTCAACAACTTTGTCAGGCTAGACAACAGTGGGGGAGGTTAGGGAGGGCAGTGGAATTGTCTATGACTTGCCGAAAAATGTTTGCCTTGAACTACGTTGCGGTACAGCAAACAAGAGGAGGGGTGCCACAAAAGGCAAACAGAAAATGTCAAAGGGTTTCCCTAGCCACGAACCTGCTGCTCCCCTGCCCCTGCCCATACCGCCCCCTCGTCGTCTTGGATGTTCCTTAAGCAAAGAATAGCGAAGGATTTGCTGGGTTTCGCTGGATGAATAGATGGCAGGGATGGATGGACGCTGATGGTACGTGGGGGGGCAGATATGCAAATTTATCCTGACACGCCCACCTCCAATGGCCGTTAAGCAAACACTGAGACAGATTCAACGCCTCCGAACTCGCATTCGCATCCGCATCCAGTGCCACATCCACATCTAGTGCCACATTTAAATGTTAAATGAGAAACGCGGCAAAGTTTTTCCTAGGAAGAGAAAACAAAGCAGAAAATGTGTGCGAGAGTGTGGAGTGGGGGGTTGGTGGTTGGGGGGTGGCAATGCAACCCTTAATTTAGCAACAACAAAGCGCCATAACTATACAAGCTACGACTGTGGCAGGAGGAGTGGAGGAGAGTCAGGGGCGGAGGTAGAGGAAGTGGCAACGGCAGCGGTAGAGGGACGTCGCCATGTTGACCTAATTTTGCCGTGGCAATAATTTGCACGTCTTCAACTGGTTGTTGGAAGCCAGGGGAAAGAGTGGCGCGTGGCAATGGGGGCAGAGAGTAGCTGTGGGTAGCGCAGGGATAGGACCAAAAGGGCACCCGATTGTGGGGAAGTTAGGGGTTTATTCCACCCGGCTATGGCAATGCTTTGTGGAGGCTTGTGGCTGCAATCTCTCTCTCTCTCCCTTTCTCTCTTTGTGTCCGCCTGTGCCCCATCTGGCAGAGGGTGGTGTTTCAGTAGCTCCAGCTGTGTCTAATTTGGATGCAACAACAATTGTGGCAACAATGTTTCCATGCTGGACGGACACTGCATTCGAGTTAACTCGATGCAACATGTAATCAATGTTCACTCATTACACGGTACTCACGGCTCATTGACCTGTTGGGAGGTGGGTGGCACATGTCGGCCAGATATCGGATGCTATATCCAATGCTATGTGCTCGGAAATAAAGAAAAGTTTACAGGTCATGCCACATGCTTCATTGCACTGACTATAATGAGCAGATCCCCGAAAAGTTTGCATCTGCAGATTACTCATCTTTATTTCAATCGATTCACATAAGAGTGGGATAGAGATACATTCAGGATAATCTTTGGAAATTTAATTCAAGATTTGGAAATTAGGATGTGGGATATGTACTGTGGGTGGTCTCTGGAGGGAGCAGCGCCTTAATTTGGCTTGAACATAACATAGTCCGTTCCTCATGGGGCAACACGAGACAGGAACATCAACAATTTGTGGCAATTAGCAGGGACACTGCCAATGGGGACACGTGTTCGGGTAATGGACCGGCCCCCACCACCTCCCCTCACTCCCAGCTGACCCAGGAAGAGTCCAGCAGCAGTCCACACAGAACTCACTGGCACCTTGCCACCTCCGACGCTCAACATCGCCTCTATCGGCGTGTTCTTTTATGTGTCCGCCCCCCTGCCTCTCACCACTTGCTCGGTGCTCCGTCCGCCCTTCTTCTGCTTGTCCACTGATCCTAAACTAATCCACTGGCCAAATCAACTCAAATGTACGAAAATTTAAATAAAAACCCAACTCCAGGGACCCCTAAACCTACAGCCCGAACCCCTGCTCCGCATCCCTCTTTTCCGCCACAAATCCCGAAAAATCGCAGTTGTGCAAATATTAGGATTGCCTGAGGAAAAGGCCTCGTCCTCCTGGTCTTTCATTCCATTATCCTTTCGCTTTAAAACATATCAGAAATATTGCATACCCTCCCCAGTCAGCCACAGCCTCCGTTCATCGCTGGCCCCTTAGCTATCACCGACATCAGCAGACGTCCCCAAAGTCAAATAAAAACGAGGCAAAACACAAAATAAAAGAGATTTTCCGAGTCTAAATCGGAATTTTTTATATATTTTCTTTGCCGTGTTTAAAGTTGGGTTTTTCTGGTGGGAGAAAATGGTTGGTGGAGTGCAAGGAACGGGGAAAAGGGCAGCTGTAGGCAGACACTTTTCTGTCGGGAGAGGAAGTGGGACTGGGAGTGGGAGTGGGATTGTTTGGAACAGGTCACTTGTCCTCCTCTGGCGCTGGCTCTGTCTCTGGGAAGGAACAGGAGGAAAAGCAGGAGCAGGACCTAGGACGTGGCAGATGCTGCTGGCTAATTTCACCTATTTCTGTACCAGTGGACCCTTCTCCTTTTTTCCTTGTGGTCTGGCCAGTCTTTGGTTCTGTCTTTGACCCTGGAAGGCTGCGCAACGTCTAAATGTCACCATTCATCTTGTTCCAACTGTGTTCCACAGAGAGAGAAGAGAGGAAGATGTCCTCCCTGCGGTTGATGCTGCTGCTTCTGCTTTAGTTTTTCCCTTCATTTCCTAACTCATTTCCGTTTGACGTTTTCCTTAAATATTGAACGGCTCCGTTCCTCCGTTCTTCCATCTTTTCATTCTTCTGCGTATCCGATGGCCACTCCGCAGGAGAAGATGGAGATGGACCCGTCTGAAGAGCCATCCCATCAATTGGATGTATGCCAGACCCCATGCCCATCCACCACCACTACACCCAGCGGCGAGAGGGGAAGTGTTTACAGCTTTTCTAGCTCGTTATTTGGCCAATTTCGCAAAGGATTTGGCCAGGGCTTCTTTCTCCTCGTAAAGTCTTCTCCTCCATCTTCCTTTTTTTTTCCTCTTTCTCTCTGGGTGTGTGTGCGTGTGTGTGTGTGTACGAATGCATATGTATGTATATGTGTAGCAGCCAAAACTTTGTCCTTCATTATAACTTGACTTTGCCCCATCGACATCCTCTACAGCTGCCCCATACCCCATGCCCAAGTTTTGCACCGTCAAGAGTTTTGCCATATTAAAATCATCATCAGCGGCGTCCAAACACAAACTTATGCAAGTGAAGACTTCGCCTGCCTTCCCCTTCACACACATTCCCCTCCATTGCCCTCCGAGAATGAAGTGGGAATAAAAATCAAACGAATATTTCAGACATAAAGTCACAAAGTTGTAGAATGGTGGGCGTGGCAGTGGCAGCAGCAGCCCACGTGCAGCAGCGTTACGCATGCGCCAAAGAGTTGAGTGCTGCAACTGAAACTAAAATTGAAGCTGCCGCAGGTTGCATGGGGAGAGAGAGAGAGCTGTCGATGTCATGCTGCCTCGTATCTGAGAGCGACGAGATGATTAAAATCTTGTAGAACTATGCAAGTAAAATGAGCTACTTGAAAACTGGGCGACTGTTCGGAAGGAGAGGCTCCACCCAGCCAGCCAGCCGCTTGTAATCGGAGACCAAAAGTTTTGTTGTTTGTTGCCTTGCATAATTCCATTAGCCACCAAACCAAAAGAGTTGCGACGAGTCGAAAACTTTCTGGCCAAACTAATTCCCATTAAAATGTGTAATTCCAATTTGCAGTCTGCTTCCAGAAAGAGAGAGAGAATGCGAGAGAATGGGAGTGGGGGAAAGAGAGCAGTGGGAGAACAATGAGGTTGTCAAATCCACATGAATCCGCGTCTGGAAAGAGTAATCAGTGGGGCATGCGAATGGGGAACGAGTGGGAGATCTCAATCGATGTGCCAGAACCACATTGGAAGCCAGCTGTGGGTCTACTAATTATGGAATCCACGAGAGAGAGAAAAAAAGAGGGGGAGTCAGAGAGATGAGAAACTAAGTGCTCTCATTATTTATAATTCCCTCCATCATCCTGCTCCACGATGAAGGGATGTCTGCCCCCAAAAGCAGTTGACAAAATAATCAAAACAAACAAACAGAAATAATGATTAACCCCTTTAAGGAATTTGCATAAGCTGAGGAAAGACTGTGGCGGACCTTGAGAATAATTAATGAGTGACAAAATCCCAGAGAGAGATCGAGAGAGAGAGGGAGTGAGGCTGGACAGGAATTTATCCGCAAAACACTAAACTGGCTTTAATTGAGGGAGACATGACGAAATTATTAAAATTATTATGACAGTGGAAAAGAGGGTATGAAAGAAAGGGAGAACATAGAGACAGAGAGAGAGAGAGAGAGTGCAAGGGAGCGAGAAGCGTGACGAAAATGTTTGGGGAGCTGTTGAAAAAGGGGAGCAGAGAGAACAATAGACAGAGACGGAAATAGAGCCTGCAGATAGAGGGAATTTAGGAGACACAAAAACACAATTAAATGAAATAATTACGCCTAAAGTAAACTTTTTCCTTTGTGGCGTAGAAGAACACAAAAACGAGAGAGAGAAAGAGCGAAGAACATATGTTCTTAGAATACCATATGTGTTTGGGGAGTGAAGGGTATGCCATATGTGTGTGTTCGGAAGCAATTAGTTAATGGAGTTTCCCTTGCGAGAGAGCTAAACCAGATTCTTCGATTCTTAAAACTGTTTTTTATTGAATCTGAAAACTGAAACAGAAGCAGAAACAGAGGGGGATAAAACATTAATGGGGGGTTCTAGGGAGGTAGGGAAACACATTTGCTGGCAAAATTGACAACAAGTCCCAAAGAAGAGCCGTCGGGGTCGTCAAAGAACAACCATAAAAAGTAATACCCGTCAAACGAGGGGAGAAATAGGGAAAAGGAAAAAAAAGTTATTGAAGTTTTATTTGTAATAGTAGGGCAAGAGTCGTGAGGAGAGGAGGGGGAAGAAGGTTGACTAGGGAAATGGGTAACAAAAAAATATGATAAAAATGAAGTAGTCGCAGACAAATGGCACTGAGAGACCAAGAAATCACAGGAGAAACCATGAATAGATTGGGAGGGGAACGGAATGAAATAAGCAGCAGCAGAAGAGCAACAACAGCAAAGAGGAAAGGAATGAGGAAAAGAACAACAATAAAAGTAGAAAGAATAAGCAAATGATGATGAAGAGAAGGGAGGAGCACAAGAACAGAGCAGAAATGAGCCAAAGGAAACTTCAAGTCAAATAAAAAGTCTTTAGCAACGCTTTTGCCTCATCTAATAATTTATATATGTATGTATGTATGTATGTGTATGTATTTCCCATTGTCTGTGGCCATGGAGAGGGGGCACCCCCTTCCACCTCTCTCTCTGTTTCTCTCTTGCAGATTGAGTCGAGTCTCTGCCATGGCAGGGTCCAATAATGAACATTGTTTGCCTCAAGTTCAAAGTTTGCTGGCAAAATGCGCTTCATTAGAGCGGGAGAGACAGTGGCGTAGACTGCCCGAGAAGGGGCTGGGTGGGCAGAGAGGAGAGCAGAACAAAGAGATACTTAATTTAAATAAAAGTTTTGCCATATTTTATTTACATACATGCGCACACATTCTACTCTGCCACCCACAGTACAGTATACTCCCTCCTAGACTTACGCCTCTGCCATGGGATGCTCTCGTTTACGCATCTTGCTGCCGATGAGAAGAGTACGGTTCTGTTCTGTGCTGTTCGCTTTTCTACCTTTTATGAACTCATTTTCACGCTTTCTCAGTGGGGTACGAAAGAGAACCACAGAGGGACAAGAAAGAGAGAGGGAGGGGGGAGAGAGAGAGAGAGAGGCGACGACCTTGAGCTGCAAGCTCCAAGTGAAAAGATAAATGTGTGAACGAAGCAATCCAGATGACGAATGACGACCGCTGAGCTGTAAATGATGATGAAGCGGGCCCAAGCCCAGCCCAGGCAGAGCTCATTTGAAAGTCGCGCGACTGCGTGAAAAGCTTGAGTTTTCCCTTATTCTCTCTCTCTCTCTTGCTCGCTCTCTCTTTCTCTAGCTGCAAAAGCGGCTGCTCTTGATTTATGCCTGTAACAGAAGGCGGGCAGGCAGTCGGCAGGGCGGTAGGAGTGACAGAAGCATGTTGATGAAGTTCCTTTTCCAGCACATTACGTAATTTAATGCAGAACGCAAACTGTTGTCAAATATTTTATGTTGCACACCCCCCACAAGAATGCAACAAATAATGTTCTCGCAGGGGGTGCCTCTCCTGCGGCACAGCCCAGGACCAGATCCAGACTCATGCCTGGATATGCCAGCTCCGACGGGGCAGAAAAAAGAGGAGAATGGAAACCGCTGACCAATATTTCACAAACAATTCAGAAACAAAAGGGAAAAAGCCAAAAATAAAGGGCGGAAGTTGCCAAAAGCCAGAATGGAGCACACATAGAGCCATGGAGAGAGGGAGGGAGAGAAAAGTGGATAGAGAATTTCCATCAAAACTGCAGGAGGCGCCTCTAACCGCAGTTGGTGCCTGCCTCTCCCCATGTGCAGCCGCAGCCACAGGACGAGGCAGGTTCCTGCCATCCCACAGCGGCAGATCCTTCAATTATGCAATTTTCTATTTTTCAACAAATTGAAACCGAAGTTCCATCTCCGGCCCCCACCTGCCACTGGCCCCATTCCAATGGAGCACTCCCGTGCAACCCCGCACTGCAGTTTGTAATGTGTTTCTAGTTTTTCTTCTTCCTTTTTGCCGTCAAAGAGCGGCTGTGACAGCAGCAGACGCCTCCACTCTACCTCTTTCGCTGCCTTTCCTGAAGGGAAAACATTTTTGGCTGCCTTTCAAAAGGGGCGCATTGTTGTGCCCCACCCGCACCCGCACCCCATTCCCATCCTGTCCTCCCACCAACGAACAGCCTCAACCATGAGTCCTGAATGCTAATCTCCAATATAAATGTTTTCCATTTACGGCAGGTAAGCGGCTAGATTCCTCTGCCACTATTTCTTCGTCTTCCTTTTCGGTTGCAAATCAATTTTCCTCTTATCGCTTTCGGTTATCAATTCGGAGAGGGACACAGAGCGGGGGAATGTGGGGGCGTATCCGAAATGGAAAATAATTGCCTACAACATGGATCCTCCACCGTTGCTTGCCGCTTGCCCCACCATTAAAACCACTCAGACTCAATTGTGGCAACGAGAAGAAAATCGATTGGCGCACACACTCCGATCTAAATGGATGGAAATTTAACATCCAACGGAGGAGAAATTGTCAACTGGCTATCGAGTTCTACTGCCCTCTCCCACTTCCTGCCACACCCTTCCACTGTTTGTGCCCCAAAGTGGCGCCAAAAGTAAATAATAAAATGGAAAATCTTATGGAAATATTTCCAACGCCTCGCCTCCGCCTAATTGGAAGGGAAACAAGAGTGAGGGACTGAGACTTGCCACTTACTGCTGCCGGAACTGATAAATATTCTTTTGGGGAAAATATGTACATAGTTGCTGGGCGAAACTATGCTTTGCGGCAGCAAATGAAAAGTTTCTACAGATTCTCCGTGGTCTAAGCCTTAAATTATGAGACGGGAGAGAACCTTCAATGAAGTTATGGCCAATGGGATATCTGTTTTCTTTCTTAAAACGGAATAGCCGTTAAGAACCTGTTCTACCTGGTGAATGCCGACTGCATCCCTCTTTGGCTAAAAGTACCTCTTACTCATTGGTCAAACGGTCACGTTTCAATGAAGAGTCAGTGGCAGGTGCTGGTGTCTTGGGGCGGGGTGGCAGATAAGGGACGAGCGATTGCTCATTTCAAAGGTGATTGATGAACAAAAGGGGCAGGGCGGAGCAGCAGGGAGGAGCAGCATGGAGGTAGTCGGTAGTGGGGAGAAAGTGATAAAAGTTGACATTCGACGCGTAACAGGTGTGCACGAGGGATAGAGGAGGTGCCATGAGACGAAGAAATAGGTGGAGGAATGTCAGAAAATCGATATGTCGATGGGACTCCACATGCACCCACACACCCCTCATCACCGCACAAAGCTGTTATCTGCGTGTGCTATGGGAGGTACTTACACACATGTTTACAGTGGATAGACGGGGGCAGACATTCCCGAAAGTGTGCCATTGGCATTCCCAACGTGTGTCTGCCCCAGCCCCTGCCCCAGCCCCTGCCCCAGCCCCTGCCCCTTCTACCCCTCGGGCATATTAAAGCCGCCAAGAACCTCGCTTGATATTCATTCATTTGCCCCATTCACCCGGCCTTCCATTGACTCAGCGACTCGACGACTCGACGACAGGGGCTTGCATCAAACAGGCAAATTAGCATACTCTTGGAAGGTGGCTCGTGGGTGGGGGGACGATAGTGATGCGAACGGGGAGGAGATGATGATGTTGACAAAACAAAGTTTGCTATTTATGTAGGCTTATGGCAGCAGCAGCAGGGCAGCGGCACGTGCGAGTCGGAGGCGAAGAAGTGCGTTAATTACTCTTCCTCTTGGCTTGAATTTTCCTCTCTGCCGCACTGTTCTTCCATGATGCGGCTGCTTGTTGATGCCTCGGCTGCTGTTGCAATGAAACGAACTCTTTGTTGCATAATAAGAGATTTTGATGCTTTTGCGATGTTTGCTGGGGATTCTAATCGGATTTGGGCATTTGGTTTATTGATGGATGGAAACGGAGATCTTTGCCGCTTTGCAGCTTCCGCACAGGGCTTCCGGTCTAATTCCATTGTCCCCGAAGGCACCTGGATAGTCCTGAGGTCAGAGGCTACTGTGTCTGTGTCTGCCCATCGATGCAGCTGCGAAATGCAATTCCATTTGTTATTCTGATCAGACACACGCTCCCCACGCAAAACACGGAAGGCACATACATATGTATGTTGCGGCTATGCCAATAATAATGTGACTCTGGAAGGGGGGGGAAAGGAGCATTAAGGGGAAATCTGTAACTGCATTTTCCATCGTATCCTTTGGGCCATGCACGAATACATCATGTGGAACGGATAAGAGTGTGGGGGAGGGGGTATGCGTATGAGATGGAGATGAATTCATCCAGCGTGACAAACTTCGTTGCGTGCACTTTAGTGTAAAGAAGAAATTCCTGAAATTCTCTGGATACCCTCCTTCGTTACGGGGTGGGGCATGTGATGGGACAAGGACAAGAACCTTTCACCTTTTTGTGTGCATGCTGCCGCAGGCCAAGTGGCACCCACACAGTGGATGATTTTTACACGTGTCTCTTGCTGAGGCACACACAGATATATATAGAGAGAGACCCAGCCTTCAGCGTACTTTTCTGAATGAATATTTGAGTCCTGGAAACTTGTTAATATTTCGACAACGTTCCTGGTGGATTGCATTGAAGGGATGGTGAGAGCGGGGGCTATAGGACATTGAAAGTTGTGCTCGTCCTTTTGCAGTTGTAGACTTTTCAATTTGATTGCTTAACGACAGGCGTTAAATGGGTCCAAGAAGAGCAGGTGGGCGTGCTGCCCCATGACCCCATCACCCCTTGACTAAAAGTAATTAAAGTATTTTCCCAGGTCGGAAAGCAACGGTCTGAAAGGACTGAGGTGGGGCAGTGGGAATGGGAGTGACCCGCAGCTGCTGCAAATGATATTCAATTTGTTGAGAATGTTTTCCAGTCATCAGACACAGGCGCAGAGGCAGGCGGACGGGCGGGAATCAAAACAACAAAATGGTGAATGGAGCCTTACAGAAAAAGCCGTAGAAACAGGAGGGGTGAGAAAGCAGGGGCAGTGGCAGAAGAAGAGGCAACATAATATGCATAAAGGAGCAATGGAGCAAGGAGCCAACCAGAGATGGGGAATAGTGGACTACTGCTTTGATGGCTCCATTCGTGCCTGTTGTTTTTCTGCTGTTTGGGGCCAAGTTTTGCCGGGCCGAAGTAGCAAAAACTTTGCCTAGCACTCGAAATTTCTCTCCATTTCGTTTCTACTCCTTGGAGAAGGTAGCAGGAGCTTCAGAATCGGAGGCAAGTCCTGTCCAATGAATGCAATTTGGTTAAGTGAGCGGCCAAGTTGATACTTTTTCGAATGTCCGCCCACCCTCTTGGCCCCCGCTCTCTCACTCCAGCCCCCAGGCGGCTTACGGATGATAGATGATAGATGTACCTAGAAAAAAATTAAATGAAAACAAAGTGGAGCTGGGATTAGTTTTGGCTAATTGAATCGTGCGTTGCAGTGGGGGAAGTGGGTGGGAGTTCTCCTCGGACAAGTTCAACAAACTGGAAAAAGGTTGGAGTGTAGGGGGGGTAACGGGGGAAGAGTGTTCAAGGTGAGAGGGTTCACCAGAGGGAGCAGCCCTACCATCCCGCTATCTGTCTATCTGTCGTATCTGTGAGTTTTCTAAGCTCCGTCCAGGAGGAGGCGGGGCGGGATTTCTTTGCATTTGGCCTTACATTTTTGATGTCCTGACACACACACACACAGGACCTGTCGCTGTATGTGTGCACTTGTGCGTGCGTGGGTTTGTGTATATGTGTGTGTCCTTCTGCTAATCGTTTATTTACGAGCCATAGCCAAAGCCGGAAGAGCGTGCCTGGGCCATGTTGTTGGCGCTGGTCATGTGCTCCTTTGAGTCCTGAGAATCCTGGCAATTAATAAACCATGAACTCAATTAGTTTAAAAGGCTCACCGTGATCGAAAGGCATAAGCCAGTGACAGGTGACGGGATGAGGGATTTCTGTTCGAGAAGAAGAGCGGAAATTACAGCGAGAAACGTTGACAAATTGCAAGAGAAAGCACACACAGACAGAAACAGAGAGGGGTAGAGAGAACAGAGAGAGAGGGAGTGGGTGAGAAAATAGGTTCCCTTCAATTAAACAGTAGCCGCGACAGCTAGTTCCTCTCACCGTACTCATGGCTCCTGGTTTTTCTGCTTCATTTTCCATTTTCGTCGTGTAATTTGACCTCCTCGCTGGGGCAATTAGAGACGGCAGGCAGGAGACCAGACGCTTTACAAAGCGAACAGTGGGAGAGACGGACTGAGAGAGAATGGCAGGAAAATCCTTCACCACCAAAATTAATTTACTTCTTTCCCAATTTTCTTTTTCAATTTCGTTTTCGTTTAGGTTTCCGCTCTGCTTTAGTCCCCTGTTTGTTTTTCTTTCCTCTTTCGTTGCCGCTCCTCTGTCTCCTCCTCCTTTGTGGCCTCCTGCAATTAGCCCACAAATCTCCCCGTTTTCTCCATGGAAACGCAGTGGCATGATGAGTGGAGAGCGTTGCATACATCATGGCGCAGCAGTTGAAAATTAAGTCTGAAATTCATTCGATTCCGGACTCCGAGGAGAGAGAGAGGGCTCTCTCTCCCTCCGCTGCTGGGCAAAGTTTCAAAGTTTCGAGGCGAAGGCAAAGGGTCAGGGGAGGTTTACCTCATTGAATTTTAAATTCATTTTAATTAAATTTGTAACTTTTCGGTCGCGTTTTAATAGTCTAGCCTAATCGGAGAGGCTGCAGATGGATGCTGGGGGCTGGCTGGATCCTGGAGCTGGAGTGCAGGCGCTCGTTCGTTCTTAATTGGGAAAATCGGCTCGGTAAAGTTTCCCGGCTCTCTTCAAAGGTATAATTTGATTGATGCGACCTCGCCCAGGGAATCATCGTCCGCCCATCACAGCGAAGGCCTTCTGCCCCCAGTAAGGCAAAAGCGTAAGTTTTAATTGCAGGGTCGGACAGTCGGCGGCTGTAAATCAGGGAGGGGGCGGTAGGACATCATATGAGCAGATTTGTGACGCCTCCTTATCGTAACGCTGCATAATTTACGATCCGGGAGGGAGCTATAAAAAGAAGAAAAATCTAAAATCAATAGAAGCAGAGACCACAACAGAAGAAGAGCCCGTGGAGGACGGAGCGAAGCAGAACGGAACCGTGTTAATAACAAACCTCTCCGTTAGACAAGAAGAAAATGGAACAGGAAATGCGCGTCCTGGTAGCCAGGAAAGTAATTTTGCACGCAAGCCCAAGCTCTAAATGCCAACTAGGTAGGGGGGGGGTGGATGTAGCAGGAGGAGAGCGCAACAGGAAGAGGGGATAGGTAAAGGGCAACACAGGAACGGTAATGGGAATGAGAACGGAACTGTGGGTGGTGCTCCTCGTGCTCCTCTTGGATTTTCCACTCTACTTCTGCCAGGGACTTGAAAGTTTTCCACTCCTCAAATTGATTGCCAGGACAATGAACTCTAGCTCTGGCGTTGCAGCAGAGAGCATGGGGGAAAACAGTTTTCCGACTCTTCTTCAGCTTTTTTCTATCTTCTATGCACTGATCGACGCAATCGAAAGAAGATTCGTTTTTCCAATTTTAGGGAAGTATTAGCTCCTCGAAATTCGCCCTTTGTTTACTTTTGCATCCTCCTTGGGGAAACTTTTACATTGCACTTTTGGCGGATGGACAAAGTTTTCGTCCTTTGTTGTCGTGCACTTCAGAGTCTGGCTGTCTGGTTGTTCAGGGAAGGGGTTCGTTTATGGGGCATAGAAGTGTGTGGTTTCAATGTAATTAAGTGCAATACTTAATGCCTATTCTGGCACGCCCACATCGCAGATTCTAATGTGGCTACAGAATAACTTTATTTCGCATGTGTCTGTCTGTCTGTCCGTC
This sequence comes from Drosophila obscura, assembly GCF_018151105.1. Classification (NCBI taxonomy): domain Eukaryota; kingdom Metazoa; phylum Arthropoda; class Insecta; order Diptera; family Drosophilidae; genus Drosophila; species Drosophila obscura. Next base: position 1,970,924 of record NW_024542737.1, read on the forward strand.
CGTCACCCTCTGCTGCACGTCTATCAGTGTCTGTCTGTCTGCGGTGCGGACATCCTCCCTGTTCGGATTGCTCCCTTCTCTGTGGCATCCGCTTGCATTGCACCAAAAAAGTGTTATCCTTCACAATTCCCGATCTCCGCCTGTGGAGACTTTTAAATGACATTTTTGTGTATTTTTCCGCTGTCCAACGGCCTCTCGTTTCTCTCTGCCATTTTGAGCCGAGTTTTCTCGCTTTGTCCCTTTGTGTTTTCCCTTTTGTTGTTTTCATCCGTTTTCCCACTAATTTCCCCAATTGTTTATAAACACGCCCACGCACACACACACACATATGTATGCATATGCATCTGGATATCTGTCAAACACACACACAAAAACAAATCCCACCGCAGGCGGCCATGTTGTCGACGCTTTTTGCTGCATACTCTCGGCCGCACAACTTTTTGCGGTTTTCCCCCCCGCTCCGTTTTGTCCTCCAGCAACCCCATTCACTATATTTTAACGTATATTGAAATTGAGGTTAGTTTTTGTGGATGCCTCGAGCATCATTTTTGCTGTTATTGTTGTTGTTGCAGCTCTTTGTTGCTATTGCTGCACGACCGATAAGACAATTTAAAGTTTTTAAGTGGTTTAAGTGCCACTCCCCGGAGGATGTCCGCTCCACCCTCCCCTCGCTTTGGATAATGTTAGGGGAGGGACAAACTTTACCGTTAATGATGATGGAGCAGAAACGAAGTGTTGTCCAGCGAGAACCCCGCGGAATTCATGGAACTCGCAATCGATTTGGGGGCTTAACATATGGCCGGGGGAGCAGCAACAGCAGAAGCAACGAGAAATGCGAGCAATTTGCCAATACAGCGAAGCGAACAGAACAAACGCCAAGAATTTATCTGGCCGTGATTCTGCTCTTGTGCCCCCACTCGCTGCTCCCTGGTCGCGGCTGCCCCTGCTGCCGGTTGGTGGTGCCAATATGCTGCCTCCTCCAAAAATAAAATGCGCTCTGCGTAAACAAACAGTTGGTTGCCACTGCCGCCCTTCTGCCATTGTGCCTCTTCGGCCTGTCCCCTTTCCTGTTTGAATACCCTTGCCTATAGAGGGTATTACAGATTTATTTAAAGCAGAAGGGCCACGTCGCGTATATGTACATATGTACATTGTACATATATTTTTGATCAGCAGCCATTCCCATATGTATACATACATATTTCAATCAGAGTTCGCACAGAGATTCCCTGAACACCTTTCCAAAGGTACATATATACATATGTGTGTGAGAGAGACAAGGAGAGATAAGCAGCCGAACTCTTATCTCTACCTAAATCGAAGACAGTTCTTCTTGCCTTCGTTTGCTGTGCTTTGAGCACGATTGAACATGTCTCTCCCACAATAACAGCTTTGAAGCTTTTTTTGCGGGCTTTGGTTTCAATGCAAAAAGAGCCTCGTATGTACATAGTATGTATGCTTGTATGAACATATGTCTACAGAATGCCTAGGATGCCTATATAGGCATATCATACATATATATGTATGTACATACGTATAGACCTATGGTGAATATTCTAGGGTATCTAATAATTCGAGATTCCCAGTTGGCTGCCAGTCTTCCTTTCTTGTTTTTCCATCTTCCCTTTTGATAGAGAAAAAGTCTACGATACACAATTTTTGTTTATATTGCGAGAAAATACATATGTGGAAAGGTCGATGGATTATATGTATCTTTGTGTGTTTTAAGTACGTGTGACGCGGCTGCTGGGGTGTGGAGGGGGTGTCAGCGGTCATGCCGAGTCAGACACTTGATGAACAGCAGCTCGAAATATCCAACAGAAAGAAATAAGCAGAAAAACAAGGAAATCTTGTTTCAATAACGGTTTATTATTCGATTTGGATCCATCCGTGCCGAAAAGAACCCCGCTCCGATTGAGATCCAATTTGGGAAATATGTATGTTCAATGCTTTCCTGCACGTATCCTTTGCTGGTATCCTTTGATACCTTTGATACTCCTTTCGCTTGGCTTATTAGATGGAAATGTTGCTAAAAACTAAAATTATATTTTCGACCTTTTCCCGTTCCATTTCAGGTAAGCATCCATGGGCATCCATGAAAATTTGTGAACATCAAAGGTGAACTCCAGACCATCCCGCATCGCCGTAACTATTCGAATCTGTATCCTGCCATCGCAGGTGAGCGACAAAGTCAACTTTTAATTATGCCCTTCAAAGCGGGCAGATTCGAAGCGCCAAATTATTTGCCTACGATGGAAAATTGCATGGCATCCAAGGAAAAAGAGTTGGCGAGGAAAATGATGGTTGGGAGGAGAAGGTGGAGGATAGTGGACCAGCCAGTGGAGCATCCGGGCAGCCGAGCAGCTTAATTAAATTGCAATTTTCCCGCGGGCGACAGCGACAGGCAGCCTCGATAGCAAAGTCAGCAGGAAAATGGAAACTGAAAACTGGAAACGGACAATAGCAATGTCCGGAGTCAACAATAGTTCGGGGTCTCCGTCCGTCCTGCTGCTGGGTGAGGGAGTGGCGCTTGGGGCATAACACGACGCGACAGAAAAGTCGTGTGAAAATGGTAAAAACAACAAAAACAGCGGCACATCGGCAGGCAACAACTAAAAGTGCCCCAAAAGTGGAGAACTGCAACAAAAGCAAGAACAACAATAGCAGTGGAAAAGCGTGAAAATTCATTATTTTCCCGAGGCACTCGAAGTGGCAAAAACTGCAACAAAAGCGACGGCAGAGGAGGCATAAAAAATGCAAGCAATGTGCAACACAACGGAGAAAATGGAAAAAATCTAGAAAAAACGCTTCAAAAATGAGGCAAATAAAACAAATGAAAGGGTGGGTGAATAGAATGATGGGGAAGGGAGATGGGACAGAAATCAGAATATATAATACTTTGCAACCCTTCCCCCTGCCAGAAAACCGGCCTTCGTTCCGTTCCATCCTCCACTTGAGAAGGGAAGATAAATCCTCAGCTCAATCTCAATCATCTCTTGTCGACAAACTAATTTCTCTCCCGTTTGCTTTGTTTTTTCATTCCCCTTGGTTTTCCCTCCCTTTCTCTCCTTGGTCTGGGTCTTGGGGCCTCCTTTCATTGCTCTTAAGCTTCGCACGCGTTTTATCGCTTCGTTCCGTGTGCCAAATCTGGAGCAAAAGCAGTGAAAATAATTAGAATATTGGCTCAATTGTTCGGAAAATGTGTGAAAGCAGATCCAGAGCGCGCGCGTCGATAATCAGCATAAAAATCGATTGATTCGTGGACGAAGAACTACTTGAGTGGCCAGAGGAAGAAGCTATTGATGGGTTCATTAGTTGGAATGATGTCGATGATGGGGCTGATGTGGATATATGTACATATGACCATATTTAGATGATAATTTGGCTGTAGCTGCAGATGGGGAAAGTGAATGAACTTAATGATGCGAATTCCCATATAAATGGGAAATGTGGGGAAAATTTGTTCCCTTTTTTCTGTCTGTGTGTGGCGCTGCGTGGGTTGGCGGCGGGAACAAATCGCTGGGCCATAAATCAAAGGAAATTCTTTGGCCCGAACGAAACAGATAAGCGCCTTTATGAATGGATAAATGTATCATCGTGACTGCCCGTGGCTGCTGCCAGCGGGGCACAGGGGGAAAGATCATTCCCCTACCTTAGGGCTAATTGAATTGCCATCTGATATATAGAAACCCTACTTATCAAATATGACAACATCGTTGGGGCGGGGGCAATCCTTTCTATAATTCATAACACCGCAGCTCCCTTTGTGTTTGTGCATTTGTGCCACGTCTGTCGCTCGGAGCGGTGCGAAAAACCAATAAAAATCGCACATAAATTGCGCACAAGCACTGGCCCCCTGCTCCTCCGTTCTTGTTGTTCGTCCTGGTCTCCTTGAGGCGCTGGGAAGGGTCTGAGAAGAGACAAGAAGACAAGGAGAATCGCTTGCTTGCGTGAGCTTTAAATATTATAGCATACTTTTCGGCGCCACCGCCGCTACTGCAGAGGCGTTCGTGCGCAAATCCTTGCTGGGGAAGAGAGAGAAAGAGCAAAAGGCAAATGTCGGATCCGCAGAGCGACAGCAGGAGGGAAGGGAGGAAGGAAGTGGCGGACGAACAATGACTCGCAGCTACTCCAATATTTACGTAATAAAAAATTCAATTTAGCGAAAGTTTAAAAAAAGAGAGAACGGAGCAAAATTGGCATCGATGCGGATGTCGGATATGGAGTCGCGTCGCATAAGGCAGCTGCAGCAGCGTCAAAAGTGGCAGCATCCCTAGCTAATGCGGGTGCCACACTCCCCATGGACCCTGCTCCTCACCATGCTCCACTTTGGAGTCCTGCGTGGAGCACATCAATTTTGATCCCCTTCCAATAAATTCGATTTGCAAGTGCAGGGCAAACAGGACCCCCCGCTAGGGTCCATCGATTACTCTCTGATAGTTTTTCCCCCTGGGGGATTTCCGTTATAGCTCTCTCTGCTACCCCTACTCCTGGCCGTCTGCTCAATTTCCAGCATGAAATGTAAAAAGTAAACTACGCAAAATTCGAAACTGATTGCGCCCGAGGCGGATGACAAACACACGCGACGGACGCTCAGACGAAGCGCCCACCGAAGCAGATATAAGTATAAGTAGAAGCTCTTTAAGTGTCGTGTATCTCAGTGCGAGTGCGAGTACCAGTACAGTAGAAGGATGGGTGTGTGTCCTGTCTCGTCTTGTGTCGTGTCTTGGCTTCCACTTTGACAGGGATTTTTCTGCTCTTTTTGCTGCTTTTGGCAGAGAGAGGACGCGAGATCCTTGAGAGCTGAACACTGAACACATCCTCGCACACATTCGCATTGCTCCGTCAATTGCCGCTGGGCAGCCAAGAGTGAGGACGAGGCTGAGTGCTCTCCCTCGAGGGTTCAGGGTCTTTCACTGGCCCCTCAGTCATCCATTCATTCATTCAGTCAGTCAGTCAGTCAGCCACTCTGCGTGTGTTGCTGCTTGTCAGTCCGTTGCTGATGTTGTGCCAAACCGTGTGTAATACGCTCCGCTGCGTATGAATATGCGTAATGCCCAAACATTTCCCCACTCTTCTGGGTGGTTGTTGATAAGCCATTTATGATTACGGCAATTGATTGGTGACTGTCCCCGCCTGTCCCCCTCCCATTCTCCACGTCTGCATTTCTCTTCCGATTGATGATTACAACACGAACAAATTGCGCCACCACCCCCCATCACCATCCCTTTTCCTATCGGTTTCAGGGCCAATAAAATATAAGTAATAGATGTCTAGAGATGTATCTGAGAGATACATTTGCTGGATGCTGTATGCGATGGCTTGTCAATTGGTCAGGCGGTAAATAAATTAAATTTCCGCCACACTGTCATCAGGTGGGAGTGGAGGAGGAGTGACGGGGTTCCAGACTCCATGCATATTTGATTCATTCCTTCGAACCGCAATCCCCTTCTCGGCCATCAGCCATTGGTCCTCTCTGCCTGTTTTCAGTTTGCTTTATAAGCTGAAAATTTATGGAGTATTTTGTATTTCCCGTGCGGCAACGGCATTGAAGTCCACCTGAACCCGCTCTGCCCGCCGCCTGAGGCGGCATCTGCTGGAAATTACTTATCAATTTATGCAATGGAGGTGATACATTTCTGCCCCGCCGCCTCACCATTGTATCTGCTGGTTTATTGCCTTAAATGCCGCAAATAATGGGATGGGAAGTTTATGCAACCGCAGCTGCTCCCAACTGGTGGCACTGCTGCTGCTGCTGCACTGCTGACCCAATTCGCACTCCGCCCAGGATGGGACATTGGATTCCTCTTGGCTATTTCTGTAGCTGAACGCAAACGCGACTCTCTGGCCATTTTTAGCCTCTGCTCCCTGCTGCATTTTGCCATTTCGCGGCTATTTTCAGGCAGACAGGCGGGAGGAAGAGGCAATGAGAGAGAGAGAGAGAGACGGTGCCACAAATTCCTACTCGCATCATCATCAGCACCAAGTCATTCAATCGGAGTGGTTGTTAGAGTTAAAACAAACGCTTAAAGGTAAGAAGGAGGAGCATGGCGAGCAGGGGCGGGAGGAGTAAGCCAGGTGTCACAACAGACAAGAACAGACTACGGACAGCACCGTGGAAGGAGAGAAGCGAAAAACCCAAGGAAATTGCCAGGAGAAATTATTTTAATTCCATCAACAACATGACAAAAGCAAGCAGCACAGATCCTGGACCAGGACGAAGACACAGAGGGGTTAAATGTGGAGGTGGATAAGGGATGGCAAGAACCTGGAGACCCGAAGCGGCCTTCTTGGGAATGACAAGTATTTTCATTAGTGTGGTTGGTCCCCGGGCCCCCGTCCGTGTCGACGACCTTCCGCGCCCTTGTCTCTCAACTGGCGTCTCCCGGCCAGGCATTTTATTTTCCCTGTTTGTTTGCCGTGTGCGAAAGTTGGAGCCCGGGTGTTGGTACTGAATCCCCGTGCGATTTGTAGTTTAATATGCATGGGAAAAGCATAATTTAATTTCCATGATTATCCTGCGGGATCGTGACCTCCTTCGTTGCCAGCTGCCATATGCCTGTCATTGCCTAAGCCTTCTTTCGGAACAGGAAAGCAAGAGAGAGAGAAGGAAAATCTTCCATTTTCACAAATGTAGACACTTGTATACCCACGCACATGTCTTAGTTTCAGTTGCAGGCTCAGTCTCAGAATCAGCTTTATTCCGAGTCTTTTGTGGTAATCCCTGCCCTGCCCTGCCATCCTTGGCATTCCTTTGGATTGTTGCGTGCGTGGCCAGGATTTGGGACTGGGCCACAACTTCATTTGTTCGTTTCCTTTGGCTTAGCTTAATTTGCCGTCTAATTGAAGTTGGACGGACGCTGGCAAATGGCCCAGAAAGGCTGAATCGTCGCATCATGTCAGGGCATACGAGCAATTTCTAGCAGGGAATTGTCTTGATGGCCCTCTCAAAGCAATCGTATTGAATCTCTTGTTGTGGATAGATATGGAAACCTTTGGGACCGAACAGACGAGGTTTTCATCCGATCAGAAATGCCCACTTACTGATCTCTACCGTTCTGGTATTTTTTCCCTATAGAACTGCCTCTGCCTTGGGTTCAAAAAACGACTTTTATGGCGGTGTGCTTGACTTTTTATGGCTCGCACGGCACACAAATCTCTCGTGTTGAAATTAATCGCTGAAAGAACCGCTTTGTATCATCGAACCAGATGCTCCAAAAGCAGTGTGAGTGAGAGAGAAGAACTATATGCGACGCATTTCGCACTTTGCAGTGCCTCTGTGCACCTCCCCTTCTTTCGCTTATTTCGTATTCTCGACACGAAATCGCTGTAGCGGCGGACATCCGGCGGGACGTTGCCTAAAAGTCGGCAGCACTCAGCTGAAAGCAGTGCTGGGGAGTGGTTTATCAGTAGAGGGGGTCGGAGGGGGCTGACAAACTTTAATTCATGCAACAAAACTGAGCCACTTGAATCTATTTTAACTATCTTTCCCGCACCTCTGCCGTAAGTACTCCACCCCGAGGCTGTAAATGTCCCGTCCTGTCGCAACACGAGGCCACTTCTTGTTTTGTTTCTCACTCGAGGTGCCACACCAGAAGAAGAAAGTTGACAGGAGGCAGGTACTCGACCAGAGCAAATTAGTTTAGCAGCATGCAAAATGTGCGACAACTTTATGTGACTGACTTAATGAGGTGCAGGTGAAGGGTTCTCAGTTCTCCTGTCTCCCTGAGGCACGCAGACCCAACCGTGGCCCTGCCCCTGCCCCTACCTCATGCATATATGCATCGGGTTGAAAGGTGACTGAACATCTATTTGACTGAAGGAAAGGAAAATACAAACACCACTCGAGTGGCCGACACACTTTGTGGTTTCATCCTCCACTCTGGAGTAGGCCTCTTTGATCCTCGCCTTCTTATTATCCTCCTGACCATCATATCAGCTTAGAGGGAGGGGAATCCGTCGCTCCACTCTGCTCCCAAGCCTCGCCAAGGTTGCTACTGGCTCCCTTCGTATGTACTATGTATGTGTACTATGTGTGTTTGTGGGTAAAGGCTGAACTGAACTCCAGAATCAACTGGGAGCCACGCCCCAATGTTGTCAATGCATAATGTTGTGCGAGTAAAGTAGCTCATGCATAAACCAGTTCGTTAAAAATTTTGTTGGCCCCCAGAGCGCAGGGGATGTGATGGAGTGGGGGAAGTGGGGCAGGGGTTACTGGGGCTATGATAAACTTCTACGCTGATAACTAACGGCAGGTGCAAGTGGGCGTAAAAAGGCAAAAAGGTTTCCGCTCGCCCGCTCTTGCTCCCATCGAGCCGTAACCATACATACACGAGTACAGTACGTGATTCGCCTGTATTATGACAACTGCAATAGATACACACCCACACACACACACACACACGACGATGATGAGTGCCCCATCTCCTGTCATATGTACATATATTCCATCCTCACTGACCTTCACCTGAGAGGCAATACAAGTTTTTACCTGCATGACCTGCTCCTGGTTTCGACCTTGTTCGGGAGCTAATTTAAATTTAAATGATATTGTATTTTCAATTAACATTTCGAGGGCTGCAGCTGGATGGGGGCTTCGACGGGCTCTTAATATGTGAGGGAGAGTTCTGTACCTCTCTCTGCTCCGCCCACTCATCCATTCCCCCTTCCAATTGAAAGCCCAAGCTTAGGCACTTATTGAAATTTATGAGCATAGCTCTTAAAATGAAATTAAAGCGCTAATTTTGAACCTGTTGACCGACAGAAGCCAGACCAACATTCTAAGGTCCGATGGCCGGGCCTCCGATACGCGTGCAAAGTGTATGCGACGCCCACGCTTACGAACGGAGCTCCAAGATGGGGCCATCGCCAGCTAATGGCGATGGGCGATGAGGTCGTTGCGAATGATGTGCAGAAAACGTTGGAAATGAAAAGCAAATAGCAGAAGGCTATAGGAGGGTCAGAGATGTGGGATTGGGATGGGTAGGAGGGTGGGATACAAAGAAGCTAAATTCTACGCCTGTGGTGGAACAGAGATTGGGGGGAAGACGGGCGTTTCCAGAAGTCAAAAGCAGTTTGTTTGAACACGAGAGACAGAGGAAGAGAAAGAGAGAGGGATGCTCTGTGACACATAAATACAGAACAAACTGTAAACGAGCTCTTGAGGTGTGGATACAGAAGAGATGATGAGAAGAGGAGGGAAGAAGGCGAGGCGGAGAAGAAGCCATTAATAACTGTGAAACGGTTAAGGCAGCAACGGTTAATGAAGAGACGAAAGAGAGTCGAAAAGTGGAGCATAGCCAGTGCCGTAGCAGAAGGGGGGACTGGGGCATGGCCCACTGACCAGGACAACAGTTTGAAGGACTCGAAAGTTTGGAGCATAATCCTAGTGAATGTCCGAAAGTCATTTGACTCACATTTCGCTTACTTTCTCTAATGTCATGCAATGGGAAGCTCTCGCCATTAAAATATAAATTCTGAGCTTTACGTGACCCGCTGCCACATCCCCCTTTCCCTCTCTTACTAGATCCGAGCTGTTAAGTGGAAAATACAAATGCCAGCTGCATCTCTCCTGGAAATGTCTGGGTTGGGTCGGGCGTCGCATGCAAATTATAAACAATAATGGATCTAATAAGCGGGATAGCCCAAAGTGATCAGAGGGGTTCCCGAGTCACGTGGGTAGAAGAGTTATCTTGTTAATGACCCTCCGAAGGGGTGAAAGCACTCGGGACTCGTCTGTCTGTCTGCCTGTCTGCCGCCTGCCAGTGCGAGAGGGTTGGACAAGACAGTACGCTCATTTCAGTCGATGCTTTGTGCATGTTCAGTCCTATCCTGTTCTGCTTATCTTTGTTGTCTACCTAACCACATCTCTCTCCCTCTCTCTGCTGTCTTTCTGAGTCTCTACTTGTGCTTTCCTCGCTCCGGCTGCTTCAAATTTAAATCGCTTTATCTGCTGGCGCCGCGTTCGAGCGAATTCATAATGAATATTATCGCAGGCAAGGTACATATGTGAATGGTAAGGCATTGCAAAACTCTTACTGTTTGCCGGAGGGTGGCAATTCCTTACCCCGTCAGTCATATATATGTACATATATATACATATATACATAAGTATGTACATATATGCATATGTATACCCTCTGTTCAGCCGTGACTGACGAGCGGGGAGAGAACTGAGTTACAGTTGCTTCTTCTCTCATTTCTTTGCATATTTTCTTTTACTTTTTAATCCGTTTATCGACTGTCGGCTAATGAGATTCTCTTATTCCATACGCTGTGAAGAGAGTGCGGCGGCAGAGGAATGCACCAATGCACCGCCACGGATGATTATGTGCTAATTACATCGAATGCGCACATGGCAATCCGAGCAGAAGAGTCATGCGGGGTCGGATGTTGTGCACAAAGCAAATTCGGGTTCATTACCTCCGCCCCCTTAACTGACCCTGCATGATCAGAGGGGAGGTGTTAGAGGTTCGGTTCCATAACACCCCTCCAATCACACCACATTCCGCAATACAAGAATAAACAATATTGAAAAGCTGACATAATGCCCGCATTAACCGACAAAACCGACGGCGAAAAATGGCAAATATTTGTTGCGGAAAGTACAGTATGGAAAAGAGGGAAACTCTGGAAGCGGGAAACAGAACACGGAAAACAGAAGAAGCAACCCGCAATAAGCCGTGGAGGAGGAGCGGGAAAAGCGGAATGAAAAAGCTGTTCTATATTTGGCAGCCGGCATGCGTGGGCGTGGGCGTGGGCGAGGGCGAGGGCGTGGCTGAAACGACAAACAGAGAAATTGTGCTCTGAATGGAAATACTGCACATTTTTATCGTTCGCAATGTTGACTCAGTTGGGATAGTCCCCTCCTCCGTGGGAGATGAACCTGTATATATCATCCCACTGACTCGGACTCTGACGATGACTCTTCCCTCAGCTGTTGGCGGGGGATATTCATTGTAGTATCGATTGGGGACCTTTTGATTGATTGATTGATTGTCTCATATTTTTTGGTTATCCGCGGCCAGTGACAAATACGTTAAATTTCCCGCCCATCGATTATGCCCCCTGAAATGGTGGCTGGCGAATTATACACACATAAAAACGCTCGTCAAGTTGCCAGCATTGTCTTGGCAATGACCCAGACCCCCACCCATTGATTGGGTGGCACTTGAGCACCCGCCAATCTGCTCGCCTTTCTTTTTTTTTTTGGCATTGCGTGAAAATTGCCGGGAAATTGCAGGCTCATCGGTAAACTCGAGTGGATAATATGAGTTATCGAAACTGCCGGAGAGACTCTCGAGTGGCATGCTACAGAGCTGTTCCTGTGCATCTGTCCAGTGTCAAGTACTCCTCCATTTCATGAGGGGCAGCGAAGAGGCCTCGATCGATATCGAAATTCAATATCAATTGAAAGAGAAGCAAACAGAGAAATGCATTTAAATGTGCTGCAAATTGAATCAAGTTTCCGCGGGGGGCACTGTCAGCGAGACCTTTTCCCAATTGGAATAAAGTCATAAACAATTTGCATCAAATGCAAAACAAACGAAAACGCCACTGGAATGAGGACAATGACAGTACGTGGTGGAGAGCACCGGAACGTGGATAATTTAAGCCCATTTCATGTGACGTGTTAAATGAATTTTCATCGGAATCCCTGAAACTGAATTAAGTCCGCGTGTCCTGCCAACGTGTGCCCACGTGCCTGTCGGAGCAGTGGATTGTGCTCATTTTACATAACCTGAAAGGTTGCCAAGGCTGGAAGAGAGCGGATTACGTACAGTTCCGCCTGTCCTCCGAGTATGGTATTCCCTCGTCTAGCACACACACTCAACTCCACTCCGTTGAGTAAGCCGGGGAAGACGGGGTTCAGGCGGTTCTTTGCACAATACAAGTTTTTCCCCTCCACCCGTGCAATTAGCAAACAATCCGGGAATGAAAAATTGTGCTTAACGCGTAAAATGCATTATGTAAAATAATGTAAAAGGCTCCAAGAGCAGTCCAAAGTACGCTGGGATATGGGTCGGATATGGGAAGGTATCAGGTTAGCCCCATCCTCTTTTAGGGTCAACCGCAGAACAGAATGGTGCTGAAGGAGGGGCGGAGGATGGATTGCGTTGCTCCAGGGCCCTGGAGGGTCTGCTTGCTTACTCATGCATGTGTATATGTGCATATGTCGGAAATTGTAACGATTACACGCCGGACACACACAGGAAACAGCGTAGGCAACCAACCATCCTTTCCTCTCTGGTAGCTGCTTCCCCTTCTCTTGCTGATCACCAGCTATTGATTGGTTCGGTCTCGGATTGCTTTTCCGCAGCATACATTACTGGTGGGAAATACTCGTTTGTTTTTCCTTTATGCTGGGGCTGAGCTGGAGCATTTTTCATAATAATTACACGCTGAAGGGCCGGCCGGCCGGACATAAATGGCTTTTTAATTTATCGCCGCTTAATGGCCTTTAGACAATGATTTAATACATTTTTAATTAAAATAAATATGGAGAGCGGCGGCAGGAATCAATCGCCGTCAACTCCAATGGACGAGGACCCTCCGGGGCAGGCAGTCCTGTAATTGAACCCCAAATAAGTCGTTAAAAGTTTGTTTGCCATGACTTTTGCAGTCGGAAGTTGCACAAGCAGACGCTCACTGCGCCACCGCCATCATCTGCTGCCTCTTCTGCATCTCCCCCACTTGGCTGCCACTAAAACTAATGCCTGCGCTGCCACCCGAAGGCGGGAGGGAGAAGACGTTGACGTTGGCGCAGCTCATTATAAATTTGTTGATGCTGCATATCTTGGAGCTGTGGGTCTGTCTTTGAGGGATAGTAGGATAGCAGCATAGCAGGATGTGCTGCGCTCACTTCCTGACAGGCATCGGAGCAGAAGCAGCTTCTCCGGTTCATTCTTGGCTTCTGCATATCAGCAGCTTTTTATGCTTACCACAGCTGGGGCAAGAGCAGGAGCAGTAAGAGAAGAAGTAGTAGAGAGTCCCGCCTCAGCTGCTGCCTCAACACATTTCATTTTCATCTATGCTGCCAACAGGCAGCAGACAGCACCCGCAGGGAACTTGTCTAAAAATCACGCATAATTTATTTACCATAAACAAGACGAACAGAACAGTAGAACAAGGAGAGCCGACGATGGCCTCTGCATGACAAGTCGTACGGAGAGGCAGTGGGGATGGAAGAGAGGCAGTGGAATGGAAGGAGCGCACGCCTCCTGCTGCTCCTCCTGCTAAAAAATATGCAATACAGTTTTTGGAAGCAAGCCCAGATTGCAATAACATCAAAAATGCAACAATAAGGAAAGAGAGAGAGGAGGAAAAACAGTGGAGGAGCAATCAGCGTGGTATACAAAAAGAACCTAAGCACGATTGAAGCTGCAGCGCAATAAAAATCGCTTTATCTTCATTAAGTCGAGCAAGATATCATTGCAACTGGACCCACCCCCCCTTACACACACACACATGCACAGATACAGACAAATAACAGGAGAAACAACAAGGTAGCCACAGCCAGAAGCCAGAGCCAGTGCTGAAGCCCCATCCTGGCTAGCAGCCACAGCATTGAATAATAAATGCAACGAAAATAAAAATAAGAGCTCCTCCACCTGCTCCTGCTCCTCCGAATCCGAAGGAGGCAAAAGCCAGCAAAGGAGCGAAGCGAAGACAGCCAAGGGATGGGGTTGAGAAGGGGCAGTACAGTATAAAGTACATGACGCAGGGATAAATGGTGGAATCATGTACACGTACACCCACACACACACACTTGCACACAGACTCACGTCAAGGATAAACAGACCCAGCCGGATGGCAGGTGAAGGAAGGGATAAAAGGACGCCAGAGCCTCCGAGTAGATACATGCATTGTTGCCACAGTGTGTGTGTGTGTGTGTGTGTGTGTGTGTGTGTGTGTGTGTGTGTGTGTGTGTGTGTGTAATCGAATACTCTGCAGCTCCTGCAGACCCTCAAGGCTGATGCTGCCCACTCCCCGTAGGCTGAGGGCTGACAGGGAGGCCAGGCGGCTCGAACCAGAAGTAAGCGATGCGAAATTATTGCAACGAGCGCCGAAGTGGAAAGCCAGACGCGCGGCTGCTATTAAATGGAATCCAATGGTCACAGTGGCAGCGCCATGGCCAGCAAATTCCATTTAAGATCTAAGGGGTGGTGGGTAGGGGATGTTCGGTTCTGGTCTGATTACGATTACAAAATGAGAACAAGGCAGACACATCCAACCATCCCCGTGGCAAAGGTCAAACAGATTGAAGCTCTATAATTGACTGTAATTAAATCTCTGTTCTGTCCCCTCATCATCTCCACTAACTATTGCTGTGGGGTTACCCCTCCCCACCCCCTCTTATATGAGAAAACCAATTTAGCTCAGTTTTCCTCTACGAAAGGAGCATTTTAATATTCTTATCAGGCGTTGACGATGATGACGGTGCACCTCCATGATGGTGCCCCATTTTATTGTTCTATGCAAATAGTACGAACGGAAGGGATGCGATGGGATACGAAGGAAGGGTGGAGAGGGGATGGAATGGGGGAGTCGTCGTGGTTACAATGAATTTTTATGGGCGAACGCTTGCTAAAAATTTATTGAAAACGAACCAAAATATTTGCATGAATGAAGATGAACAGCGATGGGATGTGGGATGGGCAGGCACCCTGCCGGCCCAATTCGTTGCCCCGCAGATGGTGCAGGTGCAAGTGTGCTGCCGTTACAAGCCAATGAGCAGGGATTGCAGCCATCATGGTATTCCCATCATCACTTGGAGAGTACTTTCATTGCCATTGTTCCATTCATTCCTTACTCATTCATTATTCACAGCCCAATTCGTGATTTGTGATTCGTGATTCTCGATTCTATATGCAGTATCTGATCCCTCCTATTCCCCTTTCCATTCTTTGCATTTGCAGGCGAAACGAATACAGAGCAATGAGCTGGCCGCCATCAAAGTCATAAAGCTGGAACCCTCCGATGACATACAGATCATTCAGCAGGAGATCATCATGATGCGTGACTGCCGTCACCCAAACATCATCGCCTACTACGGCTCGTACCTGCGGCGGGACAAGCTCTGGATCTGCATGGAGTTCTGTGGCGGCGGCAGCCTTCAGGACATCTACCAGGTGACGGGGCCCCTCTCCGAGAACCAGATCGCCTATATGTGCCGCGAGACGCTCAAGGGCCTGGAGTATCTGCACTCCATGGGCAAGATGCACCGCGACATCAAGGGCGCCAACATCCTGCTCACGGAATACGGGGACGTGAAGCTTGCCGACTTCGGGGTCTCCGCCCAGATTACGGCCACGATCAACAAGCGGAAGAGCTTCATAGGTGAGTGGCTGTCAAACTTTATGCATCCTCTGCTCTGGCCCAGGCCCCCCTTCCTCTGGCGACAATCTGCTGCAGCTCCCAGGAGCAATTTGCATATCCTCGATTCGTTCTGAGGAAGGCATGACTGATGAAGCATCTCTCCTCTGCAGCAGTCTGCCATTCGAGTTATGCAGATTCACAGATCAATTTCGATTCCGATTCCGTTGGAGGACATGCTGCTTCAGCACGTTTTTCGTTTTGGCAGACGACAAAGACCACAGGGTCTGGAATCTGGGGCCTGTGATGGGGGGGGAAAGCTGCGGAAAACGTTTTGCGCCAAGGACATCGACAACCAACCAAGAGAGTCGGGGATTCAGTATTCGAGTTAAAGATGGCCGTGTAAATAGATATGGAAATGGGATGGTGGGGAATGCACAAAGTGTTTATCATCATGGGATACTGTTCTGTTTTCTGCGAGCAGTCGAACCCACTCGGGCGGGGGCAGAGGACTGTCCTGACAGCGGCAACAATTGCGTTTAACGCTTCTCGACTCTGGACGCTCGACAGAGAGGTGGAGCTGTCAGAAATGACAGAGCACAAATAACCGAAGGAAAACTTGAAAACCGAACAACAGAAAAAAGGGCGACAGAACAAAGGATGTTTTGGGAGTACTCGCACTTAAAGCGAAACGTCGAGCTCTACTTAAAGGGAATTATTCGAATCTCTGATGTCAGTGGGGGCACTGTGGGGTACTGTGCTGTGCTGTCCCCCGAATTGAATGCAATTCAATTAAGAGTGCGCATAATAATAATGGATCCCGCAGAAGGAATTCTAAAATATTATCAAAATGCTATAAAGGCATGCGGTGGGCGATGGTTCTAGGGTCCGGACAATGCAGGAGCCACCAGGGGGGAACAATTCAATTCACAGGATACTTCAAATGCAGACGGAGATGCAAGGTGGAGGCGAAGGAGGGCGTCCGACAAAAGTAACCGAGCGCCCAGCAGGTGGCCTGGTCTTTGTTTGGTATCCTGCTGAGGATATGGATGGGGATGGAAAGGAATGGGAATGGAATCCTTATTGTCGACCAAAACTGAAGCACAAAAGCAAATAATTTTTTAAAAATGTCCCCAATTCGAGAATCGTTGGCCGACTGGTGCGTCTTAGTTTTGTGGATACGAGTGTTTCTTTTGTGGATCCTTTGCAGCAGTTGCTCTGGCTCTACTCGAAGCCCTCTCCTCTCATCTCCCAATGGCCGAATGCCACTTCAGCTGCTTAGTTTGTTCTGCACTTGGAGATTTTTCTGTTCTGTTCTGTCTGTTTCTTTTCTGCTGCACTGAGCGAAGTTAAGCGGCTTTCAGGACCCCACAGAGGAGGAGGGGCTGCTTAATGGCGGACATGTGCAAGCGGATGGGGGTTATGGATGCTTTAAAATGCTTGCCAGGGGCTTTAAGCAGAAACCCAGGCGAGAGCCGACGATGGGGCCATGCGTGGCATACGCAATTTGAATGTAAATAGCAGTTTATCAGACAGCAGAGCAGTCACCGTGTGGTGGGGGAGGTGTAGAGGAAGAGTGTCTGCCACTGCCTCTCTCTGTGTAGTTTGTCATGACAACTTGCAATCTGTTGAAGCGCAGAAGAAGCAGCACAATGATTGGCATGAGTCGCCCGGAGCTCTGCTCCACACTTCCACTCTTCTACCTATCCATGACTCCTTTGAGTTGTGCGCTGTGCGACGTCATCGCAGTACTTTTAAGACGTGGAAAATGGGATTTTGCGGTTACCCAACTTACCCGCCTCGTCAGCTGTGTCCTCGCATCTCACAATTAATTATTTCAAATGGCTTTCTTTGCACTTAATTAAAAATCCGTGACCTCACCCCTTCGGGTGGCCTTTGACACTCTCCGGCTAATTAAGTTATGACAGCTGCCTCCGCCACTCCTCACGCGCAACGAGTAGGTGGTGCCCCGGTCTTCCAGCCCCCACAAGGACGTGGATTAGAGTCCTCGAGCCAATAAAAGAGGAGCCTGCCAGAGTTCATGACATTTTGAGTTGCTAGGGGCGTAAAAACGGAATCAGATTTGATTTAATTTACGCCAAATTGGATTTATCCGCATGGAATACGTTCCTCTCTGCTGGGCACTTTGACGCTCCCCGACAAAGCAGTTTAAGTTTTAATGCCGTCTATTGTCCTTTGTCTTTTGAGCCTGGCTGTCGTAAAAGAGGTCGTCCTCAAACTCTGCCCCATCTATGGCTATCATAAATTTCTCCAAGCGCTAATTTGATTTCTGATTTATACGAATGGACAAGTCTGATGGCTTCGTACATCGTGGTTCGTGGTGTGTGATTAATGGAATGCAATTTGTGCAGCCGGTAAGAGGGGGATTGTGGGGATGAGACTCTCATCCAAGTTTAACGACCTTGAGGTCACTCTCTGTCTCTCATTGCAACACCCTGTTTCTTTGTTGCCACTTTTGGGTGCATTTTCATGATATTTCAAAGCTGAGCGAGAATCTTTTGTGGCACATGTCAATGCAAGAGCAGAGAAGGATGGGGAGCCAACGAGTGTGCAGTGCAGATGACAGCAGGAGAAGAAGGGTGCTCGTAGGTGCTGTCTAGGACATGTTTTTGTCTGCCTGTCTGTCTGTCAGTGTGTGCGTCAAACAATGTGACGTCCGCTTACTGTTATCACTTGGAGTGGTTCCCCCCATTGTTGTTGATGCTGCTGCTGCTGTTGCTGTTGCGACTGCTGTGACAAATGTGGTGATAAGTACACACACTCCCTTCCTCAGACATCAACACGTCCACGACCACGGTCCCGTCTACCATTGTCTGTATTTCGCTCGCTGTCTGCACAGGAAGCCGCAGACAGAACGGAGGTCAGCTTCGAATGGCTTATGCCTTATACGATATACCATCGCTGAGCCCTGTTCCTGGATTGCTCCAATGGCAGGAATATACTCTCGTATGGGTGGAATCCAAGTGAGCTCATTTCGGTTGCACATTTCCTGGCAAAGCAGACACTCCCTCGCCAGTGAAGGGTATGCCACGGAGGATCTCAAGGCGGGGAGTGGAGGCTGGCGACAGCCTGACGCTTTTATTATTCAATAAAAAGGTGCTTACGTTTGTGTTTAGTGTCATTAACGAGTCAATGGCAACAAACGATGAGCAGAAGAAGAAGAAGTAGATGCTTCCACCTCGTTGGCACCGAGATGTGGCAGCCACCCGCGCCCATTACCATCCCCTGCTCTGCCTGCCTTGCCACTGTGGCACAGCCGCAGTTATGCCATAAAGATGAATGTGAATGTGTGGGTGGGTGGGCGCGTGTTGTCTTAATGCCTCCCAGGACGCGAGGCTGACGGAAATGCGTCTTGGCATTAAATGGGATGCAGCCTGAAATCCTGCCAAAGCAGCATTCCGACCATTTCCCTCACATCCTGTACCGTTCTTTATTTCCACTCACTCCGTACTCCGTACTCTCCCTCTCTCGTTGCTTTTTTCAGCAATTAACAAAATGATACTTGAATTTCTCTTGCCTCGTGTCACTCTGCGGTTGTATTTGCATTTCTGTATCCCAATCCGAATCTGTTTCTGTATCTCAGGCCGTATATCTGTGTGTCTGTGTATTCGTGTATCTGCTTGTGTAGTGCCTTTAATTAAAGTGTGCGGAACACTTGGGTGAATTCTTCATCGATGAGCTTCCATTCCGGCTCGGTTCTCTATGGAGAGTCCCCTCCAAAGCAGAAACAATGCCGAGGCCCGGGCCCACACCGAGACCGAAAACGAAACCAGAACCGAGGCTAAAACTTCCACTGGCAACAGCAGCCTTGGCCCCATCAAGGAGCAGGCATTAAACTTGATTTTCTACCTTCGTTGTGGCTTAATTAAATTGAAAATACAATTAACTCTGAGTTCGTGTTCGAGTTGCTTCGCTTTGGCGGTGGCTTTTCCTTTTCCCATCAGGGGAGATGAAAATTCATTTCAGAGAACATCAGAGAAACTGCTTCAACAGATGCTGCTCACTCGCTCCTTCTGGATGGGCGACATAGTTGCCTGGCTGCAACATGGCGTATGAGTAATGGACGCATTAGCCTCCCCTCCACACTCCACGTTCCCCCTCCAGGATCATAAAACGTGCGCCCGAAATGAAGCGCAAAATGTGTCCCTAGACCCCCGCCTCGTGCTCTGGTCCTGGTCCTGGTCTGCTCTGCATAATTCAGCAATTTGTTTATTTGCTCAATTGGCAGATTGCACGTAAAAAAGCTAATTAAATTAAAAACAAAACGAATGCAAATGCGTATGCGTATGAATAAATGACATTGCAACATAATCTGAGGCAATGAAATTAAATGTGTGAATGTTGCATATTTAGTAGGAACCGCTCGAAAGTATTGATTGCGCTGTGTTAACCTGTCCTTCACCGCTCTCTTCCACCCGCAGGGACACCCTACTGGATGGCTCCGGAGGTGGCCGCCGTGGAGCGCAAGGGCGGCTATAATCAACTTTGTGATATTTGGGCCTGTGGCATAACTGCAATTGGTGAGTACTCTCAGGAATGGCCCTCTGTCGCTCTGACGCTAAAGTTTGACCCTCTGCAGAGCTAGCTGAACTCCAGCCACCGATGTTCGATCTGCACCCGATGCGAGCCCTGTTCCTGATGTCGAAGAGCGGCTTCAAGCCGCCCACACTGGGCAACAAGGACAAGTGGAGTCCCACATTCCACAACTTCATCAAGACGGCGCTGACGAAGAACCCCAAGAAGCGACCCACCGCCGAGCGCTTGCTGCAGCACCCCTTCGTCCAGTGCGAAATGTCGCTGCGGGTGGCCAAGGAGCTGCTCCAGAAGTACCAGAGCCCCAATCAGCAGTTCTACTACTATCTCGACGGCGAGGAAGAGGTAAGAGAGCACCAACTGGTCATTTCTCCACCGGATGGTCGTGGAGGGGGAGAGCAGAAGCTGTAGATGGTGCTGGTACTGGCACCTTTTGCGTAATTTCTTTACGCTTTTAGTGTTGGCTCGTTGACTCGTTCCATTTATCCCCTCCCTCTCCACCACCATCTCTTTCCCACTTTCTCACTCTTTCTCTTGGACCCTGGTGGCTATTTACTGAGCTTACCTGCCTCGGGGAGAGCCATCCACTTAGAGACCAAGGACCAAGATTGCTTCTGTTTTCTCAATAACATAGACATCTGTCTAGACGGCCAATTCCGGCCCAAACTTATTGAACGACAAATGCTAATGCAAATGCAAAATCAAATTTAAATTTAATGGGCATCCATTTTAAAGGCATTTCCACGCCCCACAGCATCAGTAAGCTGTCTTTTCTGGAAAAGGGGCGGGGCAGGGGCTTGTCAAGTCATAAATCTTCAATTTGTTTGGATATTTTGCAAACTTTGAATGAAAGCCTGCACGGGAGGATGGGCCTACCCCTAGTAGCGCCTTCTGCTAGACGAAGTAGATACTTAAATTTTACTTAGCCCCCACGCCGCACCAGACCCACACCACCCACATTCCACACTTAACTTGGGAAAGTAACTCATGATGCTCAAAAATCCCAATATGATTTTGATTTATGAGATTTTATCGCAGGCTGAAACTTTGCGACTGCAACTGACTGACGATGGAACTGATATTGTCGCCTCTTTAGCGTTATCCTCCTGTATCCTAACGTGTCTCCTTTCTATCTCCCCCTTCCCAGACGGTGGCCAGTGTTCCGCAGCGGATTCCCAGCAAGATGACATCACGCGCCAATGGAGTTCCAGCCCAGAACCATACGCTGAAGACAGGCAAGAGTCAGAGAAGTTTAAATTTTCTGCCATTCGCTAATTATCCCTCTCCCACAGCCATGACGACAAACTCCATGTGGAACGAGCGATCCTCTAGTCCCGAGACGTTACCCAGTGACATGTAAGTGCTCCCTGCAGCGCGATACTCCCGTATACACATATCTCTGCCTGAACCTATGCTACAGTTTGTCCTTTATTTCTTAAGTACTTGCGAGACTACTGGTTCACTTCGCTTCAGTTTGGTAATTTGGTTTCAGTTCTCACTCTCACACACACACACACACACACACACACACACACACACACACACACACACACACAGACACTACACGAAACCCAAAGTCTCGACACGCAGAAACCACATATAAACACACACTCATACACTTGTAGAGTCGGAGAGGAGTGTCCCTTCATCCATCAGCCATGGATCCCATTGTTATCCACCTGTCTGTTTTATCTTCTTTTGTAGTCCCAGTGCCGAGCGATCAAGGCCAAAGTTAACGGGCACCCTGATTATGAACATGTCCTTAAGGTTAGCGAAGGCTTCTTCCAGCCGCTCCAGGTGGGGAGGGGCAGGAGCACTCCCACTCTACCCACCTCTGGGCGTTCATGGCGCTGCAGCGCGCTAAGCTTCCGCGGCGTGTTAATTTCATGTGGCAGAAGTGCAGAGAAGCAACATAACTGTGCACTGCCTCGCCTTGCCCCTGCATTGCATGCTTCTCTTTTTATGCTCCGCCTGGCTGCTCCCCAAAACTCGGGGCATGCCCCGCCGCAACACGCGCGTTGTGTAATTTGCCCGGCTTACAACTTTCCACAGTCAATTTTTAGCTGCACGTATCCCCAGAGCTGTGTTTACTTTCCTATTTTGCTGAATTTTCATGTGTATTGCAGTTGCAGTTGCACACGCTTGCGCTTAGTTGCAGCTACGTGCCAGAGCTCTCGCAGGGTCTGTCCGGGCTATGAAACTTGTGAATTTTTCATCCATTCCACGGAGGAGTGAGCCATAGTCCGAGCTCGCGTCCGAGCCAGTTTTCGGAGTGTGCAGAAATAATTGCGAGCTGGCTGCCAGGATACATGGTTCCCAATGGGAGCTTCAAATTTGTGAGCTATTTAATTGGCGTCCAGGCCAGGACTAATTATTATCCCGGACCTGTACGGAGACGGGGTACCGATAAGTATAATGCAACATAATAATAAGCAGCAGAACAGGTGGAAAAAACGGAAGAGGAGACAGCGACAGACAGATGCGGCAGCATAAGTTTTGGAGAGGTTGAAACTATAAATAAATTGAGTTCGAAGAAAAACTTTCTTGAGAAATCAATTAACTACGGAACGAAGTAGTGCAGCGGCACAAAGGATGTCACCCAGCATACGCCATATCGTCCGCAACTTCAAGAGAAGTGTCACGGATCGGGAATGCCACGAAACTCTGGCTGATGGGCCATTTGTCATATTAAACGATTACACATTGTTGCCCTCTGATAGCGGACGGCAACGAGAAGGCACCCGCCTAATAAGCCAACCCCATCAAGGGGCAGGATGCAAAGTGCTCGATGTGAGTTATGTGGCAAACACTTTGCGGCAGCCGCCACTTGAGCGGCGTCCCAGACAACAAAGCCAGAGTCACTTTGTCTATATGCACACGAGTAGTACTCATGAGAGTAGGTGCCCCTGCCACTCCCACAGAAAGCCAGCTCACGCGCTGTTCCGCGATTCTGCTGCCCAATTTTATTGAAGCCATAAAACCCATTGGTTTCGCCCATTTGTATGTACTGAGGGAAGCTCACAAGCGCCAAGCGACTTGCTGGCTAAGTGCCACACCCACGTTTCCGCTGAGTGGCGCCCGAAAAGTTTGTGGGACTAAACTGGCTCGTCTTACGCCTTTCTGCCGCTCCTTAGGCTACTCCGCATCCTTCCTCCTGCGGCCGTCATGGTTAATTTCATTTAAACCGTCATAAGCAGAAAGTACAACAAGGATATTTTTTCCTTTCTGTTTACGCTTTTTACGGAGCCTCCCACAAAGGCATAGATGGAGAGAGAGACGATATTATTAATTTCCTGGGCGGAGCAGTCTGGAAAAAAGGAGCAAAGAATTTCACATGTTGCAACATCCTACTCATGGGCTTCGAGGAATGTCATTAGGAGAAATTATTAACATTTCAAATTAGCTGATCTGTTTAATTATGCGTCAACGAGGGCGCTTTTCCTTCCTGTTCCTGCTTTCCCGCATAGATATTGCATAGATATAGATATTTAATAAGGGCTTTCCCTGACCCACATAGTACCACACACGAACCACAAATATACTCCGATATACACGTAAAGAGATATTTATAAGTACCTTATATTATATTAATGCTTTCGATTCACAATCTGACAATAGCTTTAGTTTAGTTTGGGCCTGCCCTGCCGTTCCGCGAAATTTTCTAAACTAAAAAATGGCGCTTACACTTTCTGAACTTCTTTTCGCTTTTGTTTTTTATGCGAAACTAAACACAATGAAATTTTTGTTTATTTTCTTTTCCTTTTTTCCGTATCTTTGTTTTTTGTATTTGATTTCCGTAGGAGCCTCTTACAGTATATTGATGAGGAGCTAAAGCTAAGGTAACTACACCCCCAAATATATTGCGAGCAGAACGAACATCGAACATCAAGGCTCTCGGTGACCCACTACCTGTGTCCCCCCACCACCCACCAAACAGATCAATTCGATCCCCAACCTAACCCCAGAAACTTCTCACTGTCACGCACACATCCTCATACGCACTCACACTTACACACGCTCTACATTTGGCTTTGATTTAGCGTTAAGTTAATTTCACATTCTTTCACTTCGATTCTGCATGAAAAGCAGCCGGAAAAGAAACCTCTCTAGCTTCTCACATGCATACACAAATGCAGAACTTAAACTCTTGAGTGTGTGTATATTTTTCATGCACTGAGTCCCTGGCATCCGTTAAGAGCTGCCCAGACCACACGGGAATATGTACAATTACTTGTGGAAGTTCCTCTGGCGGTGGCTGCAGAATTATTGTTATGAAACAGAAGCGGCAGCTCATCATGTGGGCCGGGCCGCCTTGGTTTATTAAGAGCGCACGTCCAGTCCTGGCCCAAAAATAGTAACATTTTCATTACTTTTTTTTGTTTTCGTCCTCCATTCATTTAAACCATATTAAGTTACGGCTGCTGTTCGGTTCTGTTCTGCCTCTCCATAATTTAGTTCTTCTTCTCCTCTCCTGGCATTCTTTGTTTACTGAACTTCTTCTTGGCCCGGTCTTTGTTTTGTCGTTTATTGTCTGGGGCGAGGCTTTGTTCTTCCCTCTTATTCCACCTAAAGTTTTGCCTTTGTCTATCGATAAAGAATGAAGGAAATGCAGAATGAGCAGAGCGGGAGGCAGGAGACAAGAGATGGGAAAAAATATAGAAGGAAGCTTGTGTATACGCACCGTACAACGCACGAAATTAACCCATCGATGGCTCAATTATATTCCGGGCCACCAGAAAGCGATTCTCAACTAATTTATACAGACCAATTGGTTAATATTTTGGGCCAAATTTATGCCCTGATGGTCCCCTAATGAAATCCGCTCGATTTGTCCTCTGTCCATGTCCGTGTCCACGTCCGTTCCCAAGTCCGTCTGTCCGCGCACCCTTTTCCCGTGTTTATTGTTTATTTATTTGATGTGTGTGCAAATGGGCGTCACATTGGTTTTATTGTTATTATTACGAGTATTTCTGGACATCCTAGTGGCTAGTGCAAACAAGTAATACCAGGGACCTGTGGAGAGTGAAGAGTGCCGCACGTAACTTTTTGCTGATTTTTCCTCCCAAATGGCACCGGTCCCTGGACTTTATTGGGCTCTGCACCTAAATTTGCAGCAACCTCCCATTGCCACAACTAGAGGCTCGTCCGACCTGTGATTGAAGATGGAGACGTAGAAAATACCCAGGAGCAGGAGGGCGTCTTGAGGGGATGAGAAATGATTGCCCCAGGGAATGGGGGAAAGCACGATGAAAAAGAAATTGCAATTATGTTAACATAAACTGAAAATTCACAAAACTAATTCGGAAAATGGGATTCCTCCGGTCATTTCCCGACGAATCACGACTGTCGGTTCCACCACTCTCTCCCCTTCAGCCGAGCAGCTGCTGAGATTTTCCAGTAAATTGTGCCCTGCCTCCTGTTTTTTTTTCGGCGTGTTTGCTCTTGTTTAATTTTGGGAAAATTGTTAGCATTTTGTTTTCGAATTAATTTCCCAAGCAATTCTTCGTTTTATTCGTTTTCCGTTTTATTTTTCTGGCTCTCCTCTCTCTCTGGGTTTTCACATCTCTGGCTCTGTCCTTCTTCTTTCCTTTCTGTTGCTGTTTCTGTGCATTCATGTGCGAGGCTATTTTCTATTCAAGCATTTCCATCTGCATGTGTGTGTATCTACATATGTATGTGTGACTGTTTATGTATTTATGTATGTACCATATGTATCTTTGAGCATTTGTATTTTGCATCTCATGCATAATTTATGGCTTCATATTAGTTTATTTATTTATTTTGCGCCCAATAAAAAAAGACACACACTACCGCCACAAAAAAAAAAACACAAAAACCAAATAAAGCCACCCCCTATGGGCGGTATGGAGAGGGCGTGAGCAGGAGAGCCGACGCGTCGGCTGGGCCGCAAATAATTTCATTAAAAGCGTAATCCGCTTACCCGCCCTCGCCCTCGACCCTAGGAGAGGGACAACTGGGCTAAGAGCTTTGCGGTTGCCCAAGAGAGTTTATCATTTCGATTGCATGCGCTGCACACAGATACACATACAGACATACAGACATACACATGCATGCCTGCTAAAAAGGATGCGTGAGCAGGAACAAGAACAGCATCCTCATCAGCAGAAAACCACCCAGAGCGCACAGGGAGAGGATGGATATACAGCGAAACTCTGCTCCCTGCTCTGTCCACAGAACACACTAGACATGTCAGACCACACCACTCAACCAACCAACCCGACCCCAGACCCCCGACCACCCCCAACAACAAAACCTCCGTTCACGCTCACAGAATCGAATGTTTTGCGCGGTTATCGATCGAAGAAGCTCAAACATGGCATTCTTTTCTCTCTCTCTCTCTCTCTTTCGCCTATCTTCTCTCTCTCTCGCATTCTCTCTCTCTTGACGTCTCTCCGCGTGTCTGCCGTGTCGCGATCCTGCTGTGCAGAGCCACTCTGCCATTGCACGACACGGGATTGAAAGATTCCATCGGCCCCGAGTGCAGCTGCTCCTCCCACAACGGCATTGTTGGAGTTGGAGGAGGAAGAGGAGTAGGCGGGGCAAACGGTAGCAGCAGCGGAGGTGGTGGCGGTGCCGGATATGGAAGCGGAGTCGGAGGAGGCAATCATCACCAGCACCACACCCAACATCATCATTACCATCAACTGCAGCAGCAGAAGCACCCACAGCCACAGCAACAGCAACCACATCAGCAACCGCATCAGCATCTCCATCAGCTCCATCAGCAGCAATCAACCACCGCTTTGACATCGTCCAGCACCAGCAGCGCCTTGGCCCTCTCGGCGGCCCCCAATTCCAATTGTAACTCGACCCACATTAGCTCCTCCGCCTCCCTGGCCTCGATGCCCGATCTGAGCTCCTATCTGGGCCTTGGGCTAGGCATAGGGATGGGCATGGGCCTGGGATTCTCCAATCTCCGCACCACAAGCATTGGCGATGGGAACGACGACGATCTAGTGGACGTTGACATTGCCATGAATAATGCTGCTCCAACGACCTCGGCTGCTGCCGCCGTCCCAGGTTCGGGAGCGGCCACGGGCACGGTTTCTGGGTCCGGCTCTGGGTGCTCCGCCTCTGCCGCGCATTACCTGAGGCACAGCAGCAATTATCGCTCCGCTGCGGCTGCACAGGCGTCTCAGAGCGCACATCCCGCCCCTTTGCCGCCGTCTGCGAATGCAAACGGGCAGGGGCACGGCCAGGCCCAGGGCCATGGGTTGATCTCATCCAGCTTATCGTCCTCCGCGTCATCAGCTTCGTTTTATAATCGCCTACTACTCCTCGATAATTCCAGCGGCGATGCAGTTGGTGGCAACGGTAGCGGCGGAGGTGGAGGCGTCGCCGGCGGTAGCTGCGGAGTCGGTGGCACCAACGGTGTCGAGGCCGATGTCACACCAACGCCTGTGACGCAATCGATCGGCGACGGCTTCGTGCATTCCAATTGCCCCACGGCCAGCCCCGGAGCAGCGGCGGCCGACGACGCCTCGACCAGCAGCTCTTCGCATCTCTACCAGAATCTGCTGAGAAGCAGCTCCGGAGAGACACCCGGCAGTGGGGCGGCAGGCTCCTCAGTGGGCACCAACTGTGATTACCGACACGAGAGCAACCAGGTGAGAGAGAGGTATGATAGCAAAGTGAACTCGCAGTAACCCCCGTGAACTCTCCTCTAGAATGGGTTGGAAGACTCGCCGCGGCGGCATAGCTCCATGGATCAGTTGATTGGGCTGCTCAATGACATGGGAAAAACTTCGCGGACACGCAGCCTAAGTGATGGCGGCACCCAAGACGACGAAGAAGGTGAGTGTACTAGGAAATGTCCAGAGGAGTCCTGTATAATTCCAATCTCATCCCATCACAGTGGAAAAAGAGGCGCAACCAGATCTGCTGAACAATACGCCTCCTGTACCGCCAAAGCGTTCGCACAAGCGTCGCCACACACCGCCCAGGCCCATCTCCAACGGACTGCCACCCACTCCCAAGGTGCACATGGGCGCCTGCTTCTCAAAGATCTTCAATGGCTGCCCCCTGCGGGTGCACTGTACCGCCTCGTGGATC
The DNA here is from genome assembly GCF_018151105.1 of Drosophila obscura. Taxonomy (NCBI): domain Eukaryota; kingdom Metazoa; phylum Arthropoda; class Insecta; order Diptera; family Drosophilidae; genus Drosophila; species Drosophila obscura. The sequence continues at coordinate 1,998,866 of NW_024542737.1, forward strand.
CATCCAGAGACGAGGGACCAGCACCTGCTGATCGGCGCCGAGGAGGGCATCTACAACCTAAATATGAATGAGCTCCACGACGCGGCCATCGATCAGCTGTTCCCGCGCCGCACCACCTGGCTGTATGTGATCAAGGACGTGCTGATGAGTCTGTCTGGTAGGTGTCCTCTTGGCTTGGCACTTATTTCGTCGGCTATCGCTAACAATTCCATTGCAAATTGCAGGCAAATCCTGCCAGCTGTACAGGCACGATCTGGTGGCTCTGCATTCCAAGCAGACGGTGCGATTCTCGCTGCACATGAACAAGATCCCCGAGCGGCTGGTGCCCAGGAAGTTTGCCCTCACCACCAAAGTGCCCGACACAAAGGGCTGCACTCAGTGCTGCGTCACAAGGAACCCCTACAACGGATATAAGTATCTGTGCGGGGCGACGCCCTGCGGCATCTTCTTGATGCAGTGGTACGATCCGCTAAACAAGTTCATGCTATTGAAGCAGTGCGAGTGGCCAGCCATCAGCATCCTAGGGGGAGGCCATGGCTGTGTGCAGAACGGACACACGCCCGTCTTCGAGATGATCATCACGCCGGAGCTGGAGTACCCAATTGTGTGCACGGGAGTGCGCAAGGCGATGAACGGCTGCCTTAAGCTGGAGCTGATCAACATGAACAGTTGCGTGGTGGAAACTGCTTCGGCAGAGGGCATGGGCAAAGGAGGTCTAAACGGGCTTTGTCTTGCAGGTGCCAGCTGGTTCCACTCGGAGGACCTGGAGTATGACGCCATGGCCACGATGGTGCCGCGACGCGACCTCCTGAAGGTGGTGCGTGTGCACCAGGTGGAGAAGGACGCCATTCTCGTCTGCTATGGCAATGTGATACAGGTGGTCACGCTCCAAGGCAACCCCAAGCAGCATAAGAAGATGGTATCGCAGCTTAACTTTGACTTTAACGTGGACAGCATTGGTAAGATATGGCACATGGCACACCTCTCCACTTCCACACTTGACCGCATGACTCCATTCCAGTTTGCTTACCGGACAGCGTTTTGGCATTCCACAAGCACGGCATGCAGGGGAAATCGCTGCGCAATGGAGAGGTGACGCAGGAGATCAAGGACATGAGTCGCACCTACCGGCTGCTGGGCAGCGACAAGTAAGCATGATTCATTCCGTTTGTAGCGATGTCCGATTCACGGTCGACTCACATTTATGTATTCTTCAGGGTTGTTGCCTTGGAGAGTCAGCTGCTCAGAACTGGCTCCCTGGGCAGCGAGGAGGGACACGATCTGTACATTTTAGCCGGTCATGAGGCCAGTTACTAGACGCTCGCGTAATCCACTTGTTATATTTTAAATATAATTCGCTACACAATACAGAAACTTTTCAAGGCAAGCAGGCGCCGTCGTCGTCAACTAATAAATGTAATTTAATTACTCGTAGAACTAAGAATTGGATTACTGATGATAGATTGTAGATGATAGAGCCTCACATGTCGAGAGTTCGATAGCTACTTAGCGCAATTTTTCCGCACGTAGAGGCAGCAGCATCCATAAGCAAGATATCCAACATATGTATGTAACATCCAATACACAGTCTTAGTCCCAATTCTTTGCGCTATACTTTGCCGATACACTCGATATAAATACATACATACAATAGATACTCGTAAGTCTCACAGTCCACGTCTGCCCATTGATTCCGTTGTAGCTATATTTTTATATTACAAAGAAATGCTTTAATTTATACAGCTAACTTTAATGACCTACGGTAATCAATAGTTATGTTAGAAGTTTGTGTACACGCTTCACAAAGCCAATAAATACGTTTATAAATAGTCAGCTGCGGGCGAAAGCAAGAGAATCCAATTATACATATAAATATATATACACACAATTATACATTACGAGATCCACTAAGGCAATTAGAAAATAATAAATATTTCATAGTCTTTAGCAATTGTAAATCGCAATGTATTTAGCTGGTTAAATCTGCTTTGAATTGGCTCAATACCGAAAGGCAGGAAGCAAGCGAACTGTTAAAAATGGATTGGATAGTGAGAAGAGGAGGAGAAAACGAAAAGTATGTAGGAATGCAAGGCAGATACGGTTTGTTGGGAATCACAATTAGAAAGTAAGACTTCTAAACTATTAACACACAAAATTACATGCAAATTGAACATATAAATTAAATGCCTGAAAAGGCCCCTATTTGTATGCTCAACTGATTGTCATAGTCACGGTTTTGGGCTTTATGAAATCAAAACAGAAAACTTTCCGAGCAGCACATTTTGTCGTCTTCAGTTGTAAAAATATTCTCTAGACCTTAAGTTATTTAGTTCTTATGACAAAGCGTAAAACCGAAAATTATAAACTAATACAGAAAAAGAAAACAGAAACATAAAATTGTTGAACTCTAGTTTAGTGCAAAAATAAAAAAGTATTTGAAAAAACACTATAAAGCAGTTTAGTTTTGAATTTGGCGCCCATCGGAACGCGCTATGACATTTCTCACCACTGCGTCTGCCACACTCAAACGCATTAGGTCATTTTTTCTTAGGTCGGTCTCACGTGTTCATCACATTGTTTACCAATTTCAAGTTCAAGATGCCGTTTAAAGTTCCTCCCTGGGAAGATGGTGCCGAAATAATTGACTTTATGCCCATGAGCTCGGCAGGAAACGGAGTTGGTACCACAAAGAAGTCAAAGAAAAAGAAACCCAAAAAGAAGAAACCAAAGGCGACAGCTGAGGCTGGGACGGAGACGGCAGCGGCCAATAGCGGATTTCGCTACAGACCAGGTGTGGGACCATTGGCTCCGCCAGGAAACACCTCGTCCGACGATGAGGCAGATGACGAAATGCGGGCCATGCACAAAGTGCGATCTGGACGCGTGGAAAAGCAGCGTCCTCCAGTCCAAACGACGAAAGGTGGCAAGAAACAACTGGCGATGAAGCCGGAGCTGGCGCAGGCTGCACTGGAGGCAATGGAAGTGACGCCAACATCCGCTGAGGCACCCTCGCTGGCAAATAAGCTGCAGACGGAGCTGCTGGGCGGACGCTTCCGCTACATAAACGAACAACTCTACACAATGAACAGCCACAAGGCGGAAGCCATGTTCCGCTCAGATTCCTCCGCTTTCGATGCCTACCATGCTGGCTACCGACAGCAGGTGGAAAAGTGGCCAGCGAATCCGCTAAATCGCATAATCAAGACTGTTAAACGACTGCCCAAGACGACAATTATTGGTGACTTTGGCTGTGGAGATGGCAAGCTGGCCCAGTCCTTGCCCAACAAGGTATACTCTATGGACTTGGTCGCTTCACGAGGCGACATCATAGCGTGCAACATTACGGACACTCCGCTGGAACCGCAATGCCTGGACGTGGCTGTATATTGCCTCTCGCTCATGGGTACCAACCTGAACGACTTCTTCCTGGAGGCGAACCGCGTGCTCAAGCTCCATGGAAACGTCTACATAGCGGAGATTCAGTCGCGCTTCGAGGATGCCCGAGCCTTTGTACGCAGCGTGAGCGCCTGCGGTTTCGATCTCGTCAAGAAGGATGTGGCTGTCAACTATTTCTATTTCTTTCACTTCAAGAAAATGCGGCATGTGGACAAAGCGGTCAAGCTAAAACCGTTCTCGCTCAAGCCTTGTCTATACCGCAAGCGCTGAGGATACAGGTAGCAATTGCATACATTAATTAATGTAGAAATGGAAAGCCGCAATAAAATAAAATTTTTATTTAACTCGAACCAGCTGAATTTGGAATGTACAATGGTTTTAAAACCATTAAAACAAACGAAAACTGTCAAACCTAGGCAATATATTAAAGCAATTAGTGTAATGTTATACCATGCGTTCAAATGCACCAAAACACCGTACCTTTTGAATGAATTTACCATGGGCTGGCAAACCACCCTCAAAGAGGGCCGAGAGAAACTAACCAAGAGAGCGCAGTGCTCAGTTCTGCGTTTCAGTGGAGTCATTTCTTCAATATCTCAACCATTTACTCTCCCAAAATTTTTCAACTGCGAATCCGAACGGTTGGGTTTGGGCCTTCTCGAATATTTTTAAAGACGGTACGTTTCGGGCTGCCAACATTTGGCCGAGAAGCATCTGCGATTCGATCCCAAGATCCCATTTGCGAATAGAAAAGCGCGCCATTCGACAGTGTGTTTAAAAATAAATTGGAAATTAATTTGTTAGCTACCACTTTTCGTGCAGTTTGCTAGTTCTCCCACTCGCCCACGCCTATATTCCCACCCTCGCTCCCCCTGTCTATCGCTCTCTCTCTCTCTCTCTATCTCTCTCGTTTACTCCAGTCTCTATTACTCACTCAAACTCACGTAAAATTTTCAACAGGTATTCAACGACAACAACAAATTATCTTTTTTCGCGTTCAAAAGAAAAAAGTGTCCAAGAATTTGTTTATTTGCATAGGCTTGTGAGAGTGCAGTAGGAATCGAATCGAATTGAAAATCGGGAAAAGCAGTGGTGAAAAGTGAAAACAACAAAAAAGAAACAGCAAAAACCACAACCACAGAGTATCTTCATCTACGTATTCTTCCCGTGGATTATCAAAAGGATTCTAGAGCGACGACTTCTTGGTGAGTATCTGAAAGTTCAACCAGAATCGCGCCTTCTGCTGGGCTGCTTACATTTTTTTTGGGCTGTGGTCGGGAGTTTTCTGTGGCTTTCGTCTCCGTCCCATTTTATGCTTCCGACACACACAGATACACTTGGGCCGGAATGACTTCATAGCCACTTACTCACAAACACATGCACGGGTTGAGAGAGACGCTCTCCGAAAGAGCCAAAGAGAGGGAGAGAGTTGTTTTTTGGCCACAGTGTTGAGCGCTGGTATCTGTAACTGTGTCTGTGAGCTATTAAGCTTTCCGAGTATCTTTTAGCACGGTATTCTTTCCATTTCTTGTTTTGTCCACTGTACGTGTATTCGTCCCACATTGTTGCTGCTGCTTTTGTGTCGCCTTACTCCACTTTTCCTTTACCGAATTTTTTGTTTTCCTCAGTTCTTTCGCATTTTGATATTTGCTGTGCCGCCTGAAAGAAGCAGAAGATGGCATTGCAACAGGGGAGGGTTCCAATTGGGCAGTGGTAGTCAAGGAAACGTTCCACAACACCGATCAGATACAAATGTATCTGTAAGCAAACGCTGCTCGTGTGCGTATCTATACATAGACGCGTTTGTAAATTTGTGAATGCGACGTATTTCACAGGGTGGATAGATCTCATCCAAGTGCGTATTCCATTAGTTCCACGTCCCTCGCTTTATAGGGGCTACCATGTCGACGTCACTGGGACAGAAATAAATCGCCTGGTGCCATGGGAACCGATTGCCGTCGTGCAGGTTTTCAACTGCTTATCAACTATTGAGCGGATTTTCGCATTGGCATTTTGATATCGGTGGCCTAGCAGAGCAGGGAAACTGCAAAGCCTTTAGCCGTACTACTAGGGAACACGGCTAGAATGTGGCTGATAAGATAGGCACCAAAACAAAGGCCATGCGTGTGTGTATTTATGAGTTATGAATGGCAGGTGACTGTGACTTTACCCCTGCTTCCTCAGCCATGCGTCATCGAAGACCAAGAACGATTTTCACAATCCCCGGAAAACCTGGGGCGTTGACTTGCCAACGGTTCTTTGGGGGGGGGCATGAAAAGCAGTTGTTTACGTGGCTGCGACCGCGAAAGGGGCTGGAGAGTTGTGGGCTTTGACCCAAATAGTTGTAGACATTAACATAAAGACTTCTTCATGCAATGTAAATATGTTTGTATATAAATGGAAGCCAGACAGAGAGAAGTAGAAGAGAGAGAGAGAGCAAAGGAGAGCTTGCATTAGAAACCGGTTTCAAGCCAAGAAATTGGCTGCACAGCAGACAAACAGATAAAGCAGCCGAGCAAAGCAAACGAGCGATAGACCTGGGGCTACGTTGGGGCTGTGGCGGGGAGTACCAGCGACTTAATGCTAATAACTGTACAACAAAAACGAGCTACGAAGCAAGTAGAAAATTATCATAAAATCCGAGCATACTCGTAGTGAGGGACAGCGAGAGCGAGAGCGCTAGCTAACTACTTGGCAGCACGCAAACATGGCCAAACTATAAAAGTCGGAATCAGAGTCGAGTCAGAGAGTCGAATGGAATGAAAAACCTGAATTCGTTCTCGTTCGTGAAGAGCCAACAAGGTGTGTCTGGGAGCGTTAGAAGCTCACCAGAGAGCGTTCGCGAGAGAAACTGAGAGCAGCTCAAAGAGAGCGGAAGAGCAGACCAGGCTTTAAATTTATTGTAAACTGATATTTTAGGACACGGGCCAGATCGCATCGAAACTTCAAAATCTCTAGCGGAGACGGGAAGTCCACGAGTAAAGTAAAGAGTAAAGTAAATCGAAATGTATGATAACTCCTCATCAAAGGCGGATGGTACCTGTATTCTTAGCACTCTCTACCGCCCCCCATTTTCTCACCGCTCTGACGTGGAGCCAGTCTAATCTGTCAAAAAAGTCAATCAGACGGAAGGCAACTTTTCCAGCTACTCTGCCCTCTTCCCTGCGGCCCCATCATTTTGCATTCTATTTTTATTTGTTGTCGCATCGATTTTTGCTTTTGTTCTGGAACGGCGGTCGTGTCGCTGGTGGGGCTATAGGTCTATGATTTATGTGAAAAGCGCTGAAGTGGAAAAAATTCTCCACTGTGGCGGCTGTTTACTAGCCGAGCCTTTCCCCCAGCCCTACTTGGGCTCCGCCTCCCCAATTGCGGTGATGTGGGTGCGGCAGTGGCAGCAGCAGCATCAGCCACAGCAGCATCGACTGCATTCAGAGTTCATTGGCCAAGTAGACTCGAGTGCCTTAAATAGCTATTGACAGAGTTCGGGCGTGTGGGGGAGGGTTTCTCGCGGTTATGCTAGCTGTCAGCGAACGGCGATCAGAGCAGGCTGGAAATTAGCCAAGCGACACTGGGTAAAGCTGCCACTTGAGCTGACCAAAAGTAGCAGGCGATGACAAGAAAAGACGGGTTTCTTGTCATAGCCTCAAGTATGTACGAGTATGTACATATGTGTACATATCTGCTCGGTCCACTTTTGACGATGGCCGGCGGTTACACTTCGCTCGATACGATACGGTTGCAAAATGGAACGGATCTGGCTTATCGAGGCCTTTAAGTCGTTTTCCTGTATGGCTCACACAAATGCAATTCAGTTCCGTTTTGCCGATAATTCGCTGTGTTTCCCAAGACAGAACACACCCTTTGGCCGACTGTATTGATTGACCTACATAAACGCACGTCCAGAACGCGCGAATGTTTACGCATTCCTCATTCCATTTCCACCCGCTCGCACCCCAAAAAATATCCAAAAAGAAATCAGAGAGACCTCATGAACTCTCCATCATACATTCAGCCAGGAAATTCAGTCGAACTGTCAGTGTTGGGTGAGTCCAGAAAGAGCTTTCAAGTGAAGATCTCTTTAGTATTTGAGCTCTGCTCGCGGAAGCGGGGCCATGTTTATGGACCGACGGATGCAAAGCACTAGCCTGTCAAAAAAGCACTTTGTATAGCACATTTTAAATACAATTTATTGGCAACGGTTCGTTGATTTTCGAAAATGGCAAGTCCGACAAGTTTTGTGCATTTTACCGGCGAGCAAAAGCGTAATGCTGATGGGCTTAAAGCGAAAGTTCATTCACAATCGGGCGCTGGCGGCGCGTTGAACGGGGATCTAGTGAAGTACATTTTGTCAAGCGAATTTCCAACCGAGGATAGTCGGGGCTTCATCTGCTCTGCATACCCTTCAAACTGACATGACGGCACCGCCAGGTGACATAATGTGATGACAGAATGTGAGTGGAATGTGAGAAGTAAATAAAATGAGTAATAAGTAGAAATACACCAGTTATCCGTCATTTATACTCTCCCCCCTCGGCATGTGTTTGTCCAGGGCCAATGCAAATTGAATTTGATTTAAGTTGTATTAAATGAAACTTAATTAAGGGGGAGCAGTAGACGCAGCAGACTACGCCCAGAAGCACTCAGAGTGGCAGTTTCAATTGGGATGACCGGCGGGGGCAGATGGCTAGATGGTATGGAATGAAATGGAATCTTTTGTTGTTCTGTTCATTGTACTTGTTACTTTCATAATATACAGAAATATTATTCTATATGTATGCACGGCAATGTGTGCCGCATTGTTGTCTGTCCATCTGTGTCTTTTTCATAAAGATGCATGTATCTGTTCGCACCCCGACTACAACATCGTCATGATTCGAAAATCGCCCATAGACCAGAGCCTAGAGACCAGAGCACAGGCCAGCTTCTGCCTCTCGAACTTGATGAATTTCACCTCGACCTCCTTCAATTGAAGCGAATGTTCTTCTGTTTTTGGGTGTCGGCACCTCTTGCTAATATTTCAATATACTCTAGAAATAGCTCTCGATTGGTGGCACAAGCTGACGCTGAGACGATGATGTCATCGTTAATGCGATACGAAAATAAGGAATTTTCTCGTACACAAGTATTACATGGTACGAGTAAGTATTCCCTATCAACAATTGCAAGATTTGTTTTGGTTTTGCTGCCAAACTAATTTGCAATCTGCCACCCAAAGATAATGACGCCGCTGATTCACCGACGATGGTCACTCAAGTGTGCCCTCAGTCACATCTCTCTATCGCTCTCAATCGAATCCAAGCGAGTTGCAATTACCAACAGCAATCTAACAATTGCAACCTCCTCTCGATGATGTCAACATTGCGTATGCGCAACCTTCAACTATGTGAATAAACACACAGCACAGCCGAAAAAATGCTATATAGAGCCACACACATACAATGGGCTGACACTCACACATGCTCCTCGTGATACACAGAAGAAAAAATAAATAAAATAATATAAATTAGATGTTTGTCTGCTTTGCTGGTTCTGGGTCTCTGGTCTGCTTCTCAACATACATATTTTGTGAGTTTTCGTATAATTTTGAACGCACGATGACGCCACCAGAGTTTATTCTCTTTGGGGTCGTTCTGGTGCTGTCGCCCGCTGTCCGAAATTGAAATTGTGTTGCCATGTTCTTTGAGAGTTTGTTTTTTCGTTTATTCCTACTGTAAGATTTGATCGCTGGAAATAGTTGTTCTCGGCAGCTGTGCCTTTAAGTTTGACCCGTCAGTCCATTGCCTGTGGACACAATGCCCCGTCTCAATAAAACTCTGCTAAACTAGTTCAGCAAGCTCTCTCAGTGAAATCGTGGGATCTTCAGTAGAAAAGAGTGTATCCCATATTCGAAATCAATTAAACACTAAATTGAACTCGCAGTGCAATCGGTCAGTGCATCTTCTGCCAATTGACTCTCATTCCTTTCCCATTAACTAATTCCTCAATCAACGTTGATTGAAGGCTTGAAATTCTCTGGGTGGGGCTGGCTGGATATCTCGAAAAGAGTACACCGATAGCGACGTTCCGAACGTTTCATGGAATCATTTTCACAATTTCAAGTCCCGCTAAACGCCAACCGCAAAACGGAACGGGAATGGGAATGGGATAAGAAGTAGAACATGACGCAGCCTCGACTTGCCGGCTTATATAACACAATACACACACATACACGCGGCTTTATTCGTATTCGATTGTATACAACTTATGTCATTGCTGAACTTGAAGCAAAGACTCAGTCAGAAACGTGAGCTTGAAAAGATCATTTGACTTTCAGCTTATGCAAAGGACTTCCGCTGAGAGTGCTTGGATATCGTTTCAGTCATTTACCAGCACTAATTAGGATTCGGAAATAAAATCTGCCCTGTAGCTATAGATCTGCGAGTTTCGACTGATGTGCTGTTTAAGACTTGGCTTGGCTGTCAAGCTTTACGGGTATGAGACTCGTTTCAGTCTGCTCTTGTTAGAGGGAATGGAATGCGGATGGGCTTTCGCTAGTTAAACTTTATCCATTGCAATTCAACTTTTAATGGCCCTTTTCTCGACTTCCCCATCTTTGCAGCTCTCCAACAAAGCGCTAAATCATTGGGAGCTGTTGCAGAGAAATTACTAAGCCAATTTCAAGTAAGTACCGACCAGCGCCATGTTTTCGCATGACATCATAGTCGCCACAACCACAGCACTAGCTGCCCAAGAGGGTAGAAACCCCTGATAGCTGCGCTGCTTGCTTCCTTGCTGGTCTGTGCCCCATTTTTGTTTGCGAACTGGCGCCTAGCAAATTGAACAACTTTATGTCATGTTTTACGCTCTGGCTGCAGACGCTTAATGAGCGAAGGCGCCCACACACACACGACCAGAAGGAGTGGGCACATCCGGCCGTTCCGTGCTGCTGGGAGCCAGGGATATCTGCTGTCACACCAACTAAAGTTTTCCCTTTCTTGCAGCGTCCTCCAAGCTGCTGGCGTAGCGAGCTCCCAGAAGAGAAAGATGCCAGCGGAAATTAAACCATCCGCGCCCGCTGAGCCGGAAACGCCGACCAAGAGCAAGCCCAAGAGCAACTCGTCGACATTCTCAAAGGCCGCTCTAGCCCGCGTTACCCTCCTCGATGGCTCCATTCTAGACGTGACTATTGATGTAAGTAATTAAAGCCCCCCTACAAGCACGACTTATCGCAATGCCTACTTCAATCACACAGCGGAAGGCCAAGGGTCGCGACTTGGTGAACTCCATCTGTGCTGGCCTGAACATAATTGAGAAGGATTATTTTGGTCTGACTTATGAGACGCCCACAGATCTGCGCACCTGGCTGGACTTGGAGAAGCCTGTGGCGAAGTTCTTTCGCACAGACCCTTGGCCCTTGTCGTTTGCGGTGAAGTTTTACCCGCCGGAGCCATCGCAGCTGCAGGAGGACATTACGCGCTACCACCTGTGCCTGCAGGTGCGCAACGACATCTTGGAAGGCAGGCTGCCATGCACATTTGTCACCCACGCCTTGCTCGGCTCTTATCTGGTTCAGTCCGAGATGGGCGACTATGATGCCAAGGATATGCCCACTCGCGCCTATCTGAAAGACTTCAAAATCGCTCCCAATCAAACGCCTGAGCTTGAGGAGAAGGTCATGGACTTGCACAAGACCCACAAGTGAGTGGACCGCATACAAATCTATCGAAGGACATCTTTTATCATATCCTACCTTTTCAGGGGACAATCGCCTGCCGAAGCTGAGTTGCATTACCTGGAAAACGCCAAGAAGCTTGCTATGTATGGCGTGGACTTGCACCCGGCCAAGGACTCCGAGGGAGTAGACATTATGCTGGGCGTGTGTGCCTCCGGTTTGCTGGTCTACCGAGACAAGTTAGAGCCCCTCTAATTCCCAAATTCCAACATTTCGATAATGCGGCGTCTCTTTCCGTTGCAGACTACGCATCAACCGCTTCGCTTGGCCCAAGATCTTGAAGATCTCGTACAAGCGTCACCATTTCTACATCAAGATACGACCGGGTGAATTCGAGCAATACGAATCTACCATTGGTTTTAAGCTTGCTAACCACCGGGCCGCCAAAAAGCTGTGGAAGTCCTGTGTGGAACATCACACCTTCTTCCGCCTAATGACGCCGGAGCCGGACAACAAGTCAACCCTGTTCCCCAGATTCGGCTCAAAGTACCGCTACAAGGGACGCACCCAATACGAAACCAGAGCTACGCCCGTGGACCGTACGGCGCCCAAGTTTGACCGAACCCTATCAGGTGCCCGCCTCACGTCGCGCAGCATGGACGGTAGGACTCGACATTCGATTCGTAGGCTACTTATATCGCAATTCTGAGGTCTCTTCCATTCCCATTCAGCGCTCGCCATGGCCGAGAAAGAAAAGGTGGCCCGCAAGAGCAGCACCCTGGACCATCGAGGAGACCGGGCAGACCGTGGAAATGATGCTGACGCTCACAGCCGCAGTCCAATAAAGAACAAGAAGGACAAGGTAACTGACGCTGCTGGCTGAGGATTCCTGCTGGCATTTGACTAGCTTGGCTTTAACTGTACCATGTTTAACGATTTTCGGATTTAACAAAATATTTTTTGTACTTTCTTCTCGGTTTGTTACTAACTCACTCACAAACCAAACAAAACCAAACCAAACAAAAACACACGCACACGCACTCAAACCACTAAATACCGATACAACAACATGGTGTACGTCTTCGTCTCTGGTGACCCACCATCCATGATAATGATGTGTTCGTAATTCCGCTGCCCCCCTTGTGGCCTGAACTGACTCGCCCTACCACTCCACACTAAAACCCCGAATCGAATCGTAAATCCTAAAAAAATAACCAGTTAATGCGCCAATCGAGCACCGGCACAGGTTCGGCCTCCTCGCAGAGCTCCCTCGAGGGTGACTACGAGACCCACATCGAGGCGGCCGACGCAGCCTCCGCTGAGATCGAACTGTCGCCTCAAGTTCAGGTTAACGTGAACACTTTTCTACCTAAACAGTATCAGAATCGATTACTTCCCTCGATGTCTCCTAATTTACTTCTTTTCGGCTTTGAACTCTGCTTATCGAATGTTGTGAGCTTAAGTATGGAAGGATTTTATTTGACGACACTCCACCCCCATGGTTTATTTATTCCGTTTAGGGCTTACCTTACCAATTACATAAATCTACATAATTATATATTACTGAATATTATTGATCAATTTTATGAACATATTAATTTATTTTTGGTTTGATTTCATAAACGACTTTCCCAAAATCCGGTAACCTCTGAATGCGCAGTACCTTGATCTTGATATGGTAATTTCTGTACAAAGAAGAACTCCTAACTGTGCCGTCTAATTGTAAACATTTAGTCTTTTTCTGTGTTCATTCATTTACTCTTTCTTCTCATGCGACTTATATGAGTGTTTAGTTTTAAATTTTTTCGTATTTTGTGGCGTCAATACCCCCACCTTTCCTGAGCTGTAAATACCATTTTACCCACTGAAGGCCAAAGAAGTACGTCTACACAAAACATTTATTGACCAAGTAGTGAATATGCAAATCCTCGTATCCTGATTTGTTTACTGTATCCCCATTTCAATTTCTGTGCTTGTATATTAATCTTAATTTTGTATAGCAAACCCACGCCATTATACATACTTATAGCATGTTGCCCTTTCTCCCGAGAATCTATCTATTCCGTCTATTGCGTCCACATTCTTGGAATGTTCTCTAAATGATTTCTTCTTTCCCATAGGACGAAGAGAAGGAGGCCAAGTTGCGCGAGAAGAAGCTCAAGGAGAAGGAAGAGAAGGAACGCAAGGAGAAGGAGAAGAGAGATCTAGATGAAAAGAAAAGGGCAGAAAAGGCTGCTAAAGCAGCTGCATCCGCTGCCGCTGCAGCATCGGGAATCAATGGTGAGTATCTTCTTCGAGAGAAATATAAACTTATTCACATTTTCTGCAATTGTTTGTTAGGCAATGACGAGCTGAACGACTCAAACAAGTCTGACAAGTCCGGCAGACGTGTAAGTTTATATTCATTAGATATTAAGTCTTCTAGGCTGAAATTTAGGTTTACTACTTACTTATTTGTAAGCTAACGGATAGACTCACACTGAATGAGCTCGCCCTTGTGTAAATACAATCCCATCCCATCCCATCCCATCCCGTTCCATTCCAACCCAACCACACTCTCTTCACCTTAAGTTGATCCCGTAAGTTCCGATATTTTGTAGATAATCCGAATTGAGCTTAAGTTATCCTTATTTATCCTTATTGTGTACGAATTTTAATTTTATTTTTTTTCCCCTCCCATTTACCTTTCATTTTATGTTTGAAACTTTTGATTTGTCGCGATATTATGGGCCTTCACATGCGACCAGGGCGTTGGCATATTCTCCTCGGGTCGCAAGAGCAAGAGCGGTTCACCATCGAAGGATGGCAAGGAAAAGTCCGGAAAGGACAAGGACAAAGAAGTGGGTCGACTTGGTCTTGTTCTTACTTCGGGTCTTGGCGAGCAGGAACAGGATGAGGCTAATAAAAATGCTGCCAAAAACCGCGGCTCAACGACCCCCGGCGTCACACGTCCCTATGAGTACGCTGTGGGTACCGATGGAAACACTAGCCCAACACGCAAATCCTACACACCTGGCGGCTTCCGCTACGATCAGGATCCCAATGCCAAGAATCTTGGTGCCGATGGTCAAGAGCAGCTGTCGCCGACTTCACAGCAGAAGAAGATTGGCTTGGCCTTCAACTATGCTCCGGGCAACGAGAACGCCCTGAAGGAAACGGCTGAAAAGCTCAAGGCCGGACAGCTGTCACCCCGCACCCAGGACAAGCTAAACCGTGGCCAATTGTCGCCCAAGTCTAGAGCGAAGCTCCTGCAAGACGGTAATCTTTCGCCTACGACCAGAGCTAAGCTCCAGGGCAGCGCTGTAGATGCGGCCGCTGTACCCCTAAGCGATGCCCAGAAGCGATCTTATTCACCAACAAAGGGACCTCAGGGATACTCTTCCGGCGCACCAGGCAGCTATAAGCCGATATCTGATCCAACTTCAGATTTCCTTGAGTCCCAGCGCTACAACAAGGAGCCTGGCTACTTGGGCCTGGCGGATGCTGGTGCGACTGCTGCTGTTGGAGCTGCAGGTGCTAAGAAGCCTGGTTCACCCATAAAAAGTGGACCAGGTGCGGGTGCGGCAGCTGAAGCAGCAGCAAAAGCAGCAGCAGCAGCGGCAGCAGCAACAGCTGCAGCCGCTGCTAAGCCCAAGAAGAAGCGGGTGAAGATAATGGTCATTACCTCAAAGTATGATCCTTCTACAAAACGCATTGATGCCGAAAACGGAACGATTGAACACTCGACAGGGATCCTGGACCCAGCGACTGGTCGTATTGATACCAAGTATGGTGTAATTGACCCAAAGAAGGGCACCTTGGAGGCCCTTAATACTAAAACGGGAAAGAAGGAGCTGTACCAGGGCGATGTAGACATTAAAACAGGTAATCTGCACTTGGTTTCCGGAGTAGCAGATCCAAAGACGGGACGTCTAGATGACACGCTTGGCCAGATTGTGTGCATAACCCCGCAGGATAATCCGGTGGTGGAGCTAACGGTCATCACCAGCCGCATTGATCCCGCCACCGGCAAGATCGATACCGTTAACGGGGAGGTTGAGCGCTCTCTGGGAGTCCTGAATTTGGATACTGGGCTGCTGGATACAAAGTACGGGGAGATTAATACCCGCACCGGAGAACTGAAGGCCATCGATCCAAAGTCCGGTAAGATCGTGGTGAGCAAGAATGTCAAGGTTGATCCAGGCACTGGCCAGATCACCATTCTGGGTGTCATCGATTCTAAGACGAACAAGATTGATCCCAACCAAGGCCGTATAATCGAGGTAGGCCAGCAAATTGACCCGATAGTGGAGGTCACCTCGTTGGCTGGCAAGTTCGACTCAAAGAAGAACATTATTGATGCCAAGACAGCTCAGGTGGAGACTTCCGGTGGTCAGTTTGACCCAAAGGCTGGCAAGATCGATACAAAGTACGGCCAGATAGATCTGGTCAAGCATACAATCACCTTCAACGACCCAAAGTCGGGTAAGACAGTGACGCGTGACATTAAGATCGAGCCAGCCACCGGCCAGATTGTACTGAAGAACCAGATCAACCCCAAGAACAACAAGCCAGACAAGGACTATGCCAGGATAATCTCTCTGAGGATCGTGCAGCAACGCGTCGACCCCGCAACCAAAGCACCCATTGCCCAGGTCAGCGCCGCCAAGGACAAAGATATCATTGTGGATCCCAAGTCGAACCAGATCTGGGTGCCCACGGGTGCCAGCGATCCCAGCACCAAGGAGCAACAATACATTTCCAGCAGCGTCGACCCTAAGACGGGCTACGTCATCACCATCTACGGCTACCTGGACCCCAAGACCAACGAGATTAAGAAACAGACCAAGCTAGACCCCAACACGATCAAGATCGAACCCACTTCTGGAAAGATCTACACCGCCACCGGCGAGGTGGACAAAGCCACGGGTGAGCCGCTGTACGCCGCCACTCAGGTGGATCCAGAGTCCGGCGAGGTGTACACGAAGCTGGCTCGCGTAGACCCCAAGACTGGAAAGATCGTCATAGTTCGCATTCTGCTCATTTCCAAGACTGATGAGCGCGGTCGCCCAGAGGAGATCGACCCAGAGACCTGCGAGATCGATCCGGTCTCCGGTCGTGTTCTTAAATTCTTCAACAAAACCGTTTACGTTTATAATATGATTGACCCGGTTACTGGTGAAATTGTGCAGGTCGACCCGAACGATCCCCGATTCGCTGGAGCCCGCACCACTGTGACACACACGATGACCCTGACTGGAGAGATTGACCCCGTGACGGGTCGCATAAAAAGCGAGTATGGTGACATAGACCCTAACACGGGAGACATCGACCCTGCCACAGCCGTAACAGATCCAGTCACGGGAAAACTGATCCTCAACTACGCCCAGATCGATCCGTCCCACTTTGGCAAGCAGGCTCAGGTGCAGACCACTACAGAGACGGTGCCGATCACCCGGCAGCAGTTCTTCGATGGCGTAAAACACATTGGCAAGGAAGCATTACGGCGTGACTCCGAGGGAAGCTCAGACGATGACATGACCCAGCAATATGGCAGCGATACAGTCAAGGACATTGCGCTAAGTAGTCCAAGCCAGGCAGGCGCCAGCTCCAAGCTGGGTAAGCCAGTG
This sequence comes from Drosophila obscura, assembly GCF_018151105.1. Classification (NCBI taxonomy): domain Eukaryota; kingdom Metazoa; phylum Arthropoda; class Insecta; order Diptera; family Drosophilidae; genus Drosophila; species Drosophila obscura. Next base: position 2,015,522 of record NW_024542737.1, read on the forward strand.
AGCACGCCCACCGTAGTAAAGACGACAACGAAACAGGTGCTGACCAAGAACAATGACGGCGTCACACACAATGTAGAGGAGGAGGTCCGAAACCTGGGAACGGGTGAAGTGACATTCTCGACACAGGAACACAAGGTTAGCAAGGGATACACTCGTACCCTTCCTCTTTCTGTCTGTTTCTGTATTTGACTCTCGCCTTAATTCTAACTCTGAGCCTCTCAGATGCTTTTAATATTTTCGTATGCGACCATTTATTTACTTGAACTTTGCTGTTGTGTTAAATGTTGTTTAATTGTACGCACTAACCTAACCCCACCATCATCCACGCAACCACCTTAGGCTGATGCAACACCAACCGATCTGAGCGGCGCTTATGTCACGGCCACCGCTGTCACCACCCGCACAGCCACCACGCACGAAGATCTGGGCAAGAATGCCAAGACCGAGCAGCTGGAGGAGAAGACCGTCGCCACCACCCGCACGCACGACCCCACCAAGCAACAACAGCGCGTTGTCACCCAGGAGGTGAAGACAACGGCGACGGTAACTAGCGGCGACCAGGTAAGACAGAAGATCATTGGATCCAAGATCGCATGACTGCACCTTTCGTTTTGCATGAATTGATTTGATTTTCCCTTCTTGATTTGTATTTGCCTCGCTGTTGTGGCTGTTGTTTGTAACTTAGTATCAGAGACGTGACAGCGTTTCCTCGACCAGCTCGGGCGATTCGGGCACTCCCATCGATGGACCATATGATGGTTCTAGTGTGGTGCGCACAGACAACCAGGTTTGTTCTGCATCCCCCTGCCATCTTCTTAATCATATTGTAGACAAAGGATGTGTATGGCTTGGATTTTCGTATCTAACCTCTAGACCTGACTCGATTCTCCCAACAGAAATCTCCGCTTTACTCGAGCTCCGCGACCACAACCACTGGCCCCCATGTGGAGAGCACCCGTGTGGTGCTTGGCGAGGATACACCCGGATACTCGGGACACGGCGAAATCATCTCTACCCAAACCGTGAGCAGTAAAACCCGCACTGTGGAAACCATTACCGTAAGTACTTTTAGGCAACCGACACCCTGTCACTGACCCCATTCGCTCAGTGCGTAAGTATTCCGAGGTAGGCTACTTTACTTGACTCCCTCTACAACCTCTTTCCTGTGCTCGTACGCGCTCCACTGTACTATATTCCATACATCAGTCCCTTGTTCGAATGGGTTCAGGTTGATGCATCTTTGACAGATCACGCTTATCAGATTTTTAATGACCCATCCTTCCTTCACAGTACAAAACCGAACGCGATGGGATTGTAGAGACCCGTGTGGAACAGAAGATCACCATTCAATCCGACGGAGATCCAATCGATCATGACAAAGCTTTGGCTGAGGCAATACAAGTGAGTATTAAGCGGAATGCTGCAGTATAGTAGAGACGTCCAATAACGTGTACTTTTATTTTGCAGGAAGCGACGGCCATGAATCCGGACATGACAGTCGAGAAGATTGAAATCCAACAACAAACACAGTAGATTTTATAACTATTTCTAAAGATTCGAAGTAAATAGCACACTCACTCCCAACCCAAAAACATATAAACCCCACACACCAACCCACGCATAAAATTACAAATTAAAACATAAATACAAAACCGAAATAGACAGCACATGCAGTACACCTTTTATACAACCTACATATACGAGTATCTATATACAATATTATTACGATTATGAGCTGATGACCCACATGACATAAAAACTAATAAGTCTTAAAGTATCGTATCCGCAACCGTCTATGAGAAAATGCATCCACATGTTTATTATTTTTTTATTGCCACTGTTGTTTATAATTACTTTTTATTATTAAATATTGAATGTGCAAAGCAACGTTGAAATACAAACTCTATATATTGTACACCACGATTGCATTCAAATACAAAAATAAAACCTAAATGTACACATAAAACAATTGCGGCTATCATAATGAAACAATCGCGTACCCAAAAGGACGAGGACTATTCGCACTTGCTGAAATTGCTATTAATTTTCAATAAGCCACAAACTTCTAAATATTTGATGAACAGCCCAGAAGCACCCACCATGACGGTGGCGGCAAAGATATGAATCAGTAATGGGATGGGGCTGAACCTCTCCTCCCTCCACGTGGATGCGAGGTGCTTGGGGCTCCACCCCCAATGTCATTGCAATTAAATGAAATTACCGTCCAAATAGAACACAAATGAACCCATTGCGACCCGTTCAAGCGCTCAGCGATAAGAGCTCTGCATTAACATGAAATCCAATTCGCAAGTGCCTACCTCAAAGCGCGTGACTACTCGTGAGCTCCAAAGAGGGGAAAACGGTTGTTTAGTAATGCAATATTTGTGCATCGACTCCGTCGAGAAAGGGAAAGGAGATGAGAGTGGACCTTGCTAATAATATTACGTCCTGGGGCAGGAATTTCGCTTCGCTTTTTTTTGTTTCATTTTTTTGTGTGCAATTTTTAAGTCACGAATAAAATAGAGTATAACTTGTGTTGGCGGAGAATGTGAGGAAGGTAATGAACCGGCATAAAAAACCGTAATTAAAGTAGAGCGTACAAGGTGACTTACTAATGCATTGATTCATAGTTTAGATATAAAGTGCGCTCCCCACTGATAAAATGCCGAGCGAAAGGCGTTCAACTTCTGAGCCATGCCGTCAATTCGTCAGTCTGTCAGGCTGGCAGTCAGTCAGTCGGCTCACTTGGGCTTAGGGGCCCCTGCGGTTGCCTAGAATTTGCACCTGCATGTTCATGCCAACGCCCATGCACCCCGTACTGGCCACCACATACAGGGACACGATAACCGCATTGAGTGCCCTCTGCTCATGCATTTTTAAATGCCCCGCTGGAAAAATCCTCTTGCGAATATTTCGTTTTTCGTTCATGTTGCTATTGTTTTGACGAGCCTGCTGCATATTGCATGTTGTTGTGGTCAGTATAAAAGTTGTGGCAAATTATTGCATCAAGTTGTTGCCATTGTTTTAGTTTTTGTTGTTCTTCGAGTTGTTATTAGTTCAAAGGCCAGTGGTTTCTGAAAAAGCCAGGACGCCAGAAGGATTCACAAAGTAATGGAATATCTAAGTAACGCTTCTATGTGGCCCTGGTGATTCGCTAATCGTTGATTCAAGCAGCACAGCACGGTGTCCCTGTCCAGCCTTGGCGTCCCTAATCCCCAGTTGGTATCGAAATCAGTGCAAAAAATCAAATGCAGACCGGCAATTCCAGGCACTCCGACGCGACGACGCCAATTAGATTTGATGACGACTGCGCTTAAATGTTATAAAACAAAAGCCCAGCCCAGAAGGTGGAGAGAGGGCGTAACGGCAAGGGTGGTGTTATCGTACAAAGCGAAAAAGAATGTTAAGTGAATGCAGTGGGACCGCAAAATGTCATGCTAAATGCGAAGAACCACCTACCCTGCCACCCCAAGCGGTGGGAGCAATCTAATTCTTTTTCATGAAACTGCAATTTGCATGTCTGTCTGGTCATGTTCCCGTTGCCTGTCGACGTATCCTTCCCTACCCACATAGTTAAGTAATTGCCTTTGAATGGACTACATGAAATGGACAAGTTTTTCGACTTCTGCTCCTTCGAAGTACACATGCACATTCGGGATTGTGCAACAAGTGGATGTAATTATTGAAAATATTTGCATGGCAGCTCCCGCTCCCCGCTTCAGGGATAGTGCACCTTTCTGTACTCAACCCGTTCTTCAGTTGTTTGTAAACAAATGCCCCAACTCACGGACAGAACGAGACGAGTAATTTCCTAACGCATTGGAAGTGAAGTCCTTACGCTCTGAACATGGATGACGCATGCGCATACCATTTGTAACTGTTATACGGTGAATTCCCCTGCGTAAATTCACTTGGGCTCAATGCTCATTGAGAGAAATAACTAGATATTAGAGTGGGTGATGGTGATCTTTAGCAGCTTACTTTCTGTGAACGTATGCAAAAGAAGCTTTTATTAAAGTACAGTACTAGCGAAGCTAATTGACCCCTCATGCAGGTCCTTCAGTCATTCAGTCATTCATCCACAACCACTTAACACATTCTTTTTAGCTAATTAATAGACCATACTCTAATGGAATTTTTCTGAAAGCCAGGTAAACTGTTCCTTTGGCCAATCGGCCAAGAAATCATCATTAGGCTTTTGACAGTATATTTGATTTGGAAGTACGCACATGACGTCCCACAACTCCATGGACAAATATTGAAACGGCGTAATTAGTGCTGGACACATAATAAGGCATGCGAGTGATTAATTAGTACAACCGAACATTTCCTGATTAGTATGAAAGATGGAAATGAAAGCATTGACGGCTATCTTACGAATTCTCAGCACGTCGATCGCATAAAAGCCTAAATAAAGGAAACAACTGAAACCTAATTTGCAATCAAATTCAGAGAGCGATAAAGGCTTAGCTGACCACTCTACTCGGTCTGAGCAATTTGCGTTTATTGGGTGCACAAATATTGAAAAGAAATTTGCGCTAAACGCCTCAAATTGCCAAGGATGATAGCCACACGTATCTAAATGGCAATAAATGCAAATGAAAAGCAATAAACACACATCCACACAAGCTCACAAAAGTCAGGCCTACCTCGGCCAACCCTCAACGTTAACTCCCTCGTGGAGTCAATTCGTGGAAGAAGGTTATTGTTATGAGCAGAACGGGTTAACAAAAACACATTTTCAATAAATACCGATTATGATGAGAAGTCTCCCACCCCATTCGACCACTTGGACAAGGATTTGACTTTGGCAGTTTCGATTTGGGCATGCGAATTATTGGACCAGCGCGTGGACTCAGTGTGTGGGTGGGGTTGGAAGGAACATATGGCTGTTTTCAGGTGGGTCATTCGATGGCCCATTTATGAAATTATGCCACAACATCAAAATTTGATGAGCTTCAGCGTTACAAATGCTCTGGTCCCCGACTGTCGACCAACAACCCACTGAAAAGTTTACAACAAAACCAAAAAAATTTCATTGTTGGAAATGTTGTGGGCTCTTACGCAAGTTGCGAGCCCCACTCCTTGAACTCCATCTATTTTCTATCCAAATTGTCGGTTGCCTCAAGCATTGCATGTCTTTGGCATACGTGTGCCATAAAAAATTCATGGTATTCGTTCAATGTAGTCCACATAATTAGACAGGCTGCCAAAAAAGAAAGCAATTTCGAAAGTATGGCATTTTTGTCAAACTGATGGATACACCACCACGATCTATCAGTAGTAGCACCACTATAAAATTACCTGTGAACCCTTCTGACTACTTTGCGAGTATGTATATCAAGGGACCGCATTTCACTTGCCTAGTATACTCCTTCGGCAGTGGGTATGCAAATGGAGCACATGTCCAGACCGGACCTCCCTCTGACAGGGGACGATTAGCTTTTTGTATTGGCTGTTGTCCCGAACCCAATAGATGTGGCCCATAAAAAACAATGCGGCAATCGTTAGATTTCCCCACGAAGATTGCGGGCGTTCCATGTCCTGAAATTTGCGCGCTTATCACTTTAATGTCGGTTGGTCGCCGTGCACCTTGTGGGAGACACGTTGGTCGTTTCGCGTAAAGGTCATTGTGTTATTCGGCCCCAACCCAGCCCAAGCACCAACGCCAACCCCGAACCCAAACAACGTAATAGCGCACAATTTATATTATTAATGCTTCATACGAGTACGAGTATTAGTTCTCAGCTCGGAAAACCCTGAAGGTTTCCTCTATCAGCGCCACGGAGGTCCGTTGAAGGTCCTTCGGCATTGGTTTGTGAAGAACTCACCTCCAACTTCGACTATACTATAATAGCTGTGCCACCTCCATTAAAACTACGATTTATCTATATTTAAATTGTTATTTATATTTTTAAAGCAGAGGTTGGCTGCCCGGAAGCCAATATGAGTTTGATTTTGGATTTTAATATTGTATTTAACTTGAGCGAAGGATAGCGGTGACGTATGGCCCTGGGTGGAAAGGTGTTAAAAATAAAAGGCTCGTCACGGCAGCTAATTGAAGGACTGTCTTATTGTACAGTCGCTATCGAAGGTTCTCAGAGCGGGTGTACTTAACAAATTGCTTGGCCCAGTATTGCATAATGAATGAAGTGCAAAGAGAGAGTGCTCGGAAAACTACGCAATGAACTGTGTACACATACTCGTACTACAGCCCGAACTTGGACTTCATTTTTCGCGTTGCTAAAGAGGTCACCATATCAAACAGAGTTGGGTCAATAAAGCCCCAACCAGCAGGTAATTTTGGACCTTTGTGCGGTGGACACACGCATGTCAGTCCCCATTATTGGATCTCCACTACGCATTACCATTACCCCATACTACATACTACATCCCGAAATCGCGCATTGCTAGCAGTGGGGCTTTCTTTGCACCTGAGCTGGACTGACACAACTCCACCCCTACACCAACTCCTACCCTTACCATACCTCTTCCCTTTCCATTCCATCTAGGCACACGCCCGCCCATCTAAAAAGATAATTTACCAGTCGCCCGTATCGATCGTGTGAAGCTCGCAATGCTTTTCCTTTCCAAATTGCGTGCCGTGATGTTCAATTTTCCGTAGAGTGGACAAACGAAACCGCAAATGAAAAAACTAAACCAACTATTCTAGCTTGCTAGGAGGCGGGACAGAAGCAGTAGGTGGAGCGATGGCGGGTGGGGAGAGCTGAGGTATCCGACATGTGTGCCGCACACATGAATTATTAATCGACAATTGCCGAAAATGTCCATTAACCATCTGGGGGAGTAGGAGAGGGAGGCCACGAAAAATTTCAATTGCTGGCTAATGAAAATTATGGCAAACGGGGTTAGTTTTTCCATCTACATGCAGGTGTTTTCGTTTCTTTTTACGGGGTGAACCATTTGCTGCGTATTTATAACCATATAATCCTAATTCGTTAATTCTGATAGACAGTGGCCCTACTTTCCCGACACATAGCAACACGAAAAATTTAAAATCATTAAGGTACTGCTTTTATGCTGTATCTTGACTATCCTTATAATTAATAGATCCTTATTAAATTTGCAAAAATTTTAGTATATTTTGAGTCCGATCGACAGACCGTATCCTCACGTTCCTGGGGAAGTATGTATTTGGTAGAGGTAACGTACATACATCTGTGAATCGGCCTTCCAAAAAAGGCCCTACACGACCGACAATTGCAAATGACCATTTCGGCTTCTCCCATCTGTACTGTCATTATGGCCTTCTATAATGTCTAATTAGTATGGGTCACTGGCACGCTCTATTGGGCAAATGATCAATATTATTGAAATGAGTTTTCTATCAACAATTTTTGGATGTCAATTATTTCTAGATTTGTGTGGAGCACTCAAAAGCAACGAGCAAACGAAGAAAATCTAACATTACAACATAAATCTCCATTAGAGCAATACAGCCGCCGAAACAGCTGAACCAACACCAAGAGTTGGCCGACAGAGACTCGGCTCAGCCGGTTTTGAGTGAGTGTAAGAGAGGATTGCTTTACTGACGTGTCATTCAACTCGATCGAGAACCAGAAGTCGACGCTGAGAGCCACACAGGTGAGCGAAGCGTGAAGAGGCCCGCGTGGCTATAGCAACTAAAGAATATCTGTTGAGCGCAGCGAAAAAAGACGAAGAGGTAAGAGGAGAAAACACTCCGTCTTGAATTTACCTCGACTTTGCTCTCGCTTCCACCCGCAATCAGTTCGCAAAGAGGGCCGGAAGAAGAAAGGTCAAGTTCATAGGTGTTCTGGAGCAAGAGATCCATTTTTGCAAAGACAATGATGAGAATACTGGTGACACTGCTACTGGCGGCACTTGTGGCGCGGCATGCTACGTGGGCAATCTCGTGTGCCGGCTGTGTGGACTTGGACGAAATCAACTTTCAGAATACCGTCGAGCGCTTTCCGTTTGCTGTGGTCAAGTTTGACATTGCGTTTCCATACGGGGAGAAGCACGAAGCATTTGCTGCCTTCTCCACGGCAGCCCACAAGGTAACTGGAGAGCTGCTGGTGGCCACTGTTGGGATCAAGGACTATGGTGAACTGGAAAACAAAGCACTGGGTGAGCGATTTGAGGTTGACGAAAAGAAGTTTCCGGCCATACTCCTCTTCAAGGGCAGTGTGGAGCAGTTCGTTAAGTTCCCCAGTCACTTGGAGGTCACACTGGACAATCTAAAGGCCTTTGTCAGCAGCAACACCCCCCTGTATATCGGTCGCGATGGTTGCCTAAAGGAATTTAACGATGCCATCAAAAACTACGCAAACCTACCGGACGAAGCTCAGCTTAGCTTGATTGAGAAACTGGAGGCCCAGCAAGGGAGTGGGAGTGGCAAATATTACGTGTTGTACATGCGGAAGATCCATGAGAACGGATACGATTTCCTCGAGGAGGAGACAAAACGACTGTTGCGCCTCAAAGCTGGAAAAGTGACCGCCGCCAAGAAGCTGGAGCTGCAGCAAAAGTTGAACATTCTGGAAGCCTTTCGTGTCCACAACCTAACCAAAGTAACGCCCGAAAAGGAGTCATCAAAGGAGGATCTTTGAGCCAGTCTCTTCTGCACCTTCTGTATGAATAAACAAAATTGTAGTGATCTTCAAGTGCACTCCATCTAGGGAATCAGATTTGTTTGTACATTAAAGCTTAGTTTAAACATATTTCCATCGATTCAGTGCTTTTATTATTATTCCCTAATCACATGGAAGCTACAGTCATGTGATCCCGAGGGACCACGGTTGCCGAAGCACGGTTGCTACAATGTGAGAGTGCGATTGTACTATTACACCTTTCGTCACTCCTTTGCTATGGCATTTGCCCCATTAATTCAGAGAATTATTCCATTTGCTTTAGCAATATGCAGCAAAAATTCATTTACGTGCGATTTTGTGGTGCTGGTGATTTTTCTAAATGTTTAAATTATGTATTTACCTGTACATATGGTTGTACATACATACGTACATATATATGTGTGTATAGGATCCGAGATGTTTAAATTTTAGGACGATGAAGCTGCGATGCTCTTTTCCAGCATGTGGTCTAGTGGGATAAGTCAAGTCGCTCTATCCAGGGTCCCTCGGCTCAAACGCTGGGCTAGATGACCTTTTTTTTCTAAAGAAATTCTTTTTATTTGCGCCATTTTTGAATAAATGCTGCATTATGCACAGCAAAATCAAGCAAAGCGTGGTTCGGTGAGTTAAGTCGAGACCTTCCGATCCGGGGGTCCTCGGCTCGAAGCGTGCACGGACTTTCTTTTTTTTTTCTTAAAGAAATCTTTTTTTCCACAGTTTTACAGTAAAAATTACATTTTAAAATTGTTTTGATTTTTTTTTAAATTTAGCTAGCATTAATTAAATATTTAACTGGTAAAAATTTAAGAAGAGCTTTTAATTGAGCTTTTAATTACAGCTTATTTGTTGTTTTTTTCTCTATTAAATGTTGAAAAAATACCATATGAAAATTAAAAAAATTTTACTTGAAAAACAGAACAAAAATACTGCAAAAAAAAGTAGACCATAAACAAAAAACAAAAACGTTTGGCATTTTTTTTGGCTATTTTGGGTTAAAAACTTGGCTAATTTTTAAATTTTACATGTAGCACATGCAAAATATACTTTTGGGCTGCTCCGAAGCATATCGATATTTCATAGCATACATTTGGGTAAATAGTTTTAATATATTTCGCAACTTTCCTTTAAAACATGTAAGCTGCTTTCTGGCGCTGCTGATTACGATTGAATACTGGTCGGGTTAATTATACATATTTAATTAATTAGGCTTGCCGTCATATTAATGGGAAATGTAATCCTTTTCAGCAATACTCAAATTTTTCCACAGCTATAATTTGCCATTTAGCCCGTTTTAGATCTGTAGTTCTGGCAGCTCTGAGCTAAAGAGGCGGCAAAAACTAAAATTAAATAAACTATTTATTAAATATAATGTTTCCTCTCATCAGCACTTGCACGATCGTCCCAAAGCAAAAAACGAAAAAACTGGCTGCACGGGCCAAGCAGTTTTCCCAATGATCCCAAAGATGAGGCCAGCGGGAAATAGTGTCGGCGGAAGAGGGCTGTGAGGGGAGCCGTTGTTGCTTCTCTGTTGTTTACTGTTTCTGGTGGCGCTGTGTCATGAGCGCAAGTGTATGTGTGGATGTATCTGCTAGAGGCTTGCATGTGTTTGTGCTTGCGTTGTTATCGCTCATTTTCACTTTAATATAATTTGTTGTTGGTGCTGCTGCTGTTGCACTCTCTTGGAGTTTGCTCTTTTGTGCACGCTGTTGGGGCGGCCATATTTATTTTTGTTGTTGCTGCTGCCGCTGATGGAGGCAGACAGCAGCAATAAACGCACTAAAAAGATCTTGTTGTTGCCGTAGTCATCTTGTTTTTGTATTTTGTATGCGAAAGTCAATGAACTTTTTCGGTGTCTACGCATTTTTCGGATAGATATTGTTGTTATTTCTGCCGTTGTTTGCGATAACTATTTGAGTGCACTCTGCTGCCGACGCAACGAATACACACGCTGAGAAATGGGCATGGGGAAAGGAAAGTACATATCTGCAGATACCCAAGTTGCCTATCAGTCTCCAGTCGATCTGCGGATAATGCATTGAAATTCAATGAAAAGTCTCAGCCAGCGCCCGCTTTTGCCAGTGGTCACAATTTTTTAATGTTTCTCAGATAAGCAACCTTTGACCCGCAGCTCTGCCAATTGGCAATCTCCCAAATAAAAAAGGCGGAAAACTCAATTGGAAAAACGGCAAGCATTTTCTGCTGGTGCTCGCGAAAAGTATTTTCACACACTTTTAACCGCAGAACTATAACTCAGATTCCCACTCCCAGTTCTACTCCACCCTCGACGTAGACTGGAGGAGGGGCAGATGATGCAAATGTTTGCCTTTCCACGCAAGTGCATCCATCGGCCAGAATCAATCAATCTCGTGCAATCAAAGACAACCCTTTTTGCCATGGGAAATTGGGAAAAAATTGAAAGCAGATCGCCCACGCAGACAACCAAGCGCAGAAATTTGAACCCTTCTCCTCCTCCACCTCCTGCTGCTGATCGGGTATTCATTCACTTGCAGCTGAGTGCGCAGTTGTATATAAGAAATTCTTAAAATGTGCAGACAGGATAATCAGGAGCTGCAATCTGCAGCAAACGCGACTGCGGAGAACCAAATCGAGCAAGGAAAAATTGAGAAATTTATTATCGCCGGCGACGACGCCCAAAGCCAACACGAAAAGTCACCATCAAACGTAATGTTGCAGGTCGCCATTGCCATTGCCAAGTCAAGTCCAAGGGATCTCCATGTGCATCATCCGGGGACTACCTGCTGTGAGATTTACGTTTATACATTTCATTTTGTCGTTTTATTCATTTATTTTCGATCGTTTTTTGGCCATAAAACAGGTTTGGTCTCGACTTTTTTCTTTATCTCCCGCTGCAGATCGCTGCACATTTGTGCAGCCCAATTCCAATACCAGTGCCAGTCCAGTCCCGTCCCAAATAAATTTCGATTCCAAACTCCATCTCTCGCTCCAATCCAATCTCCCTCCGCGATTCAGCACGCCTACAAGATGTCAACCCATAAAGACGCGCAGACACTACTCCGTATCGATTGCGGCCCTCGATCGAAGGGTAAGGGTCCGCCGGGGTCAGTCCAAAGCAAATGCATAAATTGTGTAATCCCCAGCTAGCGCGATACGAAATCTGTTCGGCTGTCTCTGACTGTGTTGATGATGCTGCATCGGAAGAGCTCTGCTCTGGGATTCAGCTAAGAAAAACATTTTCACGACTCTCTCCTGACTCTGATGTTAGTTTTTTGTTTTCCTATTGCTGTTGGTTTCTTTTTTGCGGCCTCTCTTGGGGCCCCGGGACCAAACCGGCACAGGTAGCCCGTCCAAAACCCGATTTTCTTCATCGTGTAATGCGTTTTTCTTCTCTAGGTTTTTGAAAAATGTTTCATTTTGAGGTTTTTGCTTTCCTCCAACCTTCTTTGATTGCATTTTGTGGCAGCTTGAGCTCAGCTTCAGTTTGGTCTCATGGCTTAATTGGTGGACTAGACCTCTTAGAGGGCGGGGTGGGGCATGGGTAGGCCATGGGCGGGGGCAGAAGCATGGCCAGCGTTTTGGTCGATTGGCGTTCTGGGCCGCCAGCGTCAACGGCCATGGCCATCGCGCCGCATGCAGATAGATACGTACCTTTCCAGAGTCAATGACTTGTGAGGCATTTTCGTGGGCACCCAAACACCTAAGAAACGCTTGACAGATTTATTCACGAATATATTCAATGAGAGAGGCAGGAAAATGCATTGGGATTGGTGTTCTTATGTAAAAGGATCGAAGTGCAAGTATTGATTAAGATTCATGAGAGATCCGATAGCAGCAGCATTCCCCTGCCCCACCACCGGATTTTATGTTGATAAGCCACAAATGCTGGAAGGTTGAACCCTTTCTAACTTTCCTACCCTTCCTGTAGCCAGGAGCTCCAAGGAACGACTATACAATGCATCCTTGCATTTCGCGGATCCCATGACCGCTGACCCTCATCTTCCGAGGACTCATAGTTAATGTCACATAATTGGCGGAAATTTGTTTGGCGTTTAATTGTCAGACTTTCACCATCCACACCGCTCGTCCACTCCCTGACCTCGCTCCCTCTCTATCACAGCCAAACACTAGGCCATTTCCAATTAAATTTTCACAATTTCTCAATCAATTTTTCTTTATTGACAAAGATGCGGGCGGGCGCAAGCGCAACCCGCCAGCTAAATTTGTGTATCAGATATCTTTTGGATTGCAATTGCAACATTTCATTGAAGCGCTTCCCTCTCTAGTTCTCTGGGACTCTCTGGATGTTGGCATGTTTATCATCACCCGTCCGGGTCATTGACACGAGTTTCGCTTGGCGTTGCTTATGCGTACAAATGCAACGTCTAGAGAGCTGGCTTCGTGCGTAATGAGGGCGGCAGAGGGAGCGCCCGGTCTTCACATTCGGCGCGAATAAAATGAACCGTGTAGCTTTTCCGCCATCCCGCGAACGGAAGTCCATAAATAGTGTGTTTAGGTGTTAGTGTTTGTGCGTGTGTTTTGGGTGCGCCTCACTCTGACCCACCCAGACCTCGGACGAGGGTCATGAGCCAGCTGGAAGGTTCTTTTCCCAGGATCCTATGGTAACCAAAGACAACCTGCATCTTTGCTGTGCATTGCGGGGTCCCGCTGCTTTGCAGATGAATATCAGAACACGTCTTTGTCCTGGGCCAGGATTCGCGGCGTTCCCACAGTCAGCTTCAACAGAAACAACTAAAACTATTGTCTGGCCGACTATCGAGTATTTTTATATCAAAATCAGAATCAACCGCCAAAGAGTGGCAAAGAGACTCAGAAAAGTCAGAAACCCAACAATAGAGCCTAAAGGCCAGTGCCAGTGGTTGGCCCAGGCAACGGAAAGACAAAGTCAGAAATCGCTTAAGGTTAACACATCGCCAAACAATGGCCGTGCAAATGGACGGAGAGAGGATCGTAAGCCGGGAAAGGGGAACGTGGAGCTAGGTTCTAACACGGGGACAAGTGTCGCGACCACGAGGAGGGTAAGAATAAATGAGAACCTGTTTCTCGTATCCCTTCTTCGAGAACAGCCTGTACCTGAGACCGACCTGTTATGCGATGCCTTTCAAGCCCAATCTTAATTAGGGGAGGGGAAAAGGCTCTGTCTCTCGGATGCTGAGTCAGCAGCAATTGCTAAAAAGTAAATAAAAACGCTCACCGGGACTCTCACGGAGTTGCAAGAAGATCGCGCAAGCATCGGGCATTGGACACCGGGCATCGATGGATCGACCAGCTCACAGCGAACAATCAACAATTCCTTGTGCAGGTGCCGAAGACAAACATCAAAAGTCACATACTCCAAAACAGACGGCGGACAATGGGCACAAAAGTCAGTGAGAAAACATTAGACGAAGGAGAGAAAGAAGGGAATGGAAAGGTCCAAAGAAAAACATAAGGGACGGGTCCCGAAAGGACACACATATGCGAGTGCACATTCTCGACTATAAAATTTATTCGCATTAATCGCCGTCAGAGATAAAAAAATGAACGTAGAATTGTCGAGGAGAGGGACGCAGACAGAGGTCCGACATTAGGATGATAAGGCAATATTGACACCTTCACCAGGGACTATGGGCAGGTAGGTAGTCCCATCGGCATTGTTGGCATCTTCTGATTGCGTGAGCGCTTCGTTTTCTGGACTAAAGAGAATATAATTTGCAGTTCGAGGAGTCTTAGTCAAGGATTTGTGCCCACGACAGGACTGTACCCTGGATGTACACCTTGCTAGGCATCGTTTCTATTTCTGGTTTGGGCCTGTCCTAGCTCGTTCTCGACCGGCTAGGGTGGAGGGTACAACGACGGGGGCGGAAGTACCGCAAAGTGGAATGAAGCGTATGCGTGTGTAATTAAGTGTCGCAAAAAGACGGAGGAGGCTCACAGCGGCTGGTGTGGGCGTGTCTGTATGTAGTACACGGGATACGAGTATATGTGTAAATAGAAAAAGCATGTTGTTGCTGTACTCCTGGTTGGATGATGCTGTCCTGTCAGACGGGGGTGGGTGGGTGATAAAAATGTTGATGTAAATTGCAAAAAGCAGTTTTTATGTCCCGTTGCCACATTCTGGTAAGAGGGAGAGGTCTATGCCCGTGACGCGGGCGGAGGCGGGGTGAAAGTGAAAGCCTCTGAAGTGGTGCAAAATATTAGACAAGGGCTGTTGCCTGTGGGTGGCAAGGTGGTTGGGTGTGGTGAAGATGGGGTGGCTCGCTGGCTTTGATCTGACATTGTTTGTTTTAGTTTCCCGTTCTAATAATGGTGCATCGATGCGAATGCTCAGCTTCAAATCGGTCAGCACTTGTAGGAGGAGGTCTCGACAAAACAGGCCAGGAGTGGTGGCAATCGTCGACAGAAATGGCAGTAAAATAGTCTCCAACTAAAGTTATTAGGTATATTCAATTACTTACAGTAGATATCGGTGCGAAGAGTCATTGACACATCCAAATGTGCAAAGGTTAGATGACAAGGAAGGGAGATGTAGATGAAGCATCGGAAATCGTTGATCGGAGATCTAGGACCTGGGATCTCTGCTGTCTTTGCAGCGATCACGTAGCCAGCAAATTTTCAAGAAAATTATGCAAATTTTTCAAGGTTCTCACGATCGAGGAGACGATGCTCAGTGTACCTGACACCCAACAGTTAAATTAGAGCAAAGATCCTGCAGATCACGCAGATCTCGCATCTCTTCGGTGGCAGCAGAAAGAGTTTTCCACAAACAAGAAAATTTGCATAAGGTTTTCACTTAGCGAAAATAGGGTAAGAGATGTCCTCGCCCCCCCTTCCTCTCCTCTCTACCCATTTCCTTTCATTTCCTTGATTCCTGATTTGCATAAGATACCTCGACTTGCGAAACTGCCAAAAGAACCTAAATGGAAACGAAAGTGAAAATGAAAATGTGAAAAGGAAAACAGACACAGAAGGACCAGACAGGGGTTAATTATGCGCACAGTGGACGCGGACGGCGCCTCAGTCCCAGCATGCCGACACGCTCGCACACCTGAGTCCTGGCAGGGGGTTGAACATTGAAGAGGGACAGCAACAGCGACGCTCATTTGCATAACGTCCACATGAGATGTGCATGCAATTTACTTGGTTAAAAATTATGTAAATTATGCGTGCAAAAACCACCGAAGGAAACGTTCTCACGCTCGCAACTCCTTCGGCGGTTTCCTGGACCTTTCCTTGCCTATCTTGGGGTGCGGTGTTTGGGTTTCTGCACACCAGGCTACAAATCAATTTTGATCGATTTTCATTAAGGTCTCGATTGATTTGCATTTACATATTCCTTGGCTTCGATTCGATTCTCTTCCCAGAAATTCTTGATTGGGTTGAAAATTATGTAAATTATCAAACAAATCCCTTCTTAGGTTCGGACCCAAGATCGAAAGTGGTGGACAGTGCGTTTCCTGAGAGTTTGTATTTCAGTCTTTGAGGGAACCACTTCCAGTCTCTTTCAGTTTGCCATTTTGCGCGTTTCGCAATTGTGCGAGATGAAGAGGATTCGCTTGCCGAGAGCTCCTCCCATCGTCGCGTCGAGTTACCACCACCAACCCCACAACCCCTGAATCCCAGGCGAGGAACTGCCACAAACTTGGCAAAATCGCCAATGCGATTCGCCAAATCCAATCGAAGAGTCATTGCATGTTGCAAATTGCAAAGGCCAGCCAATGCCCTATTCTCTATAAGCCCAGTAGCAACCACACCACCATTTCGAGAAGAGCTCTCCGCTTGTCGCTCCGTTCCTCCTCTCCTTCCGTCAGGAAAACATTCTATGAACTTTGGCCAGAGCATAAAAAATCCGCAAAATGAGGGTTGTCTCTCGTAAAGTACTTATCAAAAACACCCCAAAAACGACCCTCCCCTCTCTTCGACACACACGCACACGCACTCTTGCATTATTAAATGTGTTTTGTGCGTTACGTGTATCTTGTATCTGGCAATTTCGCAGCGGCAGCGTTAGTGACAGCGGCCACATGCAAATTTTTCGTCGCCGTTGCACAGGGGTTGAAGTAAATAGGAAAAAAAAACAGGAAAATTTAGCTCAAGCCAAAGCTAAGCTGCAATACTAGATGGGATGGAGCCAGACGCCGTAGAAGCCCTCCTGATACCAACCCCCCAGACGCACCTTCTGCGAAGTTTTTCTGCGAGCGATTTTTGTGGCGTGGAAGGAGCTTCGACACTTCCTGCATTTTCCTGCTCCGTTGCGGTTTGGTTTTACAGGGTTTCAGGGTGGCCGTTGCAGTGGCAGAAATAATTTTCGTTATGCCCTCAGTGCTTCCCTCATATTTCTGGCATTTTCAAATCGAAAACCAACTGTAAACATCCAAATATTATTTTCCTCGCAGCCATCCCAGATGTTTAACAATCCCCTTGAAACGTCGAAGCCTCTGGTTGTAGGGACATACAGGCTTTCCTTATCACACGCGGATCTGCAACTGTCACTTTTCATATGGAAACACACCAAGATTGAGGAAAAGCCGGGGAAAACGTGATGTCTGTAAACACCCACGACAAACATTTGCTGCTATCATATTTGGCATAAATTACACGCCGTACGCCATATCTGTCGTGCCGTAGTGGTGCAGGGGAGCTATCCCTCGGTTTCGTTTTCAGTTTTTTGTGCAGTACCGCCATAAAGAACGAAAAAGGAATAGGAAAACCAGGCGAAATGAAAACAGATATGAAAATAGAAATACACACACTCGTCGCGCTTCACACGCGCAAGGATCTCAAAAAGGATCCAATTACAAAGAACGCCAGAGAACTTTGACTTGAACAAAGCAACATACACACAAAAAAGGAAAAAAGAAAAAAACTACAAAAACAAAACAAAATAGTTTGAATTTTGTCGCGATTTGATGCTATTCTCTCGATCCTGGGTCCATTGTTTGGACATGGGCAGCGTGTGTCAGTCACTCGAATTGCTCGAGTCGCTCGAGTAGGGGCTATCGATCCTGGTTTCACTTTCGTTTTGTTCTCTTCGGCCTGAGATCCTTTTCGCCATTGAATGCTGGTCCTGCTGGACGAAATGAGGGAGAGCGGGAGGGAGTGTGAGACAGAAGCCTGACCATTGTTTTGACTTATTGACCTTTGCGGGCCAATTAGGCACATTCAATGAGCTATGTATATAAATTAGCGTGATACATTGCATAGACTAGCAGCACGGCGGTTATGCAATGAAGCTAATGAACGCCCCTGGCAGGAAAACTCGTGATCTGGCCCAGCAACACGCGTTCAACTTGAGTTTATGTTGGTGTAGGGCCGCCACATGAGGCATGCAACAAACCGACTCCAAATTTGTATGCATGCCAGTGTGTGTGCGCTTGTATGTATGTATCTGCGTATCCACAAGTACGAGTATCTTGTGTTTTTACCAATTTCCCCTTGCTATCCATCGCAAAGATGGCGTCGTCGAAATCGTTGCTGTCTCTTGCGCTGATCGTGCACTTCCTCTCCTACTGTTCCACCACACCACCCCACCTCCTCACTCTTCTACACCAACCATCACAGCACTGTTGGCATTTTATTTTATTTTTCTTTTCGTTCCCTTCTTCTTAATATTCTCTGTTTTGTTGACATTTCCAAAAATGTTTTATCGCGCTACCGTCGTTGCAGTTGTTGCTCTTGCGTTAGCTGTGGATGCCACGTTTGTTTGGGTATGTGTATCCGTGTAAGTGTGTGCAGTGCGTTTTCCCGAAATTAAATGCAACATTACGTCGACTCACTGCCGCTTGCACTCAATTGCGTGGGTAATGCTAATTATTTGTTATTCCACAGCGTATTTCTGGCAACGCGTAATGGGAAAATGGTAGGAAAACGAGAAAATAGAAATAGAAAAACATACATACTTTGGAAGACACGCACACGAGACGTGCAATTGCTGGCGATTTCCGGCTGCACAGCACCCAAGCCAAACAGCAGTGAAGAAGAAGAATAAGAAGAATACGAATAATATTAACCGTACTGACTGTACCACGGATTGCAGTGGAAATCTAACGACCTTCAAGCTAATATCATATGTTCTATTGCCAAGGACGAGCTAAAGCATGGGTTGCCTGAAATTCATGGACTCGAAATATCATCTGACATTGATATAACACTCTCAATCTCAACCAAATAACGGCCTCATTATGTTTGTATGTATGAACATATGTGTGTGGCCCTTTGATTGTAATTAATGAGCCGCAATATTTATTTAATAGCAACGAGAAGGAACGACACTTGGTCTCCGTCTCGTCTCCCAGACCACTCCAGGATTGCGTAATGGCCTGTCACTCAACTGCAACTGCAGCATCAAGACAATATTCTTTGTTGGATCAAGCGGACAATGCAAGACAATTTCTCGGCCACTTGTCAAAATAATTTGCGCCTCGCTTGGGCCTTGGGATAGTCGGATACCTGCCGTGCAATTGTTGACTTAGTTGGACTCCCACCAGATGATGATGCTGAGATGGGAAATGTGTGAGAATTTCTTAAGCAATTCGAAACTGAGGCTGTTTGAGAGAGGTGGAATGGGTAGAGGGGCTTTCTTTTAGTAACCCTAGTCTGGGTTCTAGTTATAGATGCAATTAATGCGATTATGATCCATTTCGAGTCTCCCACTGCAACAGAAACAGCAACAAGTGATCACGCAGTAAATTTTCTAAAAATTATCACCTGTACAGTGGATTCGGGGAATCAATGGTTCAATAACCCAACAATGGAAAACCAGAAGAATGACGAGAAATTATGGCACACACAAAGAGCGTTATACAGAGGATGTGGACGAGGGACGAAGGACAAACCAAAGCGAATGCACAAATTGATTGCTGCTTCTGTTGCAGGGGCGAAGTGGAGGAGGACGATCGTCATGCGAGGCATGCAACAGGATACATACATACACACGCACACGCACAGCGACGAGCATGCGGGATGAAATCCCTGGGAAAAGTTAACTTTTTGATTCGATTGGGGAAGGAAAAGAATCACACGGAAAAGTCACACGGATTGAGGGAAAAAGGGAACATGTTGCAAGTCAGTTGCTGAGCAGCAGCTGAACTGCAGCAGGTTGCATCAGTTGGGGAAAGGGGAAAAGGATAATAAGGCAGAACAATAGTCAGGTCTGAATTGGCTCCGCGATTCCCTGAGATTGTTGTTTCGCGTTCTCTACGTTTAACCCACTCGTATTTTTACACCTGTCAATTTCTCTCCCTGGTTCGCACCTCAGCTAGATCTTGTTTAAGAGAAAAGCTATCAAAAGCCCAAACTTTTGGCAAAAGCTTATATTTGCAGAGTGCTATCTTTCTGGAACTATATGTTGTCGTTGTCAGTTTTCAAAACAAGAACACTTTACAGAAACTAAGCATAAGCAGCAAAATGTTTAATTTTCTGAAAATATTCAATAAATTGAAATCCGACTAACTCTGTCGTGTTCTTCATTTCTTAGTTTCCCAAAATACACCCCTGATCTAATCTCTCTCCAGCAAGCTTTCTGCCTCTACTTTATTCTGCCACTGTCGTTCATTCTCCCTGCTGCTCACACTCTTTTCCCAACTCGACTTCACTAGCCTAACCACGT
Organism: Drosophila obscura; assembly: GCF_018151105.1. NCBI lineage: Eukaryota > Metazoa > Arthropoda > Insecta > Diptera > Drosophilidae > Drosophila > Drosophila obscura. Next base: position 2,035,718 of record NW_024542737.1, read on the forward strand.
GTGCCTATGTATGTACTATAATCTGAGACTCATTTAATATTAACTATCAAATGAACAGAGCACGGTTTCAGAGAACTTAAATTTTTCCGCAAAAATGGCGATTGAAGCTGTGCCAAAAATAGGCAAAACTAGCGCGCTCTTGCACACTTCGATACACTCTGCACGCACACAGGCACACCTATTTGGAAAGCTTGTAGGTGAGCTTTTTGTTTTGCTCATTTTGTTGTGTGCAAAAATGGCCTCTGATTGGTCGGATTGCGAATTTCGTGGAATTTCGCGAACGTCGGAGCGAATCGAAAACATGTACAAAATAGCTTCGGCAAAGCAGTTTCGCCTCGGCTGCTACTCGGCTCCGAGCGGGAGAGAGAGCCGGAGAGAGTAAGTTTTTGCATGTTTACGTAATTTGTTGTTGTTTGCGACTAGTTTTTTGCGTGTTATTTTTTTTGCCGGCATTTTGCTCTTGAATTTTTTGTTTTTGCAGCATTTCAAGTTCAAGTTTAGGGACGGCGCCGCTCTGCTCTGCCTAGGCATTGCTGTTGTTATTCAGCTAGCCGTGCTTTCGAACGCGTATCGTATCTATGTATCTGGAAATGTGCGTGGTGTTGTGGGTCCGTTCTGTAGGGTTCTGCTATGGCTGTTGACGCAACTTGTTCCCGCTTCCCCTGGGAGAAGGAAGTGGTCGCACTGAACTTTTCCCCTTTCTACACATAGGCATCTTTATGCAATTGGCATTGAAGGCGCACTGTTCTTCAGTTTATTCACGTAGAAGGGTGGGTGGCCCTGGCCCAAAAGTGGCACATTGGAATATACATGTGTTGGTTGTAAACATCTCAAGAACCTGAACCTCCAAACATAATTTACCATTTTTGTGCCAGCAACAACAGCACAGACAACAATTCGCTGTAAAAAAAAATTATGTAACAATCAAGAGTGACCCTGAAAAACGCTCGACAGATAAACAAGCCACCAACTGTCGGTTTTTCAGCTTCGGTGTCGGTTTTGTTTTCGATTCTGTTTTTTATTTGCAAAATACTTGCTTTGACTTCTCTCTAATCGTGTGGCGCATAAGGGCCGAACTGATAATTCTATGCTCTCAGAGAGCTTTCCGCTCTCCAAAACTTACCTCACCGCACTGTCTCTTCCGCAGCCGGGAGGTGTAGAATTGTTGATTCTTTTCCTAGTACGAAACTTTTTTGTTCAATTTGTGAGTCAGCCTATGTACATACATTTATGTACATACATCTGTATATGCAATATGTATATGATTGTGTGTGAGTGTCTGTCATACATAAGTATTTACATGCACATGTACAGTCAGAGCTTTTCTACACACGCCATTTTTCGCTGCTCTCTCCAGGCGAGAATCAGCAAGAAACGGAATCAGTCGGTTAAACCGCCTAGACCCAGACCCAGTCCCCAGACCCAATCCCTTGGTTAAATTGTGAACTCAAGGTCAGTTTTCGTACCGCTCGCAGAACGCTTGTGTTGTGTTCTGCCTCAGAACTTACATCGCCGCTCTCTTTCTCTCTCTCGGTTGGACACATGTAAACCTCGCCCTGCCGCGCCCTGCAGGGTCTACGCACAGATACAGTGATACATGCCAGCGGTCGTACATGTGTAAGCTCGGTGAAACATTTCTGGGAAGTTGTTTTTTGCTTATTTTTTATTTTTTGTATCTTTGCGGCATTTTGCATACTGACCGCCGAGTGTTCGCACCGATCCTCGCGAGTTTTCCACCAGAAATCCAAGTAAACAGCAAGCTTAAACCACAGAAGAGAATCGCCCGGAGTAATGCCAGTGAAAATGGCGGGCTCCAGCTCAAGTTTAGTGGAAACGTGGCGAAACTATTTGCGAAACTGCGAAACGAAATATGGTTAGAATCGGAGTTCTAGCTAGATCGCAAAGATACATTCGTGAAACGTGTTCTACGGCGGGAACGAAAGCATCGAGAAGGCAGACCGTGCCTCCATCATCTCGCAGATACAAATTACAGAGCGACACATAAAACTACTAAATACAAGGTATGTAAGATCGGTGGCGTCCCCACCCCTAACCATGTGACCGTGGCCATATGAATTCAAACGAAAATTCACAACGCTTGACTTGAAATTTCCCTCAAATTGCTAAAAATAAAATTCGAATTGCGTGCTTGTGTCTGTGCCTGTGTGCGATAGTGACTTTTTGGTGAAAATATCGTGGAAAACGCACCCCATGCGCTGCTCTAAATGCTATCTGTACTTCTCGACAAGGAGTTGGGGGCGTGTCCGCAGCCGGAGCCGGAGCCAGACTCGGGGCCTAGCAGCGTTTCCATTTCCTTTTCCCAAATTTCCACATGTGCATGTGCAGCAAACTGCAACTGCACACTCGAGTGGTGTTGGCGGCACAAATGGCATGGCCGTGGATCGCTATTTATAGCAAGCGCATTAGTATCTGCATGCTACATGGAGAGCATATGTATGTATCTGTACGAGTATCTGTATCTTTCTTTGTGGAAAAATGTGTAAACTACATTTGCAAACATATTTGAATTTCTTCCGAACCATCGTCAAAGCTCGCCAGCATAAGCTACAGGTACGTGTACAATTGGATGTTTCCTCGAAGCCACGAGTATACGAGTATATTATTATTGTATTATTGTATCTCCATATGCGTGCGCGAGCGAAAAGAAACACTTTAAAAATGGCCGACCAATGCAAAGTTGCAGTTGCAATCGTTTCGCTCCCCACATGCCGCCATGTGCATATGTATATATATATATATATGTATATGTATGTAGCATACACATGCACGGATGTATCTATATGTTGTTTATGCCCCCGCTCTCGCTCTCTGCCTGCCTCTCTGTTTCTGTTTGCTTTCGCCTAATTTTTCGTGCCTTTTTTTACACAATTTTCGTTGAAATGTTGCCCTTTGCTATCTATCTATGCCTGTGTTTGTATTTGTATCTGAGTTATGCCTCGTGTCTGTGTGCGTTGAAAAAGTGCAATGACCCATGCGTAGCGCGAATGGGCCGCTCTTGGCTACACGCTCCCCTCACCCATACCCCTCTCTTACTCTATCCGCTACTCTCCCCTGCCTCCAACACAATGTCAGCGGCGGCGTCGCGGGTCTACGTGCTACTTTCCATAGTTGCAGCAAATGACGCGCGCGATAAATTTTCAACTTTTTCGTTTCTCTGCTGCTTTGCTGCTCTCTGTTTGTTTCCCCGTTTCCTCCTCATTTTCGTATTCGTATTCGTTGTTTCTTGTTTTCCTGTCTTTTGCTTGCATTTTTATTAATTTACGTCGGCTGCAGTTTTTGTTTGTTTTCTGACTGTTGCTCCCAACACACACACCACGCACACTCAGTCGGATAGAAATGCATAAGTAAATATGTACGAGAATCTGATAGATACATATGTACATACATACATATGTATGTATGTATTTCGCCGTTTCCCCGCATGAAAGTGGGAGGGGGTGGGTGGCGAAATTATCCAAGAGATTTGGTGCAGTGGAGAGAATTTTGTCATCAATTAGCACCAAAGTGCGAGTGCGTCTTTATGGCCAGGATAGAAGGTCCTGTATCGCTCAGTGGTGTCCGACAGGTTTCTGTTGGCCGGAGGCGGCTTCTGTTTACCTTTCATCCTTGCTAATTACTTTTGTACGGATTTTCACGTGCCGATGCAACTTCAAAGATTCGTCAACAACTTCAAGCTACAAAAGGCGATACTTGAGGGCGAGGCCACGACCAGGTCAGGACCAGGTCAGGACCAGCAGAAGCAGAGTCTGAACAAGGACCACCGCTGACGATCTGTCAGGAGAGCGCAGCAGGGAGAGGAAACGAGGTAAAGGGTTGTCTGGGAAATGCGGGAAATTACAGCTACGTCTCGCTTCATCGGAGCGGTTTCCTTTTGTTTTTTATATTTCCTTAGTTTTGCATTTTTTTTTTTTGCATGACAAATGAGGAATATCCATTATGGCTACTAAGATTGAATCACCCCAGGCAGACTAGCCTGGTTCCAGTTCCAGGAAAATCCTTTCCTGCAGTTCCACTGAACTATTTTGGCACATATTTTTGAGAAGCAATAAAGACATAAACCTTAATATTCCTTAATTAAACCCTTTCGCGATGAATCGTAAACACGCATGCAGCAGGTCAGTGCAATGGTCGCTATGAGCGGTGCCGTCTCCATGTGCTGACCATAAGCTGCACAAAGAACCCGGTCCGATTGAACTTATCGCGAAAATTCCGAGACGCCTGAGAACCGTACACATTCGTCGTGCAGTTTGCAAATACAAATAATCGATAAGTAGCAATATGAGAGCAATGCAATTTTTAGATCTCCCTCCATTAACGCGGAATTTTCTACAGCGAATTATAGATTGCATCCAACGAGATTTCTTACACTCCCACTGCGCACATGTCCACACCACATCACATCACAAAATTGCATTATACGGCAACTACCTGGACAGGACTCAGCTTCATTGAGTGACTGCACTGCGGTTGGATTATGTGTGGATTCTCTCTGCTAATCCCACATAATGATCGTTGGCTCAGAGCCGGAAAACATCTTCATCTTTTTTTTTCATCCTTATCCAATCTTCATCCTTTAGTCAAAAAGTCAGCAAAGTCAACACTGACCAAAAGGCGGATAATAGTTTAGGAAAATTCACGATGATAAACATGTGTACATACATATGTATGTACATATGTATACATTTAGACAGTGGCGTGTTAAAGGGGGTTCTTTAAGGACCGATTGAGTATCCTATCGTGTCCTTACATTGCCCATTGATCGACGCGAATCCTGGATGTAGCAGCCTGCGCATTTGAGCTGTGGTTCGGCGTCCTTTGTTCCTTATTTTACACTTTCACTGACATATAATGATATGAACAGGGGGGAATCGTTGATAAGATTAAAAGCGGAGAAAATTCTGGGGGCACGCTGAGTGCCTAGAGCTCATAAATGCTCGTGTCCAGATTATGGAGCAGTTGCGGGAAGTTTTCATTTTTTATACTCGTGCTTATAATTTTATGTTGCACTATCAGGTTCGTGCGCCCCCTTGGTGGGACGGGGGAGTTGAATGCACTTGCGAACTAGTTTCGGGCGAAGATAGGGCCATACGAATCTCGCAGCCCTGCCAAAAATGCAGTTGAAAAATGAACAGATAGAAACGACTCCGTGAAATGCGGTTGACCTTAATTTCCAAACATGATTAATGGGTTTGGCAACGCAGAGTGGAGGCCCAGAGGAGCGGAGGAGTAGATGGAAACAGAGGGTCGGAGGAAAGGGCGATGCTATGGCGAGCACCGAAAAAATTAATGACGAACAATTAAAAAATGTAAGTTAAATACAAACAGCAAAAGTGGAAAGCAGAGACGAGTCGAAACCGAGCATGTGGTACAGCTGCATCAAGCTGCATTAGTGCATGAAGAGGACTGTGACTAGGACCTTTGCTTTAGCCGAAAACTGCATGAGATGCAGGTGCATTACCCAAATTGCAGAAGATTTCAAATTTTGCCCCCTCTGCTTCTTTCGTCTGTTCCTCAGAACACTACCCCGTCGACCGTTATTTTGTAATTTGCATACAAATTCAAGAAATCGTAAAGGGTTAGGGTAAAGTAGAGGGCAAGCCCTATGCAAATTTGTTGCAGTCGACCCCTAAAATGTATTCAATTATGCATTGATTGCCGAAGGTCGTTACTTATCTTTATACCATTCGATTCGGAATTTGCATAACTAAGACATAGACAAAGAAGAGGAAGACGGAGGCCGAGAAATTGTCCTTTCCTACCTACTATGCACGATTAGCGAGAGTAGAAGAGAGAGATACTAAATAGGAAAAAGAAACATAAACATGAAAATAACGACAAAGCATAAAACGCAGTTCAAAATGGCGCTGCTGCTGTCATTGGCACCAATATCGGTGGAAGCGAGAAAGAGAGAGCTGCAGTGTGCTCCTTTTTTTTGGCGATGCATTTTTCGTGCTGTTCCAACTGACCGAACCGAACCGCGTCGTCGGCAGGTTGTCAGTGCGTGGAAAACTGGTATCCGAGTGAATTTTCGTTTGTTCTCCTTTTTTTGGTTTCCCTTCCCTTCGACGCCACGGTGCCGTTCCCCGCAAACTCTCGCTCGAAGCTCGGCAGCCATATGCAACCTCACACACAGCACACTTACACGCACATAACTCTCACGCACTGCAAGAAACAGACGGGCAGAGAGAGAGAGAGAAAGAGAACGTTGCAGTGTGCAAGCGCAAAAAACGCACAAGACTGCAAGCAATGAATGCGTGCGCGAGCGAGAGAGCGCGAGGGTGCGCCGAGACCGTAGGACAGTTTTCCTCTCACGCGTCGAACAGTTTGGTTTATACTGCTGTCTCACTCGGTGGGTCGGGAAATTTGGTCTTCAATGACTTGGCTGCATAGAGCGCCGTGGCAGTTTTATTCAACTTTGAACGCTCGAATCTGCAACAACGCAAAACCAACAACGCAAGACCAGAGGAAAACGACAAACGTGTCGCAGTTTGTGGAATCATAAGATTTCAAGAATTCCATCTGGGATAAGCATTAGCTGCGTCCTCAACCAGTGTCTGTGCGTGCGGGTGTTAGTGCAATTTCGATTTGGATTTACCTAATTTAACAGTCAACGATAACTAATTCTAAACACAACAAATTAAATCAATTAAAATCGAGCAATGTGAAAACTTTCAAAACAAGACAAATTAAAATACGAGCAAAAACCTAATTGACATACAATCAAACCAATTTGTTAAAATATCAAGAAGCCGCTGCAAGTGTCCAGGACTCTCTCTTTGGTCACTAAAAAGAAAAGTTGTGCTTCGTCTGTGGCGAATTCATAATTTTGTGGTAAGCCTTGATTATTTATCAGCTATTTGACTTAATTAAATTAGTGCACATAGTAGCTGAACAGCTCTTTAAATTTTTTTTTCATTCGTTTGGGCTTCCAAAATCGTCTTTTTTTTTTTTGGTAATTTCGCAATTCAAATTCGTGGTACGTGTTCAAGAAATTGACACAAAAAAAAACTGGAAAACCCTAAACCTGTTTCCAAGTGCATTCGATTCAATGACGTCCGTCCGTCCAAATGTTATTTTTGGATCATTTTTAATTAAATGTTTTACAAAATGGTGGCCCACTGTTAGCCAAAGCTGTGAAAGCTCACTATAAGAGCTTTCGGAATTTTGGCGATCACGACGTATGAGCGATTTCGCACCAGTATAGGAGTTCCTGTGGGGGCAAGAACGAGGCGTTAATGCGTTGCTTGATGGCCACATCTAATGCGCTTACTCGGCCAACGTCAATCCCCAGACAAGAATTCAAAACCGCTTACCTGCTCAGACAGAGACAGAAACAGAAACAGGCAGCGGCTTCAATCTGTTGCGCAAAACAGCAGCGAAGGATCGGGGGATGGGGAAGGGATCGCTGCAGGTTGCCCATTATCCTGTTGGCCAGACAATGGACAGATAACAATTGATGATCTCTTGCGCATTTTCCGCACTCCACCTCCATCACATCACCATCCCCGACAATAATACGATCGTTTGTTTGCCTCCTTTGTCTGATTGTCCGCTTTTCTTCTCTGCCCTCGCCGTCTCCGTCTCTCCTCTCACCGCTCGCAGGGGCCTCGCCCCTTTGACATTTCCTTGTTGTTTGATTGCCATTATCTGGCCTGGCTTCGCTTGGTTCGCAATTCCGCCGATTGCTCGACTGGGGCCCCGCTCCTATCATACCTGTTGGTAACTGGGGACTCACATATACACTCGTACATGGCCCGGCACGGACGACTCACAACGACACATGGCAAGGACGAGGGAGGGAGGTTGCCCGATGCATGATGCATGATGCATGTCCAACACATGACGCAGATGGGCCATCGGCTCGGCATATGGCGTCCACTTGAGTCTGAAATTCGACTACGAGTCTGGCCTCTCCATGGGCAAGCCAAGGGCAAGGGCATGGGCATATAGCCTCCCTCGTCCTCGCAAAATGAATGAAAATTATTGCAAGTTTTTCAGTAACATTTTTCGTTTTCCTGTGTGTGATGGGTGTGGGTGTGTTGGTGACTTTCCTTTCCATTTCCACTTTCCAGGCGGCGTAAAAAATGATATACATATAGATACTTCCGTATTTACGTATATATGTATGTATGTTAAGTAAAACGCGCGAAAAGCAGCCGGAAAAATACGCGCACACATCTTTCGAGGGATGTTTGCATATTTTTTCCCCCAATTTTTTCTACACGTTTTCGTTTACCCTCCTCTGCCACTGCCTCAGTCTGTGCCTCCTTCATTGGCAAGGAGCGCTTTCACTTTTTATGGCGCATAAAACTTCAGGGGGTGGCGATAGGCATAAATTTTACAGGCAAGATTTTCCGCCAAAAAACAGAAAAACAGGAACAGGAATGGGAACGGGAACTTTTGCAATGGGGGTGGAGGAGGCGAAGACGATGAAAAATGGAGTAGGTGACCATCCCCAGTTTCGCACACCTGTAAATATACGCGTGTGTGTGTGGAGAAGGCAGAACAATATAGAGAAGTGAAGGAGGGGGACGAGGAGTATATTGCCAGTTTGGTTACTCTGGCTACTCTGGTTTGAGAAATTCACTCGTTGAACGTCACCTTGATTTTAGCAACCCATGCGAAATTTGAAATTTGCTTCCCCATTGACATTTTGGGAATCATTTGTGCAAACTCTGAAAAGCAACTAGCCGGAGCTAGCGGAGCGAAAATCGTTTACTAATTCTCACGCAAATCTTTTTCTCTCCTGCGGCAGGCCCTCCAGTGATCCCGAAGCCTTAAACTGGCGCTCAAAGTCCGGAAGCATCTTTCCTCTTACTCGCCAACGCTGCTGAGTGCCGCGTTCACCAGCCTGAACAGCGTCTACCACAGTAGCAGCGACACCGCTCCTGACGAGGAACCGGACCAGCCGCCAGTCCATCACCAGGGACACCCACATCGCCAGCGAGTGCATAGCCATAGTCAGAGTCACCGGGATCGCAGCCACAGCCAGAACAGTAGGGTAGGAGAGATGGGCGGGCCCACAGCGCCCGTGGCCAGCAGCGAAGGCCAGACGTACTGCCTGCGTTGGAACAACCACCAGACTAACCTGGTGCAGATCCTGCACGCTCTGCACGAGGTCGGCAGCTATGTCGACTGCACCCTAGTCGTTGACGATGAGCAGTTCAAGGCACACCGTGTGGTGCTGGCGGCCAACTCGCCGTATTTCCAGCACATCCTGCAGGACGTGCAACAGGACCAGTGCAGCATAATACTGCCGGGCGTGAGGGGCTTTGAGATCGCGGCCTTGCTTCAGTACATGTACACAGGTGAGACCACGGTGACCAAGAGCCAGGAGCCGGAGATCCTGCGCACTGCCAAGGAGCTGCAGGTGAAGGGGCTCTACGACAATCTGATGAAGTATAACCACAAGGCGGCCAGCGCAGCGGAGGAGCGTGTCCAGAGCCAGTTCCATGCCAGCATCACGCCCACCTCCAGCTCCGGATTGGGCGCTGGCTCTGGCAAGCCCCTCAACGGGTCCTCTGCCGACGGTTCCTACGGCCAGCAGCACCACAACTCCTCCTCCGTGATCTCAACGTCCACGCACATCTCGCCCAGCGCCGCCATCTCGAGCAGCTGCTCCCCACCGCCCCCGCCATTCGGAGCTTACCAGCCGCCGTACACAAACTTCCCGCCTGGATCGGGAGCTATCAATCCACATCCCCATATCCCAGCCGCAGAGACGCCCCTGACGCCCACCCATTCCGCTTCGCACGCCGTAGCCGGTGAGGCTGGACAGTGGCCCCTCTCGCCCTCTGCTGCCGCTGCCGCCATGCTGAACTCCGTGTATGAGTCCGCGGCCGACATGAATCCGCTCAAGCGCAAGAAGCTCTCGGCCATCTCAAGCATGCTACTCAATAGTACCCGGGACACACCCATTCTGCGCAACGTGCTGGCCCAAGCAAACCCAGCTGACTCCTCACAGCCCAATCCTCAGCTGCTGAAGAGCTCCTCCACATCCTCCCTAAATGAGAAGACTCCCACCCATCAGCACCAGCACACGCACCAGCACCACAGCGGAGGTGGAGTCGGCGTCGGTGTTAGCGGCGGTACCGGGAGCCACAGCTTCAACGGCTCGGATTACGGCGGTGACAAGGAGCCCCTATCGCCGCACACTGACCGTTCCTTTGATGAGGAGACCAGCGGGCCGGGTGGCAAGAAGCCGGAGTGGAAGCGTTATAAGCAATACACCCGGGCGGACATGATGTGTGCCATTCAGGCCGTTCGGGAAGGCATGAGCGCCCTCCAGGCGAGCCGCAAGTACGGACTACCCAGCCGCACCCTCTACGACAAGGTTCGCAAGCTGAACATCACCACAGGCCGTGGCACACACCGTACTCCCAAGCGTAGCCCACCAGGGGTGGAGTCTTCTGCCGCCTTTCCCTACTCTGCGGCAGCCGCTGCTGCAGCTGTCCACAACTACGGACATGTCCATGGGCATGGCCAGACGGATCTAGAGCGTGAGGCAAAGGAGCATGGCCAACATAGTGGCCATGGAGGCGGCCACCACGGCATGCCACCAACCATTCCCCACTCGGCAGCCGCCCTTCTTGATCACGCCTTTCTACAGCAGGCCCTAGAGAACCGAGGCGGGGATATGGCCGGACGTGAAGCACTCCACGCCATGGCCCTGGCAGCGGCAGCCCACGCAGCTGCCAACCGAATGTCTAGCAGCCCCCAAGAGTCGGGGTCCAATGGACACGCTGCCAGATCTCCAAGTCCGAGGGCTCGTCACTACTCTGAGCACGAGGCCATGGAGATAGAGATGGAGAAGCACGAACAACGCCTGATCAAGAGGGAGCGTGACCAGGATGAGCGCGATGACGCTGACGATGAAGATGATCATGACCAGGAGCAGGATCAGGATCAGGATCATGATCACGACCATGTGGAAGATCTCTCGCTGGCACGCAAAGAACGCCCCGAGTCGCCCTACTCTCCTCAGCCCCCACGGCCCTCGTCGCCGGTCGAGAGCGCCAGTGTTATCATGCACTCCAATAGCGCCTCCACCAATGGAAAGGACCCCGAGGATTATCCCCACTCACCACCGCCCGTAGCCCTGGGTCTGGGCCTGAAGCGGGAGCTACTTGGCGGAGAGGATTCTCAGGCCAGAACTGACTGATTGACGCTTACTATGGCCTGGCAGTACGCGGCGGACAGCTACGATTCCATATGCTAGGCCAGCTAGGCCAGATCCACGATCCCAGTACACCGACCCAATGTTACCCTCCCCCTTGTGTTATTATTTTCTTTTCGGCGTACAACGTGCGACTAAACTGTTGTTTTCTCAATGGCATCGATATCGATCAGCGATCAGTCGATCTGCGTTGGTGAAGCTTTAAACGAGAACCCCTCATCCCAGTCGAGGCGGGTGCACACCAGCATCTGCACTTTAGGAGGAAATCAAATCAAATCCACAATTTAAAATAAAATAAATTGTTGTCAGCATCACTTTGTGCCTAATACAGAAACGTTAGCTTAGAATAGGATATGCATAGGTTACACACATACACACAAAAACATTATGCTAGGAAACACCCCTCACTTGGACAGTTAGGCTAGGCGCTCGATGGCCATCTTGACGCCTGACCCATGTTATAGCTAAGGAACGATATGTAAACTATACACTTACATAAGACTGAAGGAAGAGACCGCATATTGCAGGCGATCAAGGGCAGAGCAAAAGAGGCTACCGATACCCTGCAGGGTAGGAACATTTGACAGAATCAGATCAATTTAAGGATCGGATCAAAATGAGTTAGCAATACTTTGTACAACTTTGTTAATGCCAGTGATTTGTTTTAAAAATTATTAGCACTAGATATTTATAATAGATACATATGAACATACATACGTATAAAGCCTTATGTTTATGATTTCCGAGACCTCTATAAGAACAGAAACAGATATGAACACAACTACCTCAATAAAGCCTATTCTAGTTTTTTCAGAAGAACGAACTTCTTTGTTATCCTAGCAATAACATATTAGCGTTAAGCACTGTCCTGGGTTGAATTTTATAAGACTGACACCGACTCAAACGTAGCACGAGAGTATGCAACCGGAGCCGAGCACATTAAATACAAATACAAATTAAAATACAAATCGCAACCTATCGAGTTGAGCGTACAAATTCAGAACCATAACTTACTTAGTTCTAAGCCAACTTAAAATAAATGAATTAGTCCATAGGCAACAGCTACAAATACAACTATGACTACACATAATAGAACTTAAGCAAAAACAAAGCAAAAAAATTTAATATAAGCAAAACCAACAAACATGCGCTGGGGGCAATGCAATAGGCTCTTTAATTATAAACACCTACAGAGATACAATTATGTAGTCGTACGGTTGATAATGTTAATTTGTTATACGAGTAACCTCTGTACATAGAATCATAGTCTATACACACATCAGACATACATGCACATCCATACAAGTTATACAAAGATCGACATGCAGTTATTATATCTAGTATTAAGTAAAGAAAATTTTAATGCAATTTAAAGCATCCTCTTAGACACTTGACTTTCATTATGCTATGATAAGAGATCGAATGCGAAATAAACTGACTGAATCAATCAAAGATGATGAAGATGAATCCAACTATCACTATCGCCGAGTCGCAATATCGCGATTTGCGAGTTTCGTAGCCATTCAGTCTGGAATTTATCTTTATTACAATAATCTGTTAGAAAAATACACACATATCGTTTTACGTCCACCCAGACTGGATTTGGGTTGCCTCGGGTCTACGATGGGGATTCGAGTGCGGACTTGAACCGAACTAAGACGAACACTATACACACGAGACTATCTAACTACACGCAAATATTGCAAACATTGAGGTACAAGTCTTGGCAAATGATTTGGCCATTCTCAATTTTCATCCACTTAAATTACTGGCAACCCGCACAATTGGGCTGGGGGCGGTTTTCAAAATCGCAGATTCCAATGGCCAAGCGGAAGGGTTTATGATTGGGTAAGTGCATGGGCCTGCTGGAAGGCATGGGTAATCCCGGCAGGACCAGCTCTCGTTCCTCGTACTCCCACTTGTGGTGGCTGGTTGCAGGCTCGGGCGGGAAGTTGCTGATTGAAAGGGCGCGATCGATTCGGATGAGCGGTGGGTCGTCGTTGGGACTGTGTCCGCAACGGGCGCAGTGGGCCAGTAACTTGGCTTCACTGAGGAACGCCAAGCGGCAGAAGTTGCACTGGTAGTTTATGCCCTTGTTGTGGAGAACCAGATGGCGGTCCAGTTGATGCTGGAATTCGAACTCGTCCTGGCACTTGTGGCAAATATACACGCCGCGGTTTTGCCGATGCAGATGGTAGTCGAGGAAGACTCTGCAAAGTACAGAAGGGCATGTTAGAAGGTAGATTATACGAGGGAGCTATATACATACTTGCTGGTAAATACATCTCCGCACTTCTGGCAGTAGAACCAGCTCATCTTCCAATGACGCATATAGTCGTGCTTCATCAACTCACTTAGGCTATCCGTCTGGTAGCCACATGTGAAGCAGGAAAATTCATTCAGCTCGACCTGCGCCTTCAGCAAATCAAGCATGGATAGATCTGCCGAATGAAACAATAAATTTATCACTTCAAAAGCGGTTTCTACGCCTCACATATGCTTTGTATATTACCGTACTCCTTGTCTGTTCTTATATGTGACTCCTCCAACACGTAGTTATCATAGAGCCGGGACAGATTGAGAGCACTGTTGCTATTGCTTCGGCTGTGGTTCACAATCCAGTCGCCCGTAAAGTTCATTCTCCGTGTGTACATGGCATCCACCTGCTCATCTTGTTCATTTTCTTCCAGCTCCTGCTCGTCATATACGCTGTCATCGTCCTCCTCCTCGACATGGGTAGCATACTTATTCCAAACTTCGGAACATGCTCGCGAACGCGACCGAGTGGACCGTGCCCTTCCCCTGTGAGTAGTCTCCTCCATATGGTGGATTTTTAGAGCCTGCGAAAAGTATGTAGTAGCTCGTGCTGTTTCAGAAATAATTTGAGTTGTTACTTGCCTCATGCTTGGCACTGCAAATTGTGTTGTGCAGCTCCCACTCATACTTTGTGTCGAATGACGCCTCGCACAGACTGCACGGATGCCGAGTTTGGTGTGTATTGCGCTGGTGCTGGCGTAGGCTGATTACTGTTAAGAACACCTTTTCGCAGTGGCGGCAGTGAAAGGTGCGAGTGGGGCGCAGGGACGGCTGCAGCGGACGCGGCGACACAGTGTCGTCATCGCTGCCGGCTTCATTGAGAACACGACACCTAGCCTTAGGCAGTCGTTGTTGCGGCTTGCAGCGGCGAGAGTGCATAGTGAAATAGTCTTTGCGGAAGTAGGCTCGCCCACAGTGCTGACAGATGAGCCGTGTACGCCACTTCCAGCCGTCCTGGGCATTGACACTGTTATTGCGAGTTCCGCCTGACTCGGTGGCCGAAGGAGACTCAGGTGGCTGGGCAGAGTAGGCTTCTAGTACGGAGCAAGAGGACCGTGAGCTGTGACTGCTGTGTTCATTGGCTGCCATTTCGCCTTCCTGCACCTCTACCAGAGTGGTGGACACCTCGGCATCCGCTATCGGAGGACTGAGTTGTGTGGGCGTAACCGTAGTCGTCGTCACGGTGGATGTGCCGCTTCCTGCATGCTGCAACCGTTGCATCCGCTGCATTAGAGAGCGAGTGACCTCCGAGTGCATGTTCAACTTGCAAACGCACTCTACGCATATAGCCTTCAGCGTAGACCGGATCACATCTGCCTGCAATAGTGAGAGATAGTGATTACTTTTAGTGTGCGAGTAACGCTGCGGAATACTCACCTGCATCTTCCAGTCCCGACTGAGGCGGCGCTGCATTACCTGATTGGACCTGAGGTCCAGCAGGGCAGACGATTTGGCGGCCCCGCAGATGGTGCAATTCGCGTTGTCGGCCTCCGCCTCAAAATTCTGAAGCTGGCCGTTGCACCGCCCAGCGAGCCCTTCTTCTTCTTCGAGCAACCCGCCACTGCTGCTCGGCTCCGGTTCAGGAGCATCGACATCTCGCATGATGCAGGAGTCGATGGGGAACAGTCTTCCGCGAAGATGCAATGCATGTGCAAGTGGAAATCTGTCTTTTATATTTGGTTCACTTCGTGTTGGCAGTACGTTGCTGCATTGTGATACGATACCGTGTTTCTTGTCAATTAGAAAAATGGAAAAATTTCTTGCATTCTTTCTGTTATTCACTAAAATTGTTTATTAAACAGAGTACACGAAGCGCAGTTTTTGTAAATATTTATGACTGCGACTGTCAGATATAATGACTACCCTGGCAGCGAACTATCGATAAGTGCATCAGGTGTTGGAGTCGTGCAAGCGACTATTTTATTGGAGGCGCCAAATAAACAGCACTAATCAAATGGACTATTGGGTCGCGACTTCAAAACAGCTCCATTTTGGCGTGTTTGGGAAGTGCGGCTTTGAGGACCAAACTCTAGTCGAGATCTCGGGGCCAACCCAAAGCGGTAAGAGTCTGGTGATGCAAAAGCTAATGGCACACTGCTTGGCTCCATACAAGTACGGAGGTCGTCAATGGAAAATTGTATTCATCAATCTAAGCCACAAAGTAAATCAGGAGTCATTGGAAAAAGCCGTCAGAGCAGAACTGCGGGAATGGATTGGCGAGGATGCACCCAGTGAGGCGGAGCAAGCGGAAATAGCAAAGGAATGCGTCAGTAAAGTTACGTTCATAAATTGCTTCTCAACCGTGGACGTGTTTACTGCCCTCAGAGAAGCAAGACGTGCCGAGCTGATTTGCATGGATACTCTTAGTGAGTTCTACTGGCTGGACTTTCGCACAAGAAGAGAAAGAATTACCAAATACTGGTACTACAAACAGTGGCAGACGAGGCTATGGCAGGCCTGCAAGATTAAGAATATTTGCGGCATGTACACCGTGGACAGCAGTTTTCTGGAGAACAGATACCGAGATACCCCATTGACATATAAAGTCAACTATTCTGTGAAATTAACCAAAAATCGCAGAAAGTTTACATTAAATGGCAAGCCAATTTCGTTTAAAGATAATGTAATTTAAAATTAAAAATATTTCGCTCTCATGTGAAACTTCCATTCTCTCTGACATTGTGGTTAATTTGTTTGTCTCTTTTTTTAAGCCCTATTTTAGAAATAATCAAATTACAAAGAATCATCAAAAATAGCTAATCTTGAAGAAACTTGATTTAACTATCGCATAAAATTATATGTTGAGTGGTTAGAGTTTTTTGCTAGCTAAGTATATTAATCCGAATATCAGAATCGGGGAAATGAGTTCAGATAGCGGACAGAAAACGCTTAACCCATTGTCGACCTGGGGGTATTTAAATTTTTCCGACAAAAATTATGAAACTAAGAATTGAAAAAAAAATCGATACTATCGTAATAGTATCGGGTCTCAAATAATTATTAAAAAACCATTGAAACCTAAGTATATTAGTATATATTAGATGCCACCTGTCGATTTGTATACAAATGTGTCTTCGTATTTTATAGCAGCCAATCCAAACATATCAAAAGCGCAACGACTGTAGCTCGATACTATCATGATAGTCGCAAAACCGTCGATAGTAGAGGCTAGCAGTAAAATATCGATACTATCGATAGTGCCCTCGATGGTTTGACACTCTACGGAAACGTGCTTATTTATTTCTCAGGTCGAGATTTCGGTGAAAAAAAATTAGTGAAAATGGGTGTACAAGTTGTTCCAATTACTCCTGGCGATGGTAAAATATGCAATTAAATTATGTGCAACAGATTCCAGATGCCGCGTGAAGCATAACCTTATAAATGCTTGAGTACATGCATCGGAAAATTACTCGAGCGTTGCCTATATCCATCTCGCTCACTCGCATCCATTTTATATCTTTACAGGCAGCACATTCCCTAAGAACGGCCAAAAAGTCGTCGTGCACTACACGGGAACCTTGGACGATGGCACCAAGGTACAGCTCCTGCATTAAAGTGCTGAAAATGTAAATCTAATTATGTATGAAATCTCCCCTAGTTCGATTCGTCCCGGGACCGCAACAAGCCTTTCAAGTTTACCATTGGCAAGGGCGAAGTCATCCGCGGCTGGGACGAGGGCGTTGCTCAATTGAGCGTGGGCCAGCGTGCCAAGCTGATCTGCTCCCCGGACTACGCCTACGGCAGCCGAGGACACCCAGGAGTCATCCCCCCCAACTCCACCCTGACTTTCGACGTTGAGTTGCTCAAGGTCGAATAAGTATCCAGAGCGAGAGTGCATGTGTGTGTGTGTGTCTGTGAGCACTGCCCGACCGCAGTTGGGTGAGCGTGTGTATACCATCAGAAACACGGACAGGCGCACACACCAATCCAATCAACACCTAGAACACAGAGCCGCCACAGCGGCACAACACTACCAAACCAGAACAATCCAGCAGCATTTGAACTCTACTCAAAAGAAAGCTAATTAGACATAATTTAATCGAAAGGGAAACGCATCTTCTACGCATACTAAATAAACTAAACATTTATTCAAGATCATTATTTTCGACTATTGATGGTTTTTGGACACCACATGCATGATCTGGTCGATGACCTCGTATCGCTCGTGGTTATACTTTTGGGAATGGTCTTGCCAGTGGTTGCGTACACGCTTCCAGCGAGCCATATTGGCTGAGAGCAGATCGTCCTTGGCGGCCCCCTCCAGCTTCTTCTCTTGCAGCTTCTCCTCCTTGGTGTACTCCAGTCGCGGTGGCACCACTGGCAAGTTGGTGGAGCGGGCCTGCGGCATTTGCGTCAACATTTTCAACTCGCCGCTCTTCAGCCTGGCCAGAACTTCCTCGGCGTCGCTCTCCCGCTTCACGGTGGCACTGGAGCCCTCCGTGTTGTAAGAGGACACGGCAGGGTTACGCGGCTGGTTGGCCATCCAAGCACGGCAAATAGGGTATAGTGGAGTCTTTTCGTTGTATTTCGAGAGGTCCAGGCTGCGCTCGAACAGGCGCATTACATACGACTCGCTGGGAGATTTCTGGTTGCCCGAGCCGCTGCCACTTTTCTTGTAGAGCGCCCGCTTCACCTTGGAGCGGTTAGGCAAAACAGTTGCTCCCGCCGTTACGGCGTTCAGTTCCGGCTGCAGCTTCACCTGGTATTGGTTAACTGGTATCTGGCGCTGCTGCTGCTGCTGTTGCTGGATCAGCAGCTTCTTCGACGGGCGGCCACGAATGGGCAAATCGGATTCTGTGTCGTCGTCGGCCTCTTGGTCGCTCACCTCCTCTTTGCGAGGCTCTCGCAACCGTAGCGAAAGCTCAGCCCCCCCAGTCTTTTGCAATTTCTTGGGCGACTTCATGTTTAATGGTACCTTTTTTGCGTTGCAAATTAAAAAACAGAAAAAGGCAAATTTTTGAAACAATCTCGAAAGCCAAATGTAGCTGCGACGTTTTCCAGCACTTGTATCGAAAAATACTGAAAGTATTAAAATAATGCCACAAGTGCGATGGGGAACAATTTGTCGGAAATCTTTCTGGGACTGACAAAAACTCTTCTAGCAGATTTGTGCAGATGGAGCGGGATAAATTTCGATTTTATTCCTCGTTATGTTTACGGAATATTTCTGGGCTATTTTTGAGCTCATACTAGAAACGCAAAAATGAGTCGGGAGAGCGTAAATGCTGTCGTTCGACTGTTTTAAAAGCTCGTTGGGACATTTTGTTTTACCTTCTTTGTGTAAGCCATACTTTACGCAACCAAACTTGAAGAAAATTGATTAATCAATCGGATAAAATTATATTTTCGGTGGCGAGAGTCCAAGCTATCTAGTAATATTAAACTGAATATCAAAATTAACGAATTTCATATCACAAAATATCATGGTATGGCAGCCCGCAGCAACTACGAATTGCACGAGTCTGGCAACGCCACAAAACGACGTAACATTCGTTTTATGTTGTTTTTGTTTTAACCTTATTATGTAAACAATCTAATGAAAACGAATTCTGATAACTAGCCAATCCTCAACAAAATTCATTGAGGAATTGGATAAAATTATTTGTTTAGGGCTGAGAGGGCCAACTATCTAGTAATATTAAACGGAATATTAAATTCGAGGAATATCAACGCATTTTGTCGTGTCCTTCAGAATACTTACGGTATATTATTTAGTCAAGTTCCAATATATTTTTTAATATATTAGGATACTTTTAAAAACGACCGCCAAACTCCATTAATCGTACAAAAATATCGATTTATTCGCTCTCAAATCGTGGTGGCTTTTCAAAATTTGCTCTCTTTTCAGGGGTGAAGAGAGCGTTTTCGTGGTGACTTTTCGTGGTGTGAGAAACATGTATCTTACGGGAACGCGTATGGAACGTATATTCATTGTAGCGACGTTCCTACGCGTTCCCGTAAGAATTTATGGGAAAAATTTCAGCAACATGGGGAAATGAAATAGCAGCATTGTTGTGCAACTTTGGCACGGAATGAGCAACAATCTGCATACCTTGGGAAAATGGATATTATGGACTTGAGATATTGTTTGTAATTTCAGGCTCCAATTAATGCAGAAACTACTCAGTCTCTGTTTTAAAGATATTAACGAAATTTTGCAGCTCACCTGTTCCAATAAAAGGTATCAAAACCGGGATAAATGTATTTATAAAGCACAAAAACATATGCATAGATAGGTTAAAAAACAACTCAATCTAACAGAAATACAATATTAATGTTTCAAAGCAGCCTGAAACAACAAATTTGACATCAATTAAAGGAAATAAGGTATACAAAAGTTCATACGTACAGAAGTAAATTGGTTGACCAGCAACACTGACGTCACATTTAGTCAACATTTACGTTTTATGCTTTAGCCGTTTTTGTTTGAACCTTATTACGTAAACAATCCAATGAAAAAGAGTTCTGGAAACTAGCCAATCCTGAACAAAATTTATTGATAAATTGCATAAAATTATTTTTTTAGGGCTGAGAGGGCCAACTAGCTAGTAATATTAAACGGAATATCAAAATCGAGGAATATCATGTCACAAAATATCATGGTATGGCAGCCCGTAGCAACTACGAATTGCACGAGTCTGGCAGCGCCACAAAAACGACGTCACATTCGTTTTATGTTGTTTTTGTTTGAACCTTAATATGTAAATAATCCAATAAAAATCCAATAGAAAAAACATCCCAATCTTGTAGAAAATTTATGTATCTATCGGATAAAATTATTTGTTTAG
Source organism: Drosophila obscura (assembly GCF_018151105.1). Lineage (NCBI taxonomy): Eukaryota > Metazoa > Arthropoda > Insecta > Diptera > Drosophilidae > Drosophila > Drosophila obscura. The sequence goes on from NW_024542737.1 coordinate 2,056,019, forward strand.
GGCTTAGAGGGCAAACTAGCTAGTAATATTAAACAGAATATCAAATTCGAGGAATATCAATGTTGAATGTTTTGAAAAATTCAATCGATACTATCGTGATAGTATCGGGCTCAAATAATTATTAAAAAACCATTGAAACTTGTCCATTGTAAAAGTTAGATGCCACCTGTCGATTTGTTTACAAATGTGTCTTCGTATTTTATAGCAGCCAATCCAAACATATCAAAAGCGCAACGACTGTAGCTCGATACTATCACGATAGTCGCAAAACCGTCGATAGTAGAGGCTACCAGTAAAATACCGATACTATCGATAGTGCCCTCGATGGTTTGACACCTCTAGTTGCTGGTTACTGTGCGCGTCGCATAAACGAAGTTTGAAACAATTCGCGGAGTCGCTGCGTTATATGAGGCAAACAACGGTAAAAGTTGTACGTGCGTGTTTTTATTTGATTTTCATAGATATTTTTCAATCAAGCAAACCAATTCATGAGCCGCGTGCTATTCAGTAAGTTCCCATCGTAAATAATATTATAGGACGTTCAATTAATATGGTTTGCATGGTGACTTTTGCTTAACTTTGCCAAACATAAAACGGAGTTGTTGCTTGACTAAAATGCTGCTGTGATAGTGGCCGTGGATGCGCGCAGCATCCTTGCCGATGACGTCATTCGCTTGCTGACCAGTTCCCAAGACGAGCGGGTGTGCATGTGTGGTGCGTGTGTGCATGTGTGTGTGTTAAATTAGAGCGAAGAAGGAGAACGCAGAACGAACCAAGGCCATATTTTCTAGGCGCCACCGTGCGTTAGAGCGGGCGAGTGAATATTTCTTACAATCAGCATTTTTGTTGTTGTAGAATTCGCATTTTAGTTTTTTGCCTCTATTTATGGTTTTTTCGATTCTAGGATTTCGCAAGATTGAAAGCAACGGCTAAATCGAGCTCGAGTTAACGGTGTACACAGGAAAGTTTTATTCGGGTAAGTGCCGATTTTTCCCCATCAGATATTTGAACTGGGTCAAACAGCAACTAGGTGGGCTGGCTGCTTCTCTCATTACTGATATTTCTACAATACATTCCTATTGTTCATGGCCTCATTTCTATGTAAAGGGAGCCTGCTATTATCTGCTTCAAATAGCATGTAATACATATGTATATGTATTATGTATGTATGCAAATTTTGTAACTGGAGTGTTACGGGGCTGGGGCGGCTGTGATAATGAATTTTTAATGTGTGCTAAGAACCGCAGGCCAGGAACGTCTCGCAGGAATGGAATGGCTGGCGCTGGTGCCAGTAAAAAGTAAAACTCACATAAATTAAACTTCCAACATCTTCAAAGGAGCCAGGCGTAGGGATAGCACGAGTAGTATTCGGAGTTTGCAAAGTTCCGTGCCCCTCGGATTCGTTCCACTCCTTCCACCTTCTGCAGAGGCAGCCCCAAAATGTTTTGGGTTTTTATTTGGGGAGGCTGTAAATAATGAAAGAGCAGACAAGCAGCAGACTGAACTGAACATCAGCGACAACAACACGACGCTTTGCTTCCTGCAGGCTAGTCCTGTGCGGTGCCCCAAAGGAATACGGGGAAACATAATCAAAGGCTTTTCTTGCACCATCAAATAACCAGAGAAATGTTGCCTCGAGTGTGTGCGGGTGCTTCGACTGGCGAGGAATCGTTATTGGGCCAGGAGGAGGCCGGAAACCCGGACACAGACAATTTTCCTGCCACTGTTGTCTCGTGACGGGGCACGTTCGACCTAATAAGCATAGGGGGGTTCCGAGGGTTGGCTTGTACGGAATGGCATTTATGACTCTGACTGCGATACCGAACCCAGCTCCACCGAGCTGTAAGTGCTTCCGTGTGTCTAACCTCAAGCAGGGGTAAGGGAGCTGAATCGATTTTCCATGATAATCGAGTTGAATGCACTGCAAATTTGGTTAAGTTTTTTGCCACCTGTGCAGGGATGAAATGGCTGGGAAATCGCATTTTGTTTGACGCTAAGAATGTAGAAGAGAATGTAGCTGATATTTGATAAGCAGTAACGTTGGTTCGTACCTTTGTTTTTGCCCCCGCTTCCTTGGCTCCTGGCTGGGAGTCGACGACATCGCCAGAGGGGACAGACTAGTCAGTCGGTAGACTATTGCTGACGGTGTCCCTCGACGCGCTGTCCGCTTGCCTAGTGATTGCTCTTACCCACACTCTTTTTGTCGCTATTTTCGTTCCTTTTCGTTTCTTTCAAACTTCTAATTCCATTGCACTCTTATCTCTTTCTTTTCATTCTTTTTTTGAAAGAAAGGGTAATAGTATTTGAAGAGATTCTGGTCTTGATCTTGGTCAAAAGCCAAGTTTTTCGGTCTGCTCCGGGTAGACAGACTTGAGCGTATAGCAGTGAACAAGAGGGAAAGACAAGAATTCTTAGGAATTTATTTTTCGAAATGTATGTACCTTTTCACACATATGTTTGTATGTATGAATGTTTGTATGTTTTCCCCACCTCATCACCGCAGTCATGTCAATGACACACTTATCGAGGCAATCGGGAACTAAATTGGGAACATCTGGGATACATTTATTAACCATTTTATTTCATATGGACTCGCAATTGCGAATATAAGTTGGTATATGTTTTTGCACGGAAAATTGTCGGTCTGTATAAAATTCCATCATCCTTATGATATTATGAGTACAATTCATTGGTATTTCATGCATTTGACAGGGAGGATACATATGTACCTACGTACATATGTAAATTCCACAAATATCCCAACGTAAGAGCCCCTTGTAAATGCGGGGGATGGCATTAGAATGGCGCCAAGTTGCTGTTGGGTGGGCTGTCGCCTTCTCGTCAGCGCCAGAAGTGGGCGAAACTGGTGGGGAAGGAACCTATTTGTGGCACGCAAACAGCTGAGCCAAAGACAAAGGACACCGGCACGAAAACAAACAAATGCTCAAGGAGCAGCAAGGCAGAAACAGAAAGCGGCAGTTGTCTGCCCAGTAAAGGGATCAATAAGATGGGGAAGCCGCTGAATGAAAGGACACATATCGTATGTACAATAAAAAAAAGTTCGCATTTAATTCATTTTGATATCGCTGTTTGTACAAGGTTTGTCCCGAATCCTTCTGAAGGCCGCATAACTCGGGAGCCTAACAGGCCTTATGGGATGCGCGATGAGTCATCCTCGGGCACGCATAACATCTATTCCGTTGTCAGTTCTTTATGGCCGCAGAAAGGAGTGCGGCTACCCGGGGCAACATCGTAAACTTCCCATTGCGCGCCGTTCGTTGATTATGAAATTTTATTCGCTGCTCAATTAACTCTTGTCGAGCACGCGATGTCCCACATAGCCAGCCAGGCCCGCTCTGGGAGATGTATGCAAACAGTCCGATGTCGCTCAGTGGGGTTTCAGATTGCGGTAGGTTGGTGTTCCTCTTGGCCTCTAAATGGCGCCGATTGGTGTCCTTTTGGTTGTGGATATAGTTCCAAGCCCACTCCGACGCTGGTGCTGCCTTCTTGTCCCTAGCCGAACTGTGCAATTCGTTTCCGTTGTTCGTTAGGAAGACCTTCAAGTGGGTGGAACGCACTCCCGAAAGTAAAAATCGATGCGGGTCCCAGTTTGACGGACACATAAGGCATGTTCTCCCGATGTTTACAATATGCAGAATGTTGCCTCTTTGCCTGCAACTCGGACTTTCCCTTGCATAATGACGTATGCCTTCTCCCTTCTTCACCCCCTTCCGTTCTCTCAGAATAAATTAAGTTTAATTGAAATTTTTGCACAAACATAAACTCTCTTCGACCGCCGATGGCTCGCCCCTCAGCGGCAAGCAGTGGCTTGTGATGTCATCAAATCGAAGATGTAGTATAATGGACGTGGCAATTTGTGAGGGACCTTGAGCCCCTCTGATCGTGACTCACTCATTGACTGCTTTGCCTTGCTCACACGAGTATGTAAAGTGGGTTGACTTTGTCTCCTTTTATGGCGTTGCTCTTGAGCTGTGGCATCTTGATTGGATTAGATTGATGTATATTGAAGGATGATTGGATGGGATGGAATAAACACATATATCCGAATTCTGTATTTATTTTGTAGCTTATTCCCCCACGTGAGAACATTCCTCACCTTTTTGAGCTTCAAAAACTTTTGGCGTAGAAACATGACGGAAGTGGCTTAAACCTTCAAAGCCCTTTTTTCATCAGAATGATGCAAACAGAGTGGGGTAATTATGGCTAATTTCTAGAATCCTAACTCTGCCACGGAGATGACCCACCTCGATGTAAAAACTCGGGACTGGGACCAGACCCAGACAAACTAGAGCGAGCAGCAGACAAACAGCACGTGGTTTCAACACAATAAGTGAATTCCGTGAATGAATCACGTTTGCTGGGATTTCTATTCTGTGGCTGAGGAGATGGCCACCCCTCTCTCCTCTGCTCCTGGCAATTCTGCTCCTGCAGTGCATTGGAATGGGACGAGCGTGTTCTCCGTCGACAGAGATTCAGTTTTAGGTAAGGATGAGGATGACGATGACGCGTCGAGACAAGTACGCAAAAAAAGAAGAGAAAATAGGAGAGATGGGAGAGGAGATGCCTGCAAGCCAACTAATGGCAGCTGCTTCTCCTGGTGGCATTGTCCTCTGCCGCTGTCCTTGCAGAGAGAGAGACAGACGGAGAGGGGTGGTTTGGCTCAGCTCTGTATAGTGCAGTGCGGTGTCTGGCCTCGCTTACAGCATTTACTCGTCCTTCGTCCTGCGTCCTCCTCTCCGTACGTCCGTCCTTCGCTTGTTGCCACTCGCAGAAATGTTGGCTTTTATTTTTCGGTCTGCAAGAGGACGCAGGAGCGGCAGACGCGAAGGCTTATGATGTGCGCATCGCACATCCCGCAGCCAGGGGGTTGGCGCTGGCATTCGCTTATTTTGTTATTTATTTTCTATTTCGTTCTCTATTACGCCTCTGTCCCCTGTCCTTTGTCCTATGATCCTTCTGCTCTGCTGCCTCTCTGCTCCTCTGTTGTGTTCGCCCGTTCGTCGCTGTTTTGTTTTGTGCTCTCGACTTGAAACGTTTCAGTGAGGCCTCTGTTGCCATAGCGGCGGTGAAAATATTGGGAACAGGCGTTAGAAAATTTCATCTGCATTTCCGGCGTTGGCAAATTGGATTATAGCTTTCCTGTTTCTGTTTATTTTCCAAGCGGCAAGTGCCAAAAATGGAATTATTCGTCTGGCTCACTCGCTGTGACAGTTTTAATTCCCATCCCATCCAATGCCGCAAATGATGCATCCAGCACCAGCAACAACCACAATAAAGCACCGCAGGCGCCATTTGCCATGACATTTGGAAACCGCACGCGTCCCACTCCCGTCGTCCGTTCCGTTCCGGATCCTTATCCAGATCCTGGTATTGGTGTCAGCGCACCGGTTGGTGTCCCGCTGAACGGCGCCCGCAACCAATTATTTCACGTCTCTGTAAACAAACAAACAAACAAAGGCATGAGAAGGAGAAGCAGAGAAACGGGCCCATAAAATAAAAATTAATTTCCACACACTTTTCGAAATTGTTATTTGCCCCGAAATTTCTCCATCACAGTCCTGGGTCCCATCTCGCTCTTAGCCTGCGTGTGCCCTGCAGTGCTGCTGACTGGTAACCGGGAAACCACCCCGCAAATAAATGTCCCGTTTGCAATGCATCCATATCCATCCCCTTTGTCAGTGCCGTTCGGCTCCTTTGCATTTTGTGATATGTTACTGCTGGAATTGCCCTCATTGTTGTTGGACTTATTGGCTGCGCTTCGGGGGCGGCTTACCACCCCCCAGTCCTCCTGCCTGCCACCCTTCTCTCCTGCCACCAGCTCGGTCTCTGATCACAGGTCGCATGGGTCGCATGGTTTGCATTCTGGCCATTAACATACTCGACACCTCACACTTCCTCCAGTGTGGGGAGGAGTCCTTTGCTGAAGTGCTCTGCGTGCCTTTGAAATTGTTGTTGTTGTTTCTGCTGCTCCTGAAGAGCACCTGAAGTTGGTTTATGGGGTAAACAATTTTGCTTTCGAAAAGCTCTAACTGCTATGTTCGAGAGGGGGCGTGATGGGAGGATAATCTGTGCGGTGATCAGAGAATCCTTCCCAAGTTTTCTACAGCATAAGAACCCGAGCTGTAATCCAATCTCTCAGAGTAGAAACCCTTTGGATGCCTTCTTGATGGCGTATTCAACTCTAGTCCCTGACATTGTCAGGCCAGTGCAAGTGCCACGGCGTTTACTTCCAGCATCAGCAGGGAAAACGGTTTTACTCAGATGCTGAACTTTTCAGGGGTAAATCCTGCCAGCAAGGCAGAGGGGAGCAGTAAGCAAGGGGGCCTGCAAAAGTTTACGCTAAATTTAAAAAATACAAAGGAGCAGAACACAGAAGAAGGCCCCCAGTCCTTCCCAGTCAATATGTGTGCACAGCTGTTGCGAGCTCAAACCCAGACTCAAACTCCACCTGGAGCAGACGTAAGCTGCTGCGTTGCGCGTCTTAACTCACCCACAAAAGCGAAGGAGCCCTGAGGCTGAGGCAGGCAGGCAGAGAATGCGATATGCCCAGCCCTTGCCACTCCCCCATGCCCGTTTCAAAACATCTTCCAGCCTTAGTCCCCCAGTCCTCAGTCCCCCCTTCTTCAGTCAATGCTGAATTGCATTTTCGCAGAACGACCACAGACGGTTACAGTTGGAATTTATGAAACCTCGGCCGGGCCACGGCCAAGGTGAGGTACTCCACGACTCGGTTGGAGTTCCGTCAGCTTCTGATAAGAGCTGCGACCGCTTAAAGATGCCCGAAAGCAGCTCGAGCACACACGCCCCCACTCATGGTCCCACATGAACACAAAGCAGAAGAAAAAGGAAAACGAACAGCCCTTGCAGGGGATCACAAAAGGTACTTGACGACAGGCGAGGAATAAGTCCATGGACAATGGAAAATCAATAGACACCGGACCGGACTCCAAATGCGGAATCTACGCAGTTTGAATGGAGTCTCCCCTAGGCCTCCCCACCCAACCTTTCTGCTCCCACAAGCTTGTTTGTGTTGGCGCCATGTCATGTCGGAAAATGTCTCATGTTTGGGCTCCTGTCCTGCAACTTGACATCGTGTCCTGTAATGGCGGTCCCTGTTCCTCGGACGTGCTGTTGCTGCAAATTACATAAATACATATACATATGTACGAGGTTACATAACTCCGTCGAATATTGCTATTATAAAGTGTTCCCTTGATCCCCGCACACTCGAAACCCCACAATGGAGGAGTATATGGCGTTGTCGGGTTGGCGGTACCAATTTTCCATGCGGTTGGCTACCGGGACCGGGACCACATAAGTGGCTTGGCATGAGTCCCAGGGCTGCTCCGTTGTCCGTTTCTGTTGAGGCCAGGTCCAGGTTCCAGCCTAATGGACTGGGTCACTGCAATTGTGTGTTATTGATTTATGGGGGCAGTTCGAGGAGGAGTCATGAGAGGCATGGGGCATCTAGTTAGAGTGATTGAATTCGTGGCTGGCTGGGAAGCAGAAACCACAAATCAAAATAGAATTCTGATAGAATTGGCTGCCGAAACAAGATGATGAAGACATCCAAGCCATCATTGGCAGACTCAGTTTCAGCTTGCACTGCCACAAATCTAATCTTGCATTTTGACATTGTGCATGCCCTCAGCACAATGTCGTCTTATGTCCAATGTCCAATCTTCTCGCACACACACACACACAGACACTCCATCGCATCACCATCTATCCCACAGATGGGATTGGATATCAAGTGTTGTGTGCCACAATTCCAAGAGTCTGTTGCGGACACGGACATGGGCATGAGAGTGCAACTACAACTGGGATTGGGGGCTACTTGGGTTGAGGTGCGAAGCACAGCGGGGCACACAAGCAGTACACATGAATGAGTGCCAGCTCCAATTAAAATGCCGTTTATCCAAATTTGTTTTCTGTGTGGATTGCAACGTTATAATGAACTTCGCCTGCGAACAGTGCAAAACAAAAGTATGTGGCGCCAAACAATCAGCACAGCGATAAACATCTACACACATACATCGCCACGTGGGCGTATCTGGCATCTGTAATTAGACACAGGCCCAAAACCAATTAACAGGCCCTCGGAGCTCGGGGTTCCATAATTCCTTGGGAATTCTTTCATCGTTTCCCTTTCCCTGCCAAGAGCTCCATCGATTGAGTGGGTAGCAATCAACTCCACCGTTTCCACCGACTTTAAGGTGCGTCACTTATTGGTATAGTTGCTGGATTACCTTTTGGATAGACCAGCCCCTAGGCACCTCAGCTCCTGTCAATCAGCTGGCAGAGCTGACCTCAAAAACTATGAACTTTTCACACCTTAAATGGCTGTCAATAGCCGCCCCAGCCGGAGACCTAGGCTAGGCCAACAGTTCTCATGGCATTTCACCGTTTACCTGCAACATTATAGCATTTTATGGCCTGGTCATTAAAATATCCGTGGTTTCATAATTAATTAGCAAACGACGTTTTATGTCCCTGCAATTTTATGTCCAAAGTCATTCATTTGTGGATATGGGATGGATGGTGGGGAGGGTACGCAAATTAGTTGAGCTCTGACCTCAGCTGGGGAGAGGGGCTCTCAGCTCTCTTCCTGTCGGCCAGATCCCATTTCGGTGCATGTATCGTGCCACTCGAGCACACAATTGCACTGCCATCTCTACCACTGCCCCTTCCTTTCTCTGGCGTAAGCCTCAATTTCCTCTTGGCGGCTTCTTTGTTCCAGCCTATTCTACGGATTGCTCCACGAGCACCAAAGATTACGCTTGTTGACTCTAAGCAGCAAGCGGCAAACTGGTTTTATTTTACCTCTTGGAAGCATGGCCAAAGACCAAGACCAACACCACACATACTATATGCCACACAGTTGGAAGGCCAAAAAGACAGGCGCTGCAATTAGTCTGGCTCAAGTCGTGGCTAACGGTAAAGCATATTGCCCCTGCCCCTGCCACTGCCACTGCTGCCGCCGCCATAAGAGTTCATAACCATCAGTTTGTTGTGGCCTAATCTTTAATCGCATCAAGCTCGTGAGATTTGGCGTCGATAATGTCGGCTCAAGTGATAGATTACCATGTGCAGCTCTCCAGCTTTAAGCTCTGGCCCCAGAGCGACTTTTCACTAGATGGCTACTCAGCAAGAGCACTGAAATTGGAAAATGGAAACTGAACTCGACAGCAGTGGCTGCTTGGATGAGGATTATCTTTGTGATTCTACAGACGGGTGGGAAATTCATCTTTAATGGCGTTTTAGTGTTTGGCCTTTTAGATAAGCACCGATTTCCGATCGATTTCCAGTGTAAATAATATGATTTTCTTGTTCACTTGCAGATTAATTAAATTGGCTCTTGGAATCGGCACAACCGACTGGTAAGTTGGGAAACTTGTTTGCCCATTGGACACGCTACTCTTGGCACGGGCCGACTTGAAAATAATAATCACTTATACCTCGATAAAATAAGTGGGCCTGAAACCATCTCCATCTCCGTTTCTATATATCTATAAGATGCCCTTTCGAGGCCTTTGTGTGTCCCTTCCTCTCAAGTGGGGTTCCGTAACTAACTGTCTGTACATAAATATGTATTGTATACCGCTGTAAGTCCATTTACGGACTATTTCGTTTCGATTGCATAGATAGTTGCAGGGGAATCAACTGGCGACTGAATCACCATCACCTGCTTCTTCGCACCATTTATGAGTATTCGCCATTTCGGAGGCTCCCATTGCGGCTCCTTATCGGGATGATAGTTACGTACCCCATTCGAATGGGGTCTTGGATTGACGGACTCTTGCCTGCATCACTTGGTGTGTGTCAATTAGACACGACAACAACGACAACTATGACGATGGGCTTAAAACAACTTCATTACCATCAATCTTAATTGAAAAATCATCGAGGCTGCTTGTAAATTTAGTGAGAAGAGGCGTCTCCGTTCCGGCTGCCTCCTGCACAGCCGCCAGCCCAGTTCCCGCGATGATTGGCTATCCTCCGCTGACTACAGCGCTGAGACTTAAGTAGTCTGAGTTATGGGACAGCCTCCACGGCAAACAAGTCGGATGGCAGATGGAGACATGCCTATAAAGTAGCTGCGTTCTCAGCGAATGCATCTCTATCTGCCACTGGGATATCTGTATCTGTATCTTCATCTGCTTCTGCATTTGCATCCGACTGCTCCTCTGCGTCTTGTTTGCTCGTTGCTCGCGTCGCGCCTTGTCCGGAGCAAATTGTGGGCAATCATTGTCAATTTACAATGCATATGCAAAACGGAGGATTCTGACTATGGACCTGTACTTGTCGGATGGAAGAAAGTGCATAGACAGCAGCAGTGGAGCCTCGACAGTGGCTCCAGCATAACCATTGCCCAAACACCGTTGCTCTAAGGCACACTCCACTGCTCCTACTGCCTTCTCCTCACGACAGTCCACAGCCGCGTACCCACCTTGAACTACGAGCAACAACCCTGTCTCTGGCTTTGGGCAAGACGTAGGGGGAAGGGGGGCTGTTTCTGTTGTTGGGGAACACTTATCCGAGCTGGGAGATCAGTTTGTGCTCCGAGTTGCGGGTCTGGGGGTCGTAGTGGCTCGTTTGCTTTTATTTACCTTGTCTGCGATTTGGCGAGCCCTTCCCCCCATCCCCTCTCCATCGCTCTCTTCTTTCCATGCTTTCAGCTGGAGCTTCGCTTATTTATTTTTCACTTTTATTTTATTTGTATTTTGTCGTCCACAAAATTTGTATGTTTTGTGCGTTTGCCTTTGGCGTTTATTTATTCCTGCATTTGTTTTGAGCGCTCGCCTCCAACGGCAACAACTTTTATTGCTTTCGTTGATTGCAATTGGTTTTGTTGCTTGTTTCGTGCGAAAATAATTCAAATTGGTCAAACGAATTGTCAGAGGGAGGGCGGAAGATGGGCTCGGATCGGGACAGTCCGCATCAGTGGCGAGTGGGAGTGGTCGTGGGGCCAACCAATCTATAAATTGGTGACAGCTGGTGTCGGCTTTTAATTTTGGGGAAAGAATCAATATAAAGGGATTTCATGGTACGTGAATCATGAAGCCATCATGAAGCTGGCTAGTACTAGCTCTGACCCACTCAAAGTCAAAGTGCTTGGATGCTCTTCACTTAGTGAGAGTAGGTTGCGCAACTCCCCTAAAGGTGGAGGGAGGGGTTAGAAGGAACGACGCTTATCGCGTTTAACGCGCCATATCACTGCACAGAGAGCTACCAAGAACCGACAAGAACCAACAAGAACCACGACCCAACCCACTCAACCCACACAGAACAGAGCAGAACAGAAGCCCTCCACTGGAGAAGCAGTTACAGGCCATTAGGTGCTCGCTGGCATTCATGGGATGCGTGTCAGTGTTGTCAAACGATGTCATCAGCCATTGTCGATGCCAAACGCGGAGCGTCGGCAATTTCATTTCGTTTAATGTCAAGTGTCTGACACACATTTTTTGTCCGCATCCCCTGACCACACACTCGTCTAGGTATGTACTCATATCTTGAAGAACATCGCAGATTACGACAGAGCAGCCTTAATTAGAAATGCAGCGACTGCTGCCTCTCGGGCAACCTCTGGAGTTCTGGTGCAACGGTGCCCAGACTCAATTATATAATTACTCTGGCTGACATTCTGTAATTGCAAGTAGTCCAGTCGTCTGCTGCGGCAGGAATTGGGAGTGGAATGGTAATAAGTAACCGGTCTTTATCTTCTCCAATCACCTCTGGGGCGTGGCTGGAAGGAATGCAACGAATGCAGCAGAAAAAGTCACCACCTGCCGTCGCCCATTAATATCATTTATTGCTCGGCATGACGTTGCCCACTTCAATTGTTTCCATATCTGTGCTAATCGTGCTCCACTTTGGCTCACGGACTGCTCACATTACGGATTGTTCTGCCATTGTTAAATGTTGCAAATGGTTGCATGCTAATTGCAAGACCCCGTTTGGGGTACAGTTCTTCGCCATTTCGTAGTCGTGTAATTCGGAAAGGTCTCGCTCCAGAATTCCCAGGAGATACTTTGGAATCTTTTCCGCAGCAGGAACCCGCAGGAGGAACCAATCTAAGAATTAGCCTGTCTAATTTGTGTGTTCTGGGGAATCGAATACTTTGTGTGGACCCAAATTGTTTCTGGTATTTGTGATTATGACTGGTTTGGAATTTGCGTGGTACACAGAACCATTTTAATAGCATCTGATCTCATTTGACGGATATGCTCCATAAACCGCGTCCACGACTACAGGAACAGCAAACAGCAAAAAGCAACAGAGGCAGAGACAGAGAGACACGCTTTAAAATAGCTGCAAACGCGAATTAAATTGCTAGAAATTGAAAGTGACACTGAGCGCAAAGCACGAACTCAATTTCTGGCCTGCAATGGCCATACATAGATTCTTCCATTAGAACAAATTGCATGGCGTCCAGAGCAGAGCGTCCCCTGCCAGCCCGCCATTCGGCACGCCTTTACTCATTCCCGAATCTCCCATTCAGCGACCAGTGGGGCATACAAATTGAACATTTAAAGGGCTTAAGTGGGAAATTGAGAAACCCAAGAGGAAAACAAAGTCCCCAAAAAGAGGAAACAAATTGCAAACGACACTTGTCTCGCGTCTTCGTCAGCTCAAGACTTAAGTAGCCCAAATATTATGTAAACAAAAGGGGCGACAGCGAAGAGCCGCCGTTATGGGGCTTAGCCAAATGCAAATTGTCAGTTAATTACTGCAGGGGGTAGAGCTGGGGGGCTGGGTCGCTTATTGGGACTAAAAGGATCCAATGACAAATGTGGGAAGTGCAGCCCAAGGCCCAGGCTGGAATGTTGTGTACGAGTATGACTATTGTGTGTTGTCGTTCGGTGCATACTCTCAACGTAATGGAATTGGATAACAATAGAACGCCAGTAAAACCATTCTGTATGGGATATGTTTACCCACAAGCGGAATTCGTGTCCATCAAGTAGAAATCATCATGTCAGCTGGACGTATGAGCGATGTTCATCGATGTTCGACGAATATTGATGGCCTGTCAAAAGTCATCGTTGAGAGCTCAGCAAATACTTGTAAATACGGTGGATAGGCATAGGCTGCAGCTCACTTGCAATGCGATACATGCATCAATCGTATCCAAAAGATACTACGTAATGAGTGCAGCATGCGATATGGCAGTCGGGCAGGTCTGGGGTCTGGCTCTCACTGGAGCGCATCGTCCAAGTGAATTCTGGATCTACGTCCATTCCCCCCTCTCTCCCAGCTAGTGCGTAACTTGATGCCTCTTCGGCATCTGTCTGATGGCTGCTGTCAATGAGGTGCTAATGGAAGAGCCCTGGCATTGAGCTGGTAATGTCGCTTCGTCTCCATGCTCCACTGCTCCACTGCAGCGCGGAACACGCTCCACTCTTGGCCACAGCGTTACAGTTAGGCGGCGTGTATGCCACAACCGCAGTTATGATAAAAAGTTGTTGCTTCCTCGACAGCTTCCTCCTGACACCATGAATCGTTTTTCTTTGGGGGTAATCTGAGACAGCGTAACTCATCAAGGGGCCGGGCAGCCTGAAGATGGTTTGTGGCTGCATCAACTTCCAGTCCAACTTGCAATTCGCAAACGCTCTAGCTAGACACATAATACAATACGTGTACGTGAGGAATACTCATATTTACGAGCTATTTAATTTATTGTTTTATTGCCTGGAATGATGCCAAGAAGAGCCCCGGTACTGATGCCCCTGTTTACCAAACCCACGGCTAGATCTACATCACGTTCCGTTGATATATGCTGTATCAAAGCCCATTTAAATAATTAAATATCTAAATTGCAAAATAAACGGCAGCTGTTATAGAGCTCGTTAATAGATGAACAGAACAAAAAGTACCGGCATCCACATACACATCCACAAGGTCTCTGAGCGAGAGACGCTGGCGTGACGTTTGCCAACGTTGCCAAACGGCTTGAAACTCAAACCAAAATAGAGCCCAGCCCGCTCACGCAATTCATATTGAAATACTTTACACAACAATGTGGCAGATACAGCAGACACATTGTGTTCCGTAATTATAGTCTCTCGTCTCCGTTTCGTAGTCGCAATATGATTCGCGATGTTAACTCGTACAATATTCTTCTGAACTTCTAATGCTGACAGATGCGACTGTGATGCCCGATGGCTGCTTATGGTTTACATTTGCGCATGCAAATAAGCTAAAAAGCGACTTAAAAAGTATCCGAGTACGGAGCGGAGCAAGAGCGTCTGGGATGACGACATCTATATATAAATCTGGAAATTCGATTAAACCTGCTGGCAGTGCGGATTGTGTGAGCTATCGAAATGAGCACATTGACGAAGGAGTCACCTTTGTTATACGTACACTCGCACTCTCCTCGGAACTCAAATGTCGTTCTCGAATCTGAGATACACAAAGACACAGCTTTGTGGCGTATTTATTGCTTTTTGAATTGACACATTGGCAATGAGTACTTTACGATGTGGCACTCTAACTGTAGACAATCTGTAGAGACCGGTGAAGGGCATCAAGTATCCGCCAGAACCGATTGTTCGATTCTTCGGTGTATTCAATGCGCCAAAACCAGTTCATGTTGCTGGCTCTATTGTTTTGGCGGTAACAATTTGGGATTAGCACGTGGCTGGCTTCTAGAACGCCCCACAGGACCGGTTTTGGTTTGTTTTTGCCCCGATTTCTGCTGCCTGCCCCACGTCCGATGATGACGTAGCACGCAGAGCTCTCGGAGCACATGTGGTGGCCTGCTCTCAAACGGCCCATGACCAATTGGGGGAAACTGCGCAGTCCCAGAGTGGGGTCAATGTATCCGTGACGACCAGTGAGGGGGGAGCACATCCGAAAAAGTAGTAACCGTTCAGACGGGCACTGTAGGGAGAGGAGTCTGTATGGAAAATCTCTTATTAAATTATTTAATTCAATTAGTTTTCTGTTCAAGAGCTTTGAGTGCTTTTTATCTAGTGCCAGGCTCATTCTCGTTGCGTGTTTTTGTGCATAATTAAAAAGCAATTATAATGATATATTGTCAGATGCTGCAAGTGTAGAGGGTTCAGCAACATTTGGGGGCACACTCCCCCAGCTTGGCCTTGTGCATATTGCTTCACTTGAGTGTCTTCTGATTTGCTCCTTCAGCCCTTCCCGACCCCCGACATACATCTTGAATGTCAATCAGCGGAAATTTATCTCAAAATGAAACAATATATTAAGAGAAGATCAAATATATCAACTGGGGTAGGAACTTTCATAATATCTGCTGCACGAAGGCCAAGAATTAATGGAAATTGGTGAATCAGAACGCCACCAAAACTTAACACTGAAAACAATAGGATAAATACCTCCCTATAAATCTTTTCACGTTGGTCACGTTTCAAATTAACGTCTGTAAATTGGATTTTCGTTGACATTTGCAATATGACATCCGGCAGCACGGGAAATGTAACCAGGAAAACTCTCGAGAGAACTTCTGAGAGACCTCTTCAAGTCTCGTACAGCACAAAACTCTGCCTGTTCTGTGATCTCAGTCCACTCATAAACCTTCCAATTTACTATAGATCTGTGCTGTGTGCACACTTAACTCAAGATTGTATTTTCACTTCAAAGCTGGTAACGTCATCGACAAGTGCATGAGTTTCGTTTATCATTGTGTGCGTGCCCCTGGCACTTCCCTTCCTCTGCAAGACACGTTCTGCCGACTGCCGTCAAATTCAATGAATTCTTAACCTTTAAATACAATAAAAGCTTATGGAAGAGGCAACCAAAATTCGAATTTAAATACCTAATTTCGTGCAATGGGGGGAATATATGAGTAGATTTAAATGAATATAAATTATGAAATCCACGGTATCAACGCATAAAAAATGCATTGGGAAGTATTTGGATGTAATTAAAGTTATTTTTTTTTACGTCTAATTGCCTTGGGAAGCGGCGGAACCAGAGGCCGAATTGAAATTGATGACAAATTTATTGGGCATTACGAATTTATTAATTAGCAGCTCATTTGTTTGTCTAATTTCGATTTAATTAAACGTTTGCCTATGCTTTATATACAGTTGTGTTCAATGAAATAGTAGTGCCGCACCTCATCACTTTCGAAACCCTTTTTGAGATATTTCTAGTCTTTCAATTTGAACAAGTGATACCTTTACGGAAAGCCTGGAATGTAAGCATTAGAAACTTGAAGAAACCCCATTACATTTGAATTCTATCTTCTTGTTATTTATGACTTTAGACAACTACCCATGATATCTGCTGTTCAATGAAATAGTAGTGCTGGGTTAAATTTATTTTTAAAAATGAAAAAACAAAGCAAATTAATTTAAATAAGTCACCATCCGTAAGCTCAATTTGGTTATTGAATAATTTGATGAAAGAAAGTTTTGGACATAGCGGTACTTTTGATTTTGAGGCGTTGAAGAAATCATTGCTCGGTCCAGAAGAGGAGACCTAAGAGTTAGACTAAAAACTTAAAAACAGGAGGTATAATGGGATTGAAAACTAAGTTGTAGGTACTCTCACTATTGTATTTAACCCAATTAACTAAAAGAAGTAGACTGGAAATCGATTTTGTATGCGAAAAAATTATTTTTTAGAGGATGGTCGGCGATGGTCGAAGGCAAGACCAGGCCTTTAATATCCTCAAAAATTATGAAAAAAATTTTTAATCGCTCTGTCAGTGATGTGACGGTTCTTAGACGGTTGATTACACATTATTTGAATGCAAGAAGTCCCAGAAAGCACCGCGTTTGGGTCTAAGAGTACATGGGTGCACGACTTCAGTTTGGAAAAACGCATGTGGAATGGCCTGTGTCACAGTGACAAAAATACTTTTGACTAAAGATAGTAAAGTTGTATTATATGGTAAGATAAACTGAAAAGATTATGTTTGGCATTCACAGAAATCCGATTACCACCTAAAATCATGAAAAAATTAGCATTGGGCATGCTAGGCTGAGCCCTATGGGGCCCAGCTCATATAAGCTAGTACTTTCTGGCCTGGCGTTTGAGTATAGTATGGTTTTGAGCAAAACTGAGGATGTAGGCATACTTTAGAATACATTACATTCATATTACAGTTGAAAAATTCCTGCTAAAAGGATATTTTAACCAGATAATGACTTGAAACACCCATAAAAGCTCGCTAGGAATTGATTTTTATCGGAAAAGATCGACGTTTTTCCATGGCCAACTGTCCAACTGGATATTAATCTCATCGAAATCTTATGAGGGAATACCAAATACATTATTGCAACTGCAAATCCGTGAACCAGAGCCAAGTTTTAGCAAGTGGTTCATGGATTATTGGCTCAAATCCTATTGAAGCGTTGGCAAGAGATTAATGACCCATATCCGGCCGGTGCAAGTTCGAAATGAAAACCAAATTGATTAAAAACTAAATATTAAAGCTCAAGAAACATGAAAAACATGAAATATATGTTTTTATTTGAGTTTCGTTGCTTTTTTTAATGTTCTAAAAAAACACTACTATTTCATTGAACAGCATATTTCATGGGTATTCGGCTTATGTCATGTAAAACAAGAAGATGGAACTCAAATGTATGGATATTTCTTCGGTTTTCTATTGCATACAGTCCGTTCTATTTAAAAAGGTATCATTTGTTCAATTTGGATAGCTGGAAGTGTCTCAAAAAGAGTTTTGAAAGTGATGAGGTGCGGCACTACTATTTCATTGAACACAATTGTACGTAGTTTTCCTGCAGCACTTCCCTGAAGCCAGTTTATAAACTGTTTGAATTGCCGAAGGGAAATTGAGTTGAGTCTAAGACTAGCATGCAAATCAGAAAAAAACCTGATATCTATTAAAAACTAATTGAAAACTGGGTTTGGATATTTAAAACGAAGGAAATCTGAACCAGTTTTGAAAGCAATCGGCCCAAAGATCGAACCAAAACCTGGCGTGAAATATACTTTTCAAAATCATTTAATAAAGTAACAACGGTATTGCCCAATTTCAGTCCTGGATTTTTCACGCTGGGGAGCATTATTCCTCCACTCCATCTTTCCGGATGGTGATAACACTAGTCAACACGATTTTTCCTCAAGGAACAAAACGAACTTTTTCTTAAAGATTTGGGGCTTAGAAATGGTTTGATGATATTTTTTTTTTTCTATGGCAGAACTTTTTTTGAAGATTTTTTGAAAACTGGTATTTTTTTTTAAAGCTTTTTTCAGAGGTACGCTTGTTTTTTCACATAGCCTAGTATTTACGTCTGGTTGTAAAGAACTTTGCTATTTTGAAAAGGTAATTAAAACAGCTAGAAGTTAAGCCCAAACACTTTGTGATTTCAGCTTACCGTTTGGGAAATAAAAAGCATTGAAATGCAAAAATGATGATTTTTGTGCGGTATTTTTTACGAAATTTTGACTTTAAAAACCCAGGAAAAGTCAAAAAAAAATTATATTGTGTCCCTTTTTGTGAACAAAAAATACCTGAAGGCGGCGGCCAACTGCCAATTGGGAACAAAGCAAACGAACAAGTGTTGTACATTTGGTACCTGATCGTTCCCAATGGGCAGTTGGGCTCGCCGCCTTCAAAAAGGTATTTTTTGTTCATTTTTTTCATATTTTAGGTTTAGTTAACGAATTTTAGCTCCAAAGTCTCTCCATAGATTTTAATGAGCGATACCTTAAACGACGCCAAATTAACGCACCTATACACAAAAAAATAGAGGACACAAGATATAATTTTTTTTCGACTTTTCCTGGGTTTTTAAAGTCAAAATTTCGTAAAAAATACCGCACAAAAATCATCATTTTTGCATTTCAATGCTTTTTATTTCCCAAACGGTAAGCTGAAATCACAAAGTGTTTGGGCTTAACTTCTAGCTGTTTTAATTATCTTTTCAAAATAGCAAAGTTCTTTACAACCAGACGTAAGTTACTAGAGCTATGTGAAAACAACAAGCGCTTCCTCTAAAAAAAGCTTAAAAAAAAATACCAGACTTCAAAAATTGTTCAAAAAAAAGTTCTGCCATAGAAAAAAAACCATAATTCTTTAAAAAATTTTAAATCCCCATATCTATCAGAAAAAGTCGGTTTGGATCCTTGAGGAAAAAAAAAGTTCGATTTTGTCGAGTAGTGTAATTAATGGAATTCAGCCAACAAACCATTCAGAACACCTTTCCCGCTCGTTCATTTAATGACTTCGGCTCCCTTCCGCCCCTCGATCGATTGATCCATTAAATTAATTGACTGTAGTGGAAACGCTTGGCAAGCAACGTGTGTGTTCGGGCAGTCGACAGAAGAGAGGCGGAGAGGTGACCGTGGGGCAGTGTCGGACTCTCCATTGTCACATGCCCCTCGTGATGCCTGCAACAAATTGAATGGGGCTGACCAGCCGACAGCCGACGGTCGACTGCCGACGTGTCAGTAGCCAGTAAACCTGAGCGGGGCGCCTCCAGACGCTCTAATTGATGCAACATGCAAATGGGTTGCCCCCAATGTGGGGTTGGTTGCCAGGGGAGTAGGAAAAGAGTGTGTCCAGACCATCCGGCCATACGCAATCTGTTGGACCAGCTGTCCAAACATCCCAGACGCCCTGAAGTGGGGGTGAGGTCAGTGAAATGGGTTTTCGTTCCCAAAAAAGAATGTGACTTGTGTGTGACGTGCGGGAGGGGCAAGTAGGAGACAGGTGCGAGAAGTGTGCAAACAGCAGACGATATGTACATATAATGGATAAGTAAATTCAAAATTGGATTTTCGACTATTTTCAATCTCCGTGGGCTATTCCTGGCAGACTCAGACTGAGACCCCAGTCCACATTCCCCAGTCGAAGTCTCCGCCGGAACACGTGTTCTAGGCGGCTGCTTATCTCTAGTTGCCTTTGCGCTGGAGGTACTTTAATTAAGTTAACAACTGTTTCTGTAATGCACCAGCACCAGCATAGTAATTTTCCTTGGTTTTTCTTTGCTTTTAGCTGCACTCGCAGCAAACATGAAAAGACCGACCGGCACATGCCGCAGTGCTGGGATTGGGCCGTGCTTGGCTGCCTAAACGTTTGGCTTGGCTGGATTCCGTTTAGCTTCGATGAGCTGCCTCACCGGTTGGGACAGGGAGAGGAGAGGTGGGGAGACTGCACTTGCAATCGATGGCGTGGGAAGGCGAGCTGCCACAGAGTCACCCGTTGGCAGCGTTGTTTGCAAATTAATAATCTAGTATGCAATGCCAACTGGAGATGTACAATGAGTCCAATTAAGAGATAACCCCAGCCGCAGCTGGACGGTTGAGATCAGCATGCTGCCAGCTACCTTCATGGGTATTGAAAGGCGTAATTATCACTCGAGCTGGTCATTTGCTCAATGATTGAGGAAATGCCGCCAGCCCAGCCTTCGCACGCAATCCAAACTATCAATTAAGTCGCCTGGAAAATCTAAAAACACTATACAAGCAACCATTTTATCCTATGAGAAATACCAATACCAAAACCAAGACTGCGGACACACATTTTTCTACAGGCATACCTGCGTAGCATGCAATTCGCAAATAGTTTTCGAACTAGAGCGATTGCAGACATACTCGCAGAGGCACAGAGATCGGGAGAGAGAGAGAGAGCATTGATCAGTTGTATAAGATGACTGTTATATTATGCAGTTAGTTGTCACTATCTCCGACTTATGGTTAATTGCGTAATCAATGTGAATCGAAATGATTGTTCAATTTTCAGATTGTGTAGTAAGTGGTTCAGTAAGCAGCTACCCAATCAATAGAGGGGCTGCACGTATGGCTGCGATGGGCAGCTTTAAAGCCAAGAAGACGGATAGGAGTGATCCGCTTGACCACAGCCATCGCGGGTCAATTCAATTCCACTGATTGAGGCTCTTCATCCTCGGGTTGCTCAGGTTGCCAAGACGATGCAATTGATTTTGACCCATGAACCCAACACAATTACTCTCTAATTCAGTAAAGTACTATAGCGGAGTTCTATTGAAACCCCTGATTTATTGCATGGCTCCAGGGGTAAATTGAAACTTTTACTTCTTCTTTTCAAAGGGAAATGGTAATTGAATTTCACAGCCAACGTTTTTTGGCTTCCGCCTCTCAACCATCAACCATCTCCATCTCCCAGAACTGTCCTGCTGAAATGGCCATCAATTACTCGAAAATCTGGGAACGAGTTGGGCTTTTATTTCACTTATTTTGGCTACATTACCATTCCCATTCCATTTCGGATTCGGGGGCAGCATCACGTACAGACATTCCAGGGGAAAACTTTGCAGCCATTAAGCGTTTTAATGGGTTTCTAATTAATTTTTGTTTACAAATTACGCCTCAAGGCAATCGAAAGTGCACTGAACTCTGGCACTGGCACCAGCTTGGAAGTGAGAAATCAAGTGTTGAAACGACCGTAGGCTGTGTGCCGAACGCTGGATCATTGTAATGTCAAAGTCATAAAGCACGAAGCCAAATTGGTTTGATTGAAGAGCGGGTCGGGCCCTTATAATGAGAATGAGAATGAAAATGGTTTGAATATGAGCAGCAACAGAAACAGCTACGGCGACGACAGCAACGATAATTCATAACGAACTGGCAGCTAAAACAATTGTGTGTGCAACCTCGTGTTGCACATGCATGAGCAACAGCAACAACTTGTTGCAACTATCGTGACCATGAGGGTCAGAGTCAAAGTTCAATAAAATCCAATTAAATTGCTGCAGTCTCTCCATCCCGTCCCTCGAGTAGCACCCGCAGACCTGTACCGACCTTTCACCATGTCCCATTCCCCGTTGTCCGTAAATCTACGAGTAAGCAAGCCAACCTGCAGTAAAAACTAAAACCCCGAACAGACAAAGTTTCAGGGCATTTGATTTAATAAAAGGCCACGTAACTTTCACCAGCTCCAGCTCCAGGTCCGTTTCTGGCTGTGGCAGTAGCAGGGGCTCCTATCTGTCAGTTTTCAGCTCTCAGCTACCCAGCACCTCCCTGAAGCGCGACTCTGATCCGCAACCCGATTTCCGCACTGCAACTCCAACGCTGCTCAATTGAATTAAGGCGTGGCGAAGAGCGGACAGCGGAGGGTGCGAGCTCTTTCATTGTACAACTATGCCTGTGAAAAAACTTAAATAAATTATTTTCTCTGTTGGCTGCGTTTAATTTGTCGGGTCGGGTCTTCACTTTGGCTATTTTTAGCATATTTATTGCATGCGCAAAAAACAGGCCAACAATGCGGTCGCCACCAGAGTCGGTTACTGGAGGTCAATAAATGCTTGGAAATGTGAATCTTCCTCGAGTTTGGAGCGGCCTTTATGACAGCTGCTTCCGGCGTTGGGCCTTCGGGAGTGGGAGACAAGGGGAGAGGGCACTCGCGAAGCGATGAATTCCTTTGAAAGTGCTAGAGAAATAAAAACATCTAAATAGGGATAGAATAAATAATACAAGCATTTATCTACACAAAGTGTGAGCGGTATAATGCTTCAGTGTCAGGCAGCAAACACAAGCTACTCCTCCGTGGTCGGTTCTCTCTGCTGTTGGCTCTCATACATTATTCAAACTTCGACTCACGTCACTTGAACTCTTGACACTCGAAAGTTGCTTGGCATGTCTGTGACTTTGGCTCTTGCAATACCATCACAATATCACAAGCGCATCATTTGTCAGGGCACACAAATGATGTTGCATGTAACCTTATCATCTCACATCCGTTGCAGACAGACTGACCGCTGGCCACTGCTCCAGGAGCGTGGGTGGAGCAGGTGGCATACATACCAGACATCTAGGGTCAAACGCGTGAAGTTAGAATACGAGTAGCAAGACCATGGCAGACAAGAAAATACAATGGCACAAAAGACAGAGACAAACTGTAGTCCTCTTGCAGTTCATGCTCTTTGTGTCCCTGTGTCCCGTAAGTCCTGCTTGTCCATGTCCTGCACACAATGGCTGCTAATGAATAAACATGGCGTCCATTCACTTCCGCTGCAGTCTCCGTTCCTTCTCACAGCAATGGAGTAATAAAGTTACGTATACGCCATGTGTCAGTAGGAAAGTTGAGCAAACCAGCCACAAATTTATTGGGAATACTCTCCATGGGGACAACGGGGCAGACGTACTACATACATGTCCCGCCATCCCCTCATCTGGCTGAAGTGGACAAGTCTGTGACGGTGTCGGCGACACTGATGCCACTAATGACTGAAGGCAAGGGTAGGGAAAGGGGAATAGCCACATGAAGCGAATAAGTTGTTAAGCGCAGACACACCCACTTGGTCAAAAAACAACAGATTTTTTATCCCCCTTTAAGCTTTTTATGGGACGCACGCGGCAAATACTCCAGAGGAAACCATGTGAACTTCCCCCACGTCTGGTGGCCGCAACTTGGAAATTTGGCTGAAGGACAATCGAACAGAGTGCCAGAGAGTGCTGCACAGTGTGCTGGGACTGGCTAGGAGACTTGGGAGTCACTAAGCCAAGTTTTCGATAGAGAGTTAACTCATCTCATTTCCCGAGCTGTTTTTGAACCGATAAAAGATACATTAATAATGTCTCGTTTTTTTTTGTTATATTCAGATCTCACTTGGCCACAAACTGGAATGACGAAAGTCAGAGCGCACGAACAACGAAGTTTAATCAGCAGTAAAATGGCCTCCAGAAGTAGTGTAATCACATTTGGTTGCCTCCTGGCCTTAATCCACACTCTGGCACCCACTGAGGCCAATGTGCACCCAGTGCTTACGCACAAGAATGCCTCCTCCCTGCTGGGCCAGTTGGTCACCTCGAGCACACTGGTCTGGGAAAGCTACGATCCGAAGGATGCCACGCAGCTCTCTTATGCAGTCGAGGGCGGAAAGTACATCACGGAAGACGAGCACTATTCAATTTATGTTTGCCGAGTGACCATTGACGGGGTCCACACCTCCGGCCATACTGAGAAGATCCTGCAGGTACACAAGTGTGTGGCGGCTCACTACAAGAAAGGAAAGTACGAAAACTTTGATGTCCTGATGAACAAGGGACACCTGGGCAAGGTCGGCTGGAAGCACTGGCGCAAGTTTGATGCTGGCGTCCCAGTGGGTGCTATTCGAATTGGAGACGACTCGTTCATTGGCCGCCATCGGGCCACCCATCAACAGAACTCGGAGGGCATTGTAACCCATTGGGGGGCAGACTTTAACCTGGGTCGCCTAGATCCCCTTGGTCTGGGCAAAATTTTGGTCATTGAGAACGATCGTGAGAAGTACTACGATGATGGCGAAGTACTGATCGAGACGGAGCCATTCCGCTATGAACTGAGGGACATCAAGTTGGATCGCTTACGCACCGATCTGCGACAAAACCTTACCGAGCTGGGTGAGTAGACTATTGGATTCCATTTGGGTTGAAAACACCTAATTTAGCTTCATGTTTCCTTTTTCCATGGTAGCTACTGGTAAACTGGAGAATCTGGGCGACAAATACAGCACAGTGGAGACGGTGATGACCTACAGCTTCGACTATATTCAGTATTGGGGATCCCATGAAGGTGTGGCGCGTGGATTACCCACAAAAGTATTCGAAAAAGATATCATTATTCCTGCGGAAATCAACTGGGCTTTGAAAACTAGCGAGAAACGGATCGAAAACAAGGCGGTGCATACCAAGCTGTGGCCAGGAACAGCCATCAATGTGACGCTGCGTGGAACATATGTGACCCTGGAGGCACCCTACACTGCCAAACTGTTTGCCTTCTACTATGGCAGCGAAGAGAGTGTTTCACGGAAGATAAGCGCTGATGTAAGTGATCAAAGCGTAGCTCAGAGTCAAGTTCTAATCTATGTATATATAACAGGTTCGCAAGAGCTACTTGAAGGAAGTGAAGCTGGAGTTCAGCCCTGTCTACTGGATTGAAAACGGTACGTTTGTACCCACAACGACAACAACAACGACCTCTACCTCGACCACAACACATGCGACCACCACCAGCACCAACGAACCCACACCGATAAACGAGCCGCCACTGGTACATGTGAAGCATGTGGGGGAGAAGCACTCGGGTCCGGATACCCTGGAGAAGACATTGCACGATTCGCCGGGGGGCAATGAGGTTAACTCACACGAGGCGCCTGAGAATATGTCCTCCAATCCTGGCAAGGATGTGGCTCTGGCCGGCTTTGGAGTGAACGCAGCGGGATCGATGGCAATTACAGGATCTGCTTTCATGACGCTACTCCTGACACTGCTCTTGAGTCTGTAGATGCAATCGGAATCCGGACTAAGTGTAGCGTTTAATTGTTGTTGTTGTACCTGTTGTACCCGTCTTTGAGAGAGAATGGAGAAGAGAAATGAGGAATGAGGAAATTACACAAGAAGAGAAAACGAGGGAGAGTCGAAGCTAGACAGAAAGAGAAATAGGAATATAGGAAATACTCGTAGGGATCGGGCAGATGTGGAAACCAAAAGCAAAAGTTGATATTTTTTATACTTGTCCCAAGGCTTCTTCTTCTACAATACCCATTAAAGTGGTAAACAAATCCAAATCCAAATGAAAATTAAAATTTATAACAAGGAACAAGAAACAAAACATTCCTAAACCAAATCCCTCACAAAAGGAAATGAATCAAAAGTTTAGATTGTAGATTACACGTATGAAGAATATTTGAAACGTTTTTGAGTTGCTATGCAAAAAAGAATGTTTTATGATTTCAAATGGCTCCTCATTTATTTAGTTTGCTAAGCGGTAATCAATTAAAAGTAGGAAAAGTAATGACTAATGAAATGACAATTGAATTAGCGAGTATATTATTTTATGCGTTCAATAATACGATGTATATGTGTATGTTTAAACCGTAAAACCTATGTAAAACATAAGTATATATCTACCGCGTAAGTGAAACACTCCAAATATGTAAATTAGAAACTATTTCTTTGAATCTTTCAAATTAAGTATGATTTGCTCGCTGAACAGCCTTATCATTTAAGTTTATCCGCAATCTTTGATCGATTGGGTCAATTTATACCTATATACATACATACTTCTAATGAGAACGGATTCTCTTATTTCGAATTAAAATAAAAAATGCTTGTAAATTTCAATTGAATGATAATGAAATTGGGTTTTTTCTGTCTTCAAAACATATTTTGTATTCTGATGTATTCCTATGATTTCTCTAATACCCCAATATCAAACTTTGTTAATTTAGTTAGCATCTACTTTGGAAATGTTGATGAACGCATCGTTTGCACAAATTAAGCAAGATCTGCCAGATTGATTTGAATA
Source organism: Drosophila obscura (assembly GCF_018151105.1). NCBI lineage: Eukaryota > Metazoa > Arthropoda > Insecta > Diptera > Drosophilidae > Drosophila > Drosophila obscura. Next base: position 2,082,261 of record NW_024542737.1, read on the forward strand.
GGTGTAACTCCTTTGTATACCATTCGAAATAAAGCAACGAAACCATTTCTTGGATACAAATTAAACCGCAACTGAAGCGAAAAACAAAACAATATTTTCTAAATAAGACAGTACTTTATACTATTTTACATATTGCTATTTTCAATATTTTCTACGTTCAATCTAATGAAAAATTTACAATCAAACAAACACCTCAGTCGGGTTTATAAATACTTTTTAAATAGATTCTGAATAATCCTATCATATATGCAGGGCACAATCCCATTAGACTCGCCTTTACTGCCCAATTACAGTCACTTCGAGCAACACCTGCGCCCATCTATTTATTGTCACGGCGAAAACCATTTACAGAAAGACTTTGACAGTTAGACAATTGACCATTTGTGGAGCCGAATAAAAATAACGACCAAGCCCGCAAAAGGCCCAAAAACTTACACTGAAGTCACCAGATTTTGCCAACTGAAGAGTAGACCGTTCTCAGACTACTTAAAATTAACACTTATAATTACCAGCCAGTTGGCCATGATTTTGTATGTTATTTCGATTTTCGTTTGTACCCCTTGTCCATTTAAATTTAAATAACTAATTAGCATATTTGAAAGCCATGCAGTCTGCTGGGCTCGATTATAATGAAAAGCACGTTGAGTTGAGCGGCTGTGAGCTACCAGATACTTTATTACACATAAATTTATTCGTTCGTTGGTTCTGCTTTGCTGGTGCCAGTATCGCTCTACACTACACACAAGGCCCCTAAAGCGGGTTTCACAAAAACCTAAACAGAAAAGTGGATTTTGCATTGAAACCCCGATGATATTCTTGTTATGTGTGTGATATTTTTAAAGCGTGACCACATGGCGACCGCTTGGCCTGTGAACGGCTTCCAGTTTGGATGTCAGGGCAATTGAACTTCTGTATTGTTCTTTCTTCCGTTTGGGGGCGTCAAAGCCAAATCAAAAATCCATTTGCTGCTGTATTATAAACATAGGTCCACTGGCATTTATGATGTTCACGTTAAATTTTTCGGTAAGAATATACAGTTTTGGTGTATTATATGGACTGAAAAATTGTATGGCCTGTTAAATTATTGATTAACAGAAAAAATATCTAGCTGTAACTTCGTTATCATATTGTGGTTGGATGTTTACTTAATAAGGCTTACCGCTGCAGCGTAAATAATGCATGTACATATTTAGTTTGTGCTGATTCGGGGAGAGGGCTAAGGTTAACGCGAGCCTTTTAGCACATCCTGTTGCTCTGGTCTGCTGACCAAATTTTATGCTTGGCTTGCCTGAAACAAAAGCCGCCCGTGACCGCAGGCTGCAATGCAACCCTTTTTCGATTCTAGTTTTCTGGTCTGAGTGGATTTTCCCGACAGCTCTTTGCCAGTCGGCTGTATCGGCGTGCAATCTGCCTTCTCCCGCCTCCGAGTCTGTTGCATTCAGGCGTGAACATAACCAAACCAGCAGCACAACATAACTCCACTGACGTACGCACATATGACCATAAGTGCACTTTGCGCCACTCTGAACACGGCTGCCAATGGTTTTGGCCTAGAGTCATCTCTAGAGCTGTTTATGCGGCGGCGGCAGTTACGTTTTACATGTTTACGCTTATAATTTATATTTCATATTCGTCAGTTGCATAAATTCAGCGCCTATACCCGTACTGTTGCCCGTGGACCTATAGAGGTGGGTGTGGTGTCTGTCAGATATGGTTCCAGCTCCAGGCTGTATGAATATTTATTGGTTTTGGAAGGTTTCTTGTCAACATAACTCCCAAAACCAATAATAAACCAATAACCACACACATCGCTTTTTTTCTGTGTAGAAGTGTACACATGCTTAGGGAGCAATTCTAAAAAAGATAACGATCTATGTGCGTATTTACATTTAATAATAGAAAGGTTACATGTCCTTTCTAGACATATGTGTGTAATAGATGATATTTGCGGCAAGAAGTAAAGTTATATATATTAAATGTGATTGATGAATGTATTGCCAGCCCATTGATAAGCGATAATCAAACTGAAAATTAAGCCACACGAACTCTAGCCCTACAATAATTAAGAGAAAAGTCAAAGACCATAAATGTAGGTACTATACTTAATTATTCATATACCTATTGCATGATTGTATGAATGTTTTTAAACATCCAAGAATAAAATATAATTAAAAGACGAAAATCTAGTTTTATCTACAAGTACATTTTCAGACGGAAAGTTCCATCAAAGAACAATCACAGAAATATGAGATGCCAAGTGATAAGCCGAAGGAACTATAATTGAAAAGTATTTTCCTGCTTTCTGCCTTTCTGTCCCTGTCCCATACTTTATGTGTCACATATTTCAAAAACTTTGCAAGTTTATGATGCGCCCAAATGGTTACCAGTATATGGCCCTGCGTTCTCCCGACCCCCGTGGTCCAGTGCGCTCGAATTTTTATCTCGGCTTCGCTTTTAATTGAGTGCCCAGCGTTGCGCAAGTGCTCTGGACAGCTGCTTAGATGGCGATGGTGTGACTAACGAATAACGGTACCTCCGAGAGCGCAGACATATGAGAAATTCCGCAAGAGAGTTGAAATTGTACTCTCTTTGATTGGTCCCTAAGAGAGTGAAGCGAAACGCTGAACAGTGGGCAAAAGTGGAAAGAAATAAGTCGAAAGGAATGAATGGTAGTCTAAATAAGTCTCATATTTGGATTCATGCGGGAAAGCTCAATCGTGTCCACTGTGCTGCGCGCTTGGCCTCAATACAATTGGCCTGTTAACAAGTAACATTTGTCTTGCAGCCTGCTATGACGTCATTACCTACATAAGCGCTCCACAAAAAAGGACACCATCGCCTGAAAGTACGCCGCCCGCTACCAGCAACAGTTGACGGCTGTTATCCGAGCCCCGCCAAGATTCAAAAGCTCCCGAGAGAGAAACTGCCCGAGAGAGGAGTAGCTTATCCGTGGAGCAGCTCGGCTCGGGTATAAAAAGTCGATTGTCCTGGCAAGTGGAAAGCAGTCGAGCGAACGACTCCGTTGCGAACGTGTCTAAGACAGAAGCTGAGATACTGGAAAGCCACGCGTTGTCCGTTATTGTTTCCACAAGTTTGAATAAATGTCCTGAGGTACTGAGTGCTGTATACCTTTATATTCGAGTGATTCGTAATTTGATTCGTGAGTGAGTCCGTGTTCCATCTCTACGGTAGTTTGCGTCGCGAGGCGTCGCGTTGATAGAAGGCACGAAAACCAATTAACAGAGACTTAGAGCAGTTGACTCTTTTTGGAGGAGCCCATACACAATGCAGACGGTGCACAAAACTGCACACAGCAGCAAATGGCTGATGCTGTTGCTCTCAATGCTGCTCAATGCCGTAAGTCCTGGGGGATTATATTTTCAATTTTCAAATTTTTACTCGTATCAGCAGCATTCGGTCTTTGTGTTTCATGGACCGTCGCTACTTCCTCTGCCTGCTTGCCGTCTCCTAAATATATCTTTTTATGTGTTGACGTGTGTTTGGTGTGGTATGCGATTCTGTGAAATTGCTTTTTTCCCGTTTGTATACTCGTATCTCGCTCTGCTGGTCGTCCTAGCATGGTCGAATTGGTTGGAAATTGAAAATAGGATATAATAAAGCGTTGCTAGCTAAGGGACTTATATAATTAGCTACTTTATATTTTAAATGATTAGGCTACAAAAGAATGTTTGCCAATACCCATTAAAAATATACTCAATCTAATAGTGCAGCTTAGTTTTGTAATTGCTCAAGAAATCATCCTTTGAGAACATGAACTCTCCGTTCCTAACCATTAAAAAAGAAAGTGTCCACTTACCATTAATTAGATTTTCAGAAAATACGAAATTGTCAGCAGCTGCTCACGTACACAGAGCCAAGAAGAGGACCAAACTGGACTTCATTTTTCAAGGCACCGTCACTTTGTAGTAATTTATATTTGCCAAAGCCACGCCCTGTTCGAGCAATGGGCGGCATTCTTTGGCATTTGTCTTCTGCAACAGTTGCCATTGCGGTTGCAACAACGTCATGCTGACCACTTGCGCGGTGGGTTGACATTTGCGGTCCAAAAGCTCAACTTTACAGTTATTCATTATTTTTCTTTTATTGCTGTATATGTGGAATTTTCCATCGTTGCCGACATTTGCCGACATTTTTCAACATTTGTGTGCCTTGCTCCCTTCCCAGACTCTTCATGCCCTGGTCCTTGATAGCTGTTCGTCATATCTGGAAGCCTGACTGTAAAACCAAAAACTGCACTGACAAATTGTTATTCTCCTGCATAAGACTTTTGGTCGACCTCACAAATGGAATTTTGTTTGCAGTTTAATAGAAAGGGTCAAAAATATTTCACATATTTTGTAAACCATTGACGAAACTGTTTTTAGTGTTGGTTTCTCTTAAGTGCTTTTGGGATAGACAGGAATATTTTTGGAGAAAGTGACAAAAATAGAGGAATTTAGCTCGAGCTGTAATGTAGATGATTATTTTAAACACCAAATTTCGTATTGATTAATTACTATTAGCCTGAATAAGTCAGTTCATCAGCGACTGATGCGGTTTCATTCAATATTAAATGAATACAGACATACATTTCATTCATATTTTAATGACAATGCACCAAAGCGGGATTGACAGTGACAGTTAGCAAATGCAGGGGAAGTTGATACGGATGCAAGAGGGAGTCGTATTGTTGCGTGAGAGCTTCCTAATTTCAGAATGCGAGCCACAGTGTACGATCTATGACGCATCACCCTTCAACGTCAATTGCGATTGCGGTTCTGTGACACAAAGTGATATAATTAGAACAGACATCGATTAATGCTGCATGCAGCGAGTCATGTGCACCGAATCGATAGCAATTAAAACTGATGCACAACAGCATTCAAAGAAAATCGCTTATACGAAATGTTGAAAGCGGAAAAATGCAAGAAACACGCACTTTTCAGCGCGTGTCTGATGAGTATTGGCTAATTGGAATACATACACACTGGTATCATTGCCAGTTCTTGTCCTAAATCAATCTTCAATTTAATCGCTCAGTTTTAATCTTGTTTCAGCAAAATTATACTATAGAATGGCCATCAAAGAGCCAATCTACAAATAATGGCTATTGGCAATGCTAAAAACTTTTTTCAAAGTAAAAATACAGACAAAAATGTATTTAATTCAAATGGAATAATCAACTTGGGTCAGACATGACCGAAAATGTTAATGTTTATTTAGGAAGCTTCTCATCCCGTTTTTAGTTTTTTAGTAAGCTAAATCATTTGAAAAATATTTTCCTTTGCTTGACATTTTATGTGATTCCTCAGCTGACTTTGCACTTTTCTAATAAAAAAAAGAATAAAGATACATACTTTGTGGAAATATCACATTGTGTCAAGCATACTTCCAATAATCGAAGGCAGGAAAATGTAATGCAAATATGTGCTTATAGTACTGCACATGTATTTGAACATATATGTTCAAATGCCGGTGGAGGAATCTGTGGAAAACGAGCTCGCAGTGTGACAAGATATCAATATCGTCTCATGTTGCCATTGTCGCGCCAGTTGTCAGTTAACATTTTCATTAAAATGCCAGAAAGTTAAATGGATTCAATGGAGCACAATGGTTATAAATTGTACCACACCCACGGGAGAAAAAGCATTGGGTGGTTGGGTATTGCCGGGAGCTGGTCTGGTCTATTACCTCACTTCCCATTGCGCTGCGCGTTATCTATTGCCAAAGCTGAAAAATCATTTTTTGCTTTTGCGTTTCAGAAAATATTCGAGAGTAAAAACCTGTAGGGGTTTGAAAGGAAGTGTTCACAATAGGTCCTTGAGATAGCTTTAAGTTACGCGTTACAAATTTCAAGAATCGTGGGTGTGCTGTTGCTTGCCGATAGGCCACGACCATGTAAGTATTGTAAACATATTCGTATTTACACTATCGTTTTCAAGACTCTTTCCTCCATCTTGTTTGAGTTTCAGGCTTATTGGCACTTGGTTAACTTTATATACCACTCCCCAATGGAAAACTTTATTGATTATTGTTTTTTGTTTTCCATCAAATAGTTGTCCTGGCCTATCAATTCAATCTGGGTTACATCCATAATCCATATAAAGGTCGCCGATGCCCGCACCCTCGACATGCACTATATATTTATGGACCCATTGCCAATGGCTGCTTGGGTGTCAGTAATTACTGCCTCGGCCACAGAAGCATAGTCAGGCAGACGGACGCACCGCATATGGATTGTTTCAGCTTTTTCATGCTTATTTAAGCCGAATAACCGGAGTCATGTGGGTTTCATGGCATTCACAGGCAACTACAGTTAAGGATGGAATTCTATTAGCGTGGGCGAGTCAGAGATTGTTGGATGAATGCTTTTTTCACCAAATTCCAGTAATAGTGAAAATAAATGCAGGGACGAAAAACGGAAGTTACTAGGCAGTAATAAAAAGGAACAAAAATAAAACTATTAGCCATAATATTTTAATCGTAAATTAAAATTAAAAATATAAAATGGCGTTTCCGGCCCATTACTAAAAAGGAAAATTGAACAGCAGGAGCCTCCTCTTTTTAACCTTCAGTGTTCAAAATATTCTTGTAGAATACATAGCTTGGAAATTCAAACCTTTTCTCAACTCATCTTTTTTCCATCAAAATTCCATCAACGGTATGAAGGATTTAAGTCCCCTCCAACGCACCTCAGACACTCGGTATTCTTGGGAAGGTCAGAGCACTTAAGTTTTAATATTGCACACAGTATTTATATAAGCAAAATAAAAGCTAAACGAAATCAGCTACATACTGCGTCATTAAGTTTCCAAGGAAAGCGGACATGGGGGAGGCTGGCTGGACGAGGCATGTACGGCCTTCTGCGATAATAAAATTTGCTTGCGGCCGTATAAGCGGCTCAACAAGCAACAGCTCCGACAGGAGAAAAACAGATAACCATTGCTGCTGGGAAAAACGGGAAATTGGAGACTGGGAAGTCCGCAATCCCTTAGGCTCTATGTTGAGCATCATTAAGGGCGGTGGCCAGGACGATGAAATGTCAACACGATTCTCTTGGCTATCCCAAGCTCACACTTTCGCAACTTTTCCTCTGGCCATTGCAGTTCGTGCATGTTCTTATGCCCTATTAAACGAGCAATTTGGGTACGAATCAATTGTTTGACATATCGTTTATTGGCCATGTCCTGCCGGCTTTCCTCTTACTGAGCGTATTGAGCAGGCTAATGAAGTTTTTGTTTTATTTGCGTATTGATTTTCTCCTCTTTGTTCTCCATGAAGTTTAATTGGATTTTCATTCACGCAACCCAGATTCGCAGATGTAAGGACATTCGCCGTGCTCATTTACGATACAAATCCTTTTTTATTGCGACCGTGCAGATAAATTAATTAAATATTATCGCACAATCAGCCCAGGCAGTGTTTTGCTGTCAAACGCAGATATAAAACTACCAGTAAAGTTGAGTTGATGCTGAATGAGAGTAGAGAGTGTTTTAATTGCAAGCGAAAGGTAATTTGGATTACCCAGCTAAGAGAGATCTGATACGCTCCTAAGCTTACAACTTCAAAACAAAAATTTAACATTAATGCAGTAACGCGAATTCAGAATATTTAGTTATCTTTGCAACCTAGAAAATGTTTGCAAAATTAGAGAAATAAGGTGGGAAACTTTGTCAACGGAAAATGGTTTCTACCCCAGTGTTGCTTTTCATTTGTCCTCCCATGAATAGGGACCTTGGCAAGGCAGCACAAGACTGCCACACTGCTACGCAGTGTATACCGCTCGACATTTAGCGTTTTTGTTCGTTTGTTTAGGAAATGCGAGCCACGCAGTTGCATAGAGACATAGAACTCTTAAAGCCTCGCTCCCTATTCAGTCCCATGCACGACCCAAAGGCCAAAATAAATACCAAAATTTTCGCTTTGTCGTTCTGCGAATTATGGATATTCAAAAGAATATTTATGGACGGAATTCATGAATAAACACTTTAATTGCCTGTGCGTGACCAATCTATTTGTTGCTTGAAATAATTTTCTGAAAATCGGGGACCACTTTAAGCTACCAAAATATATAGTAAATATATCCGAATTATATCAGTTGCAGTTGACTTAACAAACACCTTTGGGGCATTACTTCGAGTGCTAATAAGACATGAGCTCTGGCCTCACACAGTCGCCCAAATAATAACAGCAACAGCTTCGGGTGCGGGACCAAGAGTATAACACACAAGCACACACGCACGAATGCGCATTCGAGTGGTTGGGTTGTCAATTTCTCCTTGTGATTTACGAACCCTGGCGCCGCCAGCGAGCACATCCTAGAACACATCCTGTGCGCCTGCCTTCTGTTGAGCATGGATCCACTTCCGCCTTCCATTCTCTCCGACGGTCCAGCTATTAAGTACGGAATCATTGTCTCTTGGTTCACTATTGGCTCACAATCTGAGCGGCAGACACCCACATGTGCATAAACACACACATACTCGTACTTTTAAGATATCCATGAGTTAGCTCCAGGGAACTGGGAGTTATCCTTTCACTTGAACGACCATTTGACCAACAAACTGTTTCGACTTGTCTATGCTTGTCTTGTGTACTTTCAAAGTAAAATGTTATGAGTTTGGCTTAGATAATCACAATGCTTGGGTACACTCACAAGCGCACTCACAGAGGCATACAAACTTTGTGTTCTGCAGGTTCAGGTTATTACTTTTTTTTTTTTTGACACTTTCTTTCTAGATGTGCATCAATGTAGGCATCATCTGAGCAACATCTTACCCTTACCACTAAGGTCTTTTGAGTGTTTTCCGACGCTCAAGTTCATTGAATTGAAATCGAGAAGACAATGAGCGAAGCCTCCACACATTTCAAAGTCGATTAAGCGTAAATAACTGCGGCGATTAAGGGGTAAAGAGCACACTAGGTAATGGACTACTTTAAAGGATCGTAGGCTAAAGTTTCCTGAAGAAATCTATAATGCGAATTATTTTATTTAAATGTTAAAGTTGCCATTGTTTCATAATTTCTGTTCTTACTCTTTAGGCCTTTCAGCCGCGCTCGTTTGCCGTGAGTGCCACTGATGATGTTGCAAATGTGTCGCCTTGTGAGATGGAGTCCATAATAAATCAATTGATGAACCCCAGTCCCGACTATCAGCTACACGTAAGTCACCTTCCCCAACTTGTTTGTATTTACCTTTGACGTGAATGGATTTATTTACGCGACGCCAGTGCAGAGCAACATCTGCAGAAGCTTTGAGTTTAAATTACTTTTCACCATTCCACATTTCACATTCCTTCTTCCTCTGTAGTCCTCCGCCTTACGTAATCAGCTGAAGAACTTGCTCCGTGAGCGCCAGCTGGCCGTGGGAGAGGAGCAACCCCTGGGTGAATACTCGGACTATATGGAGGAGGACAAGCGTTCAGTTGCTGCCTTGGCTGCGCAAGGTCTTCTTAATGCCCCGAAGAGAAGTCTGGCCACCTTGGCCAAGAACGGACAGCTACCCACGGCGGAGCCTGGCGAGGATTATGGTGACGCGGATTCTGGTGAGCCGAGCGAGCAGAAGCGTTACATTGGTACTTTGGCCAGGGCTGGTGGTTTAATGACCTATGGCAAGCGAAATGTTGGAACCCTGGCTCGCGACTTTCAGCTCCCCATGCCTAATGGCAAACGCAACCTGGCTACCATGGCGCGTCTTCAGAGTGCTCCAAGTACTCACCGGGAGCAGCCCAAGCGGAATGTGGCTGCTGTCGCTCGCTACAACTCGCAGCAGCATCACAATCAACGCTCAGGAGCTGAGAAACGGAACTTGGGTGCTCTAAAGTCATCGCCGGTGCATGGTATGCAACAAAAACGCGAGGACGAGGAGATGCTTCTGCCCGGTGCTGCTGCCCCCGAATATACCGATCCTATGCAGAGTTATTGGTGGTATCCAAGTTATGCTGGGTACGCTGATCTCGATTGGAACGATTACCGTCGGGCCGAGAAACGTTTCCTAGGTAAGTGCTCGGTTGTGTGGAGTAGGCCTAAGTCTTTTATTTTTTTATTCAGCCTAACCAGCAGATGTATCCGTGACATACCTGCAAGAAAATATCGACCTCGGATAGCCGGGGGATTCCTTTGATTTCTCGAATTTTTGTTAATGCAATCAGCACTCTGCACCGTAGCTAGCTGCTATCTGGCACCTTATTCGAGCACAGTTTTTGTATATACGTTTATATATATTATTCCATAAAAGACACTTCCAAGGATCCCGAGTTGTTCGGCATTGAGCATGGCAATGATGCTGAACAGGAGCAGGACACGGAGCCAGGGAATGAGCCGTTGACATCGCCGCAGAAGCGACACATTGGCGCCGTGTACCGCTCGGGCTTTCTGCCCAGCTACCGATACCTTCGCAGTCCCACTGGAGTCGGGGGCGGGCGCTTTAGTCGATCAGGACGTGACGCCAGGCAATTTGTATGAGTAAATGGCGATGGTTCGATGTGTGGTCCTTAAGTGTATTTTATTTTTGTATAATTAATTTTCTTGTCATGAATGTGACTGCATTTTAATGTTTTTGGTAATTGGAATGAGCTGGAATCAGGTTATATTATGTCTGACGAGGAGTTTATAGCACTTTCCTGCCAGAGAACTTTCACCTGTGTCCTTTCGCTTGGCTACTGGTAGTGAATGTGTTGTGATTTTGTATTGAGCATGATAGACATCGCCTAGTAGACGTTGTAGCTTATAGATTTACTGTCGAAGTTGAAAATAACACATTTCCGCTTGCATTATAACTTTTTCTCGGAAATTCCATTTCCTGCCACTTGTGACAAATGCCTTTATGCTATGTTTTCCATTTTCTTCGTCTGTTGTCCTTGTTACGGTATCATTTGGTGTTGAGGATAATCGGCTAATTTCCGTCACATTGTCTGGCAGTTGGATTACTCTTCATCCTGCTTAATTTTGGCAGCTAACTTTTCTGAAAAGTTTTCAATTTCACAAGGCCAGGGTATTAAGCGCTTTAATGCTGTCCTTGTTGGTGCAATGAAAATGGAACTTTAATATATCACTGGTTTAGTATTTTCATAAAAAATTTTGAAATTTGGCGGCTGAAAATCTATGTAGTACCCCAAGACTGTACAACACCAAGATGCTGAATGAGGAACATACATACATACATACATACATATTTCACCCTTCAAAATATAATTTTGAATATATGTATGTAATTTTATTTTAGGAGACATATATGTAGCACTCAAAAATGAAAATTGTAAAAGTGTGAAAAAGTTAATTGAACTCTTGTTCGCTTATTAATTTAGCCAGCTGATATAGGCAAAGGCCCCACTGTGCGAAAGTCATGCACATGCATGCGCAGACGAAGCATCGCCGAAAATCGCCTCTGTCTATGAAGAGTAGCGATAAGCCCCGCCATAGAACCGGTTTTCTGGTCGCTCATTGAGAATCTTGTTATTGTATAGTCTTTGGTAGTACATTGCATGTACATATGTATATACGATACGTACATATGTATGTCAGGGATGAAGTCCAGATTTTACATACATATGTATACATGTATGTATGTATATGCACCATAGTTAGCAAATATATTCTTGATTTTGTGGTCCGGCCCCATGGTTTCGATTATATTTTCTGTTCCAAAATGGTAATGAAGGATTTAAAAATATTATTATCGATATCTATGATATAATAAAGTTTGTTTTATGCGATTTTAATGAAATTTGATTTTTTTGAAATAAATATATTTCTGTTGTTCATAAAAATGTTCGATTATTAAATAATACATTCGAAGTTTGGAAACTAGAACCACAGTTCCAAAGTTCTAATTTCTGGACATTTTCTGTGCAAAAAAAATGTCCAGAAACATTTTAAGACAAACCAATTTATCTATTTTAACATATAAAAATTGAACACATTAAAATTCAAAGAAAAAACTTTTTATTTTTAAATTTTTAATTTTAGTTTTTAAATTTTTACTTAGACCTTCAGTCATCAACTAATACTAATTTCTACAAGCGAATCGAACATGCAATTTTATTTTAAGTCAAAGGCGAAACTGTAGAGGTAACAAAAAAAAATCTTCCAGAGCTATAGGTTCTAATTTCAGAGTCGCCAATTAGAATAAATCTTAAAATTTTTCCAATCCAATCCAGCAGTTGCTAAATTGATTTAATTTCTGGAACTACTTCTCTGGCGCCAGAAGGAAAACGGCAATAAATGGAACATAACATAGCAAAAGTTTTGACATTTACACCCAAAAATATGCTACGAATCCGAAACTGTTGGCTTATTGTTTTCGAATATATGAAATACAATTTTTATCGATCTATCGATATCTAAAAAAAGCAATAATCTTGGACGTTGCAAATTTAAGCATTTTCATATAAATTTGTGAAAATTAAACACCAACGGTAGCGCCAGTGCCTCCAACGCTTTTTTTGGTATTCATGTTGATAAGTTTTCATTTGTATATAAATTCCCTTACAGCTGTTTAGTTTTTACATATTATTATTCAATAATTTAGATTAATCTGTTCTCTGTATTGGCATGCTACGGCTAATTGGCATGTTTGACTCTAACATTAAAGTTTCTGTTGTTTACTTTGTCGTTTTAATTAGATGAAAACGCGTTCTAGGTGCCCTTATTCTTGTAGTGAAGCTTGTATGAGATTTTTATATATCTACAACTTTCACATCGAGTCACTTAGTGCACTATTATTTGATGTATATCTGTAAACCTGTTATAGCCGTTCGGTTTGGTGCTTTATGGGATAAGACTAATTTAAATCTTCGCCCCATTCAGGTCGCGTACTACCCCCAACACGAGCGACTGCGTCAACCCATCGCAGCCGTTTGTAAACGCTGTTTCCTACCCAACCAACCGACGATGAATTGGAGCGGTGCTGGCATACGCGGTCGATTGCCTAAACTATATGAGGATACCGAGGGCGAGTCACCCAGCGCCTTCCCTGCCCACATGCGAAGCATCTCCAGCAACTCGCTGCCCACGGGATCAGCGAGGAGCCCAAAGCGTCCACTTTCCCGCTCTGGTGCTCCTGTGTATCCTCCCTTCCACTCTTGGGGTACTCCGCCGCGTATTACAGCACTGCATCGACGCGAATTTCGACGCAACATGGACAATTATGAATACTAAATATCGACAATATACTCTATATACAAATTATGCTATACAGACTACAATAATACTATTAATGGAACTTTAAACTCATAAAAAATTAATGTAGCTCCCCCAAAATGAATTGACTTACTTGGCAAGCACACACAACTACATACACCGACGTGTGGTTGTTAGTGCCCCATTCAGTACGTTGTATCTGTGTCGATATATGATGAATAATATCTACAAAACTGAAGTAACTGATATCAGTGCAAAGCGAAAGAACGTTTAATATCAATGCAAATCATATCGCCATATATGATTTATACACTTGAAGATAAATACTAAATTAGTGCCAATGTCGTACCTTAGCAGGAAGTGCTAGTGTCTCAATCGAACTAAAACTTGGTGAACTCCACTCGAACGGAAATATACTGATAACCCTTAGCAGTATTCTTTTAGAATTTCTCTCTCCACCGTCAGTATTTTATATGTATATGACAATAACGATTCCCTTGTAATCCAATGCTATAGTGTGCTAAGTGTGACTAATACGATTATATATGTATGTATATGTGACAACTGCTTAAAGACAATAAAACTTCGGTGAATATCTTACATACTTATATCAATATACCCGTTAAATAATAAACATATGTACTTCAGACAATAAATAAAGTATTGACAATAAAATATTGATCTATTTCAAATATTTTGAGTATTTCATTCAACTTAAAGAATTTGAATTATTTGTTAAGGTCCTTGAAATAATAAATAAACATATTCACTATGCGTAATTATAAGTCTGATGTTGTCAATATTTAACATAATGGTTTGCTTATCAACTCATAACATTCACTTTGCAGAAGGTTAGAAAAACAGTATTTACTATCATGTACTATTTACTTCGCTTATACTATAGGTATTTAAAATACCCAAGGAAGCAGAGTTCGCTCTTGAAAAAAAAGAAAAGCTACAAGAACTCACTGTTGAAGTTCGAATACTATTAAAATATCAAAGTTACATACACAATATGTATACACACATATATGAAATATTAATCTAATAAAATTATATACATATTACTGGTTTGATCCTACACTACTGAGCCAGAATTGTGTCGTATCTCAATGGGAGGTGTACACGGCTCAAAAAAAAGGAACTATCAATTTGGTAATCATCCGTGCATGGGTAGGTGTTTTGAAACTTCCATAACTTCTCATATGTATGCATAAAGTCCAATCCATTGAAAATTCAATTTATATAATTTTTATATTCATTTGAAAGTTCACTTCTATTTAATTTATTAAAAATATATTTTAATATATATGCATTTTTTATGTTGAACAATATCGCGTCACGTTTAGAGTATAAAAATAAATATGTATATCTATCTATCTATCTATCTGAATAAACTGCTTAAATAGAAACACGTTACCAGCCTTAATGCGCCTCTAAAAGCCATGTAATTCACATGTAGTAAGCGGAGTACTCCTAAATTATAGCCAAGCCAATATTTTCCATATTCACGTTCAGAGTGTATAAATAGTTGCCTAACATTTACATGTGCCTCTGCTGATAATTGAAATGCATATAACTGACACGAAAGTCGAATGGGGTTCTGTCCCCTGAGCGTGCAAAACGCTCGCAGAGTGTCGTCACCGGATTTCATTAACTCATGACCAGTACTTGGCCTGACCCTGCGCCGGCAACGGGTGATTGTAGGCAGCGGCCGCTGCTGCATTTCCATGTGCCGCTGCAGCGGCATAATCATTCAGCTGGTGCTGGGCTACATGGGCATTGTAGTTGGCTGCCGCAACAGCTGACTGGTTGAGATGGTACGCAGCCTGCGACCAATTTGAGGGCGATTCGAGCTTTGAGTAGTTGTCGCTTAAGTGCAAGGAAGGCGAGATCTTTGAAACGCTATCGGCGGTTAGTTTGGAGAAGTCATCGATGGTCAGCTTGGAGTAGTCTGCGTTGGGAGAGAAAAGCCGGGATGAAATTATGTACCAAAGAATGTAAGATGTGAAAGGAAAGACTTTGATTACAAAGGATCGGCAAATGTTGCAGAGCCGTTTCTCTGTTTATGTACCTTGGTGATAGTAGTTTTGACTGGCAAAGTGGCCGGGCTGTGCAAAACTTCCAGGGAATCCGTGCTGTGCGGCACTTTGGACCAAGTCGTAGCCGCCCATTTGTGTGTGATGATGCACCGCCGCCGCTGCAGCTGCTGCAGTGTGGTGGGAGCTTGGAGCATGAGCGGAATGATGAACACTATCGTTAATGCTAGGCCCATTGGCGGTGGTCCCAGCAGCTGGACTGTAGCCCGCCATTGAGCCAACGGCGAGGGGACCGAAGCCGAGTGGAGCCGTCGCTGCACTGGGACCAACGCCCACTCCCACTCCTACACTTGCACTTCCACTGTTCATTGGCGAAAGACCGGAACTTGATCCTCCAGAATGCTTCCTGAGACGAGCCCTTCGATTGGAGAACCACACTTGAATGCGAGCCTCAGTCAACGCTGTGGTTTGGGCGAGCTCCTCCCTGGTATAAACGTCTGGATACTGCGTGCGGGCAAAGGCCCTTTCCAAAGCCTCCAATTGCTCAGCGGTAAACGTTGTACGGGATCGTCGCTGCTTGCGTTTCAGTGGAATCCCAGGCTCAGACTCCGTATCACTAATATCCGAATCGCGGCCTGAAATTGAATGGAAAAGTTATCATCAGCTGGAACTCGTTCTTTATTCAAAGGCAACAAAAATTATTAACGCCTCGTAAGAAGCCATACAATTTTCCACGCTCATTGTTTTCCGACGAAACTGAATCATATATTGTCGTGTGGTTCGATCTGCGGATGCACCGCGTAGGGCCACCGACGTAGATCCTCAGCGATCGTGTGATCCCCAGATCAGTACAAAGTCATAGCTCCATATAAATGGGAGTCGACGTTCAATGCGCGCCATTGCATATTAATTGAAATGTCGGGGAGCGCAACAAATCTGTCAAAAGCCACCGACAATCACACAGAAGGCAGAAAGATGACGCGATCGGCGATCGGCACTTAGGAGGGTGGAAGGCAAGCTGCTGTGGCGAGGTCGTAGCCGCAGGCTCGTAAAAGTCACAGTACTTGACAAGTGACACAATATATCATATTACACAAGAAGATGATCGGCAAGTTGTCAGCGGCCATGGAGGAGTGCGCCAATTAACTTCGGCATCTGTTTACGAAAGGGAAAAGCCGCCGTCGTTGGCAATCGGGCTTGAAGCGCGGCGTGTGGCAGGGTCGGACGGCCTCACTGGAGCCGTGCCAAATTATTTGGAGAGCTCATTACACAATAAACTGAGTTTTCAAGGCGGGGCGGAGTCACAGCATTTGACGGCATAGGATGAAAGCAGAGAAACCATCGCTTATAATCGGGAATAATCAACAAGGTCACAAGCTCTTTTTTAAGATGAATAGACGCAGGACGACATATTTCCCGAATCTTACGGTGCATTTTTCGTGTGGGTGCTGATGTGTGTTTGTAAATGAAGCGGAAATACATTTTAGTCCGATTAAATTCATCGTCCTTTGACCTGAATGTAATCGTGGTTATCTGTGTGGTTGCATGGTGGCATGTATCCGTAAGAGCGCTGACCTTTTCTTCTGCGTTCAGTGTTAGAGTCAATCTTTTCCGGTCTGTCAAGTTAAATTATTAATTGACTTAACGAATGAGGGGATTTCCTGTTTCTTTATATACATATGTGATTAATAGTAGTTTAGACAACATGGGAAGTGAGATCTTTTGATGGGAAGGAATCACTTAAAGATATCCTTAACTGTTTCTTTGATTTAATATTTTATATAATCAAAACTGTAACTGTAGTGGTTTAAATGGTCATGTACCATATTAGTAGTAAGTACTTTAAATGTAAATTTCGAATGGTTTAGATTTGCATAAGTCAAGTTAGGTTATCAAATATTCGTACACACAAACCCCAAAAATGATAAATAAACTTTCGGTACGCTTATAAGCTCCACGGATCCCCAGACCACACCCAACATCTCCTCAAGCGATACCTTGGATTGCGGAACGCCCACAGTTTAGTGCGGTCTGTGGTCAAATAAAGAAATCGAAAAGTTCACATACGTATTAAGTAAAAACGAATGGATATGAATGATAAAATACAGAAGTCGCACTATTAATCTTTCAACACACGAGACAATAAAACTTAATTATACAAAATAAGGGGAGTCGATGTCGATTCCAAATACTGCAGAAGCCATGGAAGCCATGGAAAGAAGACAAAGAAAAACGGTTCGAGAAACGACACCAAAGCAAAGGTGGAAGGTAGAAAAATCAATTAGTTTTTAAATGTTAAACATTTTATTAATTTGTTGTTACTTTCCCATTAATAATGCTCGTATACCGATAAGAGAGCCGACACTGGCGGTCCAAAGAGAAAAAATCCAGCTGCGCCCGTAAACAAAGGCCCCTTTTATTATTTTGGCACCAGCATCGACAATGGCTCTGGCACCACTTTGGCTACCGTGGTGCTGCTGCTCTGTCTTTCAGTTTTGAGGCTTTATTTTGGGCACTGGAGCCTGTGGAAAATTGTTTGGGGGCTCTAAGCTTTGATAAATTACTGTGGCTTAGTAATCTGGGAAGAGTATTCCATCATTTTTGACGACGTGTGTTTTCAAGTTGCGTTTTTGAACAGCAGGCAAGTCAGCAGGTAGTACTTCAGAGGGACCTGAGGGAACCGACCTCCCTGCTTCTGCCCTGTGAAGCAAAGTGCAAAAGGCCAAACGGGCAACTTTTAATATTATTTTCTATTTTTTTCATTTGTATTATTGGAGACCAATCACTTCTTATGGACAATTGCAGCATAGCCTTTGTCCGAGCTGTGGCAAAGATCAATCTGCCTTTGTCTATTATCTTATTCGAGCACATATCATCAATCAACAATCTTGACATTGACTCTATCATTTAAATTGGTGCATCTGATGTTAAAGTCTTTGGGGCTGCAGGCAGAATCAAACTTCAATTGAAAAAAACAATTCTTAAATAACGTTTTTTACACTGCCCTGCTCGAGAGAGAGAGAGAGAGAAATGGCTGCAGCGGCTGCGGCCCAACCTGTCAGCTGTCAGTGCAGAGACACGCGCGTTCTCTGTCGCCAAACATCAGATTTGGGATTTGAAAAATCTTGGGGTCTTATGACATGGACTTGGGCATGGCTGAAGGGGCAACCCAACTCAGCTCAGTTCAGTTCAGTCGGATATGTTATTTTTTAGTCCTCAGGTTCATGTCAGCAAAAGGATTACAGCAGCTTTAAAACTTATGCCGGTTTTATGTTTGACAAGATCTAAGCCGGTTATGTGTATATATACATGTATAATGAACATTGTACATAGTATATGTATATACAATATGTAGACGGAATACTTGAAATTTAGAAAAAAATAGTACGGCTATTTTTTTAAATTGAAGAAGTTCATGATGGAACAGATAGTCGGCTTAGTTCTGAAACCGTATAATTATATGAACATCAAATTATTATTTAAATGCTTCTATCGAACATGAATATTCTATCAATTTGTGTTCCAAATGCCCTCGCAATGGGAAGGAAAGCAATTCGGAATCGAGAACAAAATCGAAATACAAATGAGCGGACAGCTAAATACTATTATCAGATCAGATTCCCAAATCATTTCCCAATGACGCCCATTTAAACTAATTTACAAAAGTTGTCGGGCCATCGATGAAGAATGATGGCAGATGGATAGGGAAAAGAGAATAACATGGGGCCAAAATTAGTTATAATCATAATCCGGCGGCAAAAGAAACGAAATCGTCAAAGGAGTCAAACTTGGGGTCAGAAGGAAATGAAACTAATTTAAATAACAATGCATACAAACACTTGATCAAAACAAATCCCAGATGATGTTCAACCTGGCAATGGCGAAGAGAGTGAGATAGAGCACGATTGCGAGTTTCCAGAGGGGAAAGAGATATACAAAGTAGAAGAGAGAGACTGAACGAGACAGAGAAGTCGGTTAGAGTGTGATAATGCGTTAATAAAATATTTTGTAACTCATCAACACGAAAGATGTGCACGAGAGCGGGGCATCAGTATCATTGTGCCGACGGCGGCGGCAGAAAACAGACAAGAGTCAGGCTGAGGATGATCAGGGCCACAATGAGATCAAACAGAACGCACCAGGACACCCTGGTGGGCATTAAAGATGCCGCTCAAGATCGGCGCATTTGAAGTCACAGCGATGCTTTTGTTACGTTGACACTTTTTTCGGGCATGAACGATTTTAATGGGTTTTCAAGTCGAACAAATGAGCCAACCACGGGAACAGGCCATATGTGTGAGCGAGGGGCGGCAGACAGAGACTTGGTCAGGGACGGACAGGCACAGGGGCAGGGTCAGTGCTGCGGGGTTATAGACCGCACGCACATGAATGTTAGGGCAGGAGCAGGATATTTTTGCGCAAGCACAGAGAAGCCGAGCTCTTCCTCGCCGTGCAATCATTTGTCATGTGACACTGCAAGTATGCGGCACTCTCTTTCCGTGTCCCTCGGCTTCCCGTGGCGATGAATTAGAGAAGGTGTGACCTCCTATAACAGGATCCTCTTGGGCGGCGTCCGTTTGCAATCGTCGGCCATTGCGATCTCGAAGTTTTTTTGCAAGTAATTGAACCTGTTTGTATTTGGGTTTGGAAAGGATCTGCCCTCGTATTGCTGCCGCTTTGTCTGGTCCTGACGATCGAGGTGGGGGAATATATTTTGTAAATATCGCTGGCCATTCCCACGGCGGTCTTTCTTGATGCCATTGTTCTATCCACTAATTGCCACAAGTGTTAGCCTCATCTTTTCTTCTTTCTTTCTATCTCTGACTTCTTTTCGGTGTTTTGGCATTTGATTTCTTTGTGTTACCTTACATTCTTTCTTTGAGTGGTTCGAGAAGTGCATTCGCAAGGCTGTGGTACTGGGCGAAATAATACTAATCGCACGTGTATTTATCAGTCAAGCGGCTTTGGATTTCGGGTACAGACAACTTGGCTATTGTCGGTCTATTTGACGGAGGCGTAGCAAACGTTTAGCGGTGTTTTTTATTTTTTTGTGTCTTCAGTAGGGCGGGCGATCGATATTTATCAAGCTAAAATATTCCGAGAATTGCAAGGAAAAATGAACCCTACGCTAGTTCTGAATTTCAATGAAATACAAAACACACTATACACTTCACGATGTTGCTGTGAGCCTCGAACCTGCTCGAACATTGGTTGCCAGATTGGTTTAATAATTCAGTGGGACATTAGTGTATTGATGTCTTCTTACTTTCTGCCAGAGGTTTCCCGACTTAATTCTATTTTAATTGGTATTTAGATGAGGTCTGTATCGGCATCTCTCGAATGACATCAATGCTCTTAATAACGAGTTTAGTTGACTCATTTTGTTAGCTTTGCTCACAAATGTATTGATTTTTTTATAACATCAAACACTATAACACCATTTTTGTCAGCAAGGTTTTGTTACTAGCCCCCGCACAATTTTCTTTTTTCTGGTATTTTAAGCTATTATTTGATACTCCATGTCTTTTGATAGTTTTTATGTTTACGAAAGATCAAAGCGAGCCGCCAATAAGCGCAGTCAGCGACAATGAGCCATCAAAGACGGGGAGATGGTGGTTGGAAATTCGTTGATGGGGCTGTGGCAAGGGCAGTGCAGCCAGGGCTGGGACGTGTCCCTATAAATTGTAAAAAATCCAAATCAAACGAAATTATATGCGAAATAAAGATGAAGCAACATATTTAATAATGCATAATTTTATTTTCGGTGTCTTCAGGTCGGAGCCAGAATTCATACAGTCGCCGGCAAAGAAGGCGTTGATTACAGGCACCGGCACCGACTTTGTTATCCCATGTCCCAGTCCTCAGATCACAGAGATTCCAACGCAGTCGGGGTCTGGCCATCTGTATCTTCGGATGTGTCTCTGTGATGCCCGTTCCGATTGGGGTTTTGATTGTGACTCAAGGATGGGTAGATGGCTGGGTGCAGTTGCTGCTGCTTTTGCTGGACAGACGTAATAATGGTCCGAAGCATCGGTAGGGGTGGAGATGCGGACAGGGGAATCAATTATGATGGGAGGGCGTGAGCTTATTATACGCTTCGACAACATAATGACCATCTTGTGGAAGGCTTATATAGATTATGCTTATGCGTATGTACATAATTCATGTTCGTCGGATTGGAAAAAAGTCAAATAGGTTATGCAAACAGGTGCTGAGGGGAATTAGCTTCAACTTAATGTAAAATGTGGGGGTCATATGAAAGGGAAGGGAAGAAAAGGAAAATCTTCAGATCGATTTACATGAAACACTGAAACACTTTAGCCCTCACTTAAAGCACAACCCTCGCTCAGAATTCCACCTGTAACCGGCAGAGCACTACTCTCAGCATTTGGCAAAAAACGAAAACAGCATGATTTCGTTTCAAGGTAAAGATAAAAATAACCCCTTAAAATTCTTGCATTTTTCATTGCATGAATGCGACCTGCACTCATTCAGAAAGGCAACGTCAAGGTGACAACTAAGGGATGCACAACCTCAGCCATTGTAGTGCGGAATCTCTGTTGTGACAGGCGGGTCGGCAAAATATCACAGTTTCGGCAAAAATAACAATTGCCAAATACATGATCACAATATTTCGGCTATCGGCCCTAATGGACAAAAATCCAAGTACAGTGCTCCACAGTGTTCGTCTAATGATGCATCGGGAGATCATACAAAATAATTTTCTACTCAATTTCCAACCAAGCTCAACACAACAGACACCGCTTTGACCCCGCCGATCGTTTATCGAATGACTTTGCATATTTAGTGTGATTATTGGCTCCGCTCAAAATGTGAGGGTCGGAAAGGGACAGAAAGATGAGATCTCACGCAAGGCAGTGGAAAGCGGTGTTATTAGCTGGGACTGGATCTGGGACTGGCACTGGCACTGGAACTCGGTCTGGTCTGAGCTGTGGAAAAAGAATCTTGAGTCTTGTGTACTCTTGATTCTCAGGTGTCATCATCTACACCTATTTCGGTTGTGTATAGCCAACAAGCGATGGAGATCGTTATCGTATGGGCAGAGCGGTCTATTGTAGACATTTTCCCTTTTTCTGAGCGGCTTTGATTTAAGTTTAAGTCGCTCGTTCTAAGACGATCAAAGTAATGTTGCCGACACAATTTTGTTGATTTGAGCTACAAATGAATTGATCATGATTTTCCGAAATTATCAAATAAATGATCTGTGGTTTGTTTTACAAACTAACATACTCAAATAGGTTTCTCGTTCATATCATAGCAGTCTTGTTTCATAGTACTTACCGCCAAGAATTCCATGTATGGTGTAGTCCTTTCGTCCGTCTTCGCTACCGCGATCGTTTCCCCTCAACAGGCGGCTGATGGATGATGTTGATGGCGGATCTGCAAATCCTTCCTGTATTTAACAAATAAATTTTTCTCATTAGATATAAGTTTATACTTCGATCTATCCAACGTCATAAATTATTCTAATGGGCATTAGAAATTCGGACGCTGAGAACATACTCGAAAATCACACAAATCCAATTAAGATAAGCGAAGACCGGCTAAATAGCTACTGGTTGACCCGATAATATACATAAATACATATGTACACCCTACACTGATGTTAGACATATTGAGGGCTCTGACATTAATACTACAGTTGCTGGGCAGCTCTTTGTGTTTGGACAATTTTCATGTTGCTGTCTGTCTCTTCACTTCTCCCCATCTTGGTCGTGTAATCCAATTAGGGAAATGTCAAGCCCAGAGTTAGGCCATGCAGGAGAATTTATCTCTACCTGCTGCCGTTTGCTATGCCTGTGTCGCGTGGTGTATTAAAAAGCGAGACAGCTGTTGAGATTTGATAAAACCAAGAGAGAAGACTGTGGCGGGAAAACAAATTGCAAGAGATGGGCCTGCATGAAGTTAATCTCTCAGGTGCAAAGTTAAGCTCATTCCTTGATATGATTTACTTGAAAGTACGCGAGTCAAGCATAATCTACTATCGCTGGTTGAAAATATGTGTACAATATGATATATGCGTTATCTTGGAGATCAACTGATCTAACAACTGATCTCTTCCTTTCTCGACCCACAATTTCCACTGAAAACATTCAACGGATCCCGAAATCAATTCCAAATCGGAAAAAACCAATTTCTCATTCAAAGCCACCGAAAGCCGTCAGTTTTCATTAGAGCAACATGTCGACTTCCACTTTAACTTCAGGTTCCAGCTAATCGCTGCACAACGAAGCGCAACGGTGCGACGCTCCGTCAGATCTGGACTGAGAACTGAGTACTGGATTCATGGTACTTGAATACTGGTTACTGGTTTGACAGTGTATAGAGACCCAGCCCAAAGTATAGTAACTCGGGACTCCGGAGGTCCGAGGCCAGTCGGTTGCTCAAATGGAGTGGCATGTGCCGCAAACATTTTCATGATTAATAAAAATATTTCTCCACTGACGAAATTATCATGACTCCTCTCGCTCTCTCTTGGGGTTTGCGGCTAATTCCTGAGCGAACAAAGGTGGCCTAACTGGCACTCATAGACAAGACAGGGACCAGACAAGACAAGACGCCGAGTACAGAAACCAAAACTGACATTTTGTCCAGTCTGGAACGGTGGTGGCCGCCGTGGGCTGTCTGGTTAGCTGGTGTTGGGCTCTGGCTACCGACTCCTATTTCTATTGAATGTGTCATAAATACAACAACAGAAATGTGTTTTGATTTTCAACTGGACTTTGTTGCGTTATTTATAAGTGGAGCTGTGACTGGGGCCTACCCTACCGTACCGGTTGTCCAGCTGGAATGTGTGACGGCTTATCTTGTAGCAACTGACAACTGGATCCCAATTTCAATTCCAAACTCAAGCCCAAGTCCATTCCAAACCGATCTCGATCTCGGTCGAGCCCCCGACAGCGAGATACCTTTTTGCCTTTTCTCTTGGCTTTTCTGCCTTAGCAATTTCAATTGAAATTTAATTAATTAGTTGACAGTTGGATTGACACTTGACTGCGCTTTATTCGTGAGCATATCGTATAGAATTATTTATCTACATATTATTCCCTTTCTGCGATCGTATTTTGGGACTGCGATGGCTTCTCTTCTGGCTTGAGTGACAGGTGTAGTCCGTAGTTTTTAATTAATCAAGTTTCTTGGAAATCAGCAGTTTGTCAGCGGGTCAGAAAATGTTAGATTGAGGAGCCATTGAATATTTATCGTCATCAAAGTGCAATAAAATTAAAAATTTCGAATGTGCAAGTAGAATCAAACACGATCATCGATTGAAACAAAACACCGCCTCTAACCAAATAGTACGAGTATCTTTGCAAATACGGAGGGGAAATCGAGTTAACGGCAGGGGCATTCAAAGAGATAGTTCGAAAAAAGTGATAGAGCAAGAGAGATGCCGAAAGCGTATTCTAATTCAGCGTGAAGCGCACCTGGAAGCAGTTACGCCTACTGCCTTGACAAGCAAGCCAAACAAAACGAAAACGGCTGAGATGCACAGTATGAATCTCACAGAGTAAGGATACGGACATGTGATGCAACCAGCGATGCAATTGTGTGCGTGAGCGATATCTGGCCGATCATATCGATGGTCGCTCGAATTGGTATCGCCACATAAAGTGTAACTAATTGCGGCTTCAAATAAAGAGCAGGCAGGCATGAGCCGCCAAAAGGGGCTGGCGCATGAATATGCGAATACAATGTACCTTTCATCCTCTGTGCATACAAACTTGCCGAAAGGCGAAAAACGACTCCAAGACAGCCGTCATCGGGCCATCCATCCATCCGTCCAAAAAGAGCTCGAAGGTGGTGCTCTGCTGATGGACCGTATGCCAAAATCGAAATATTACTCGAGACAGTTGGTCTGCTCTTGGAGTCCATGAATAAGCTATATTGGCGTAGGCTCAGAAAAAGGTTTGAGCTCTGTCTCCACTGACTTTGCTTTCCGCTTGCCTAATTCAAGCGTGTTTCTGTCTGTTTTTATCTTGCATAAAGTTTTACGCTAATTTGCGCAAAAATAATGGCTGAGCATGTGCGATTGTGTCGAAGTGTTTGGGTTTTTCGTCTTTGATTTTCAGGTTGACTATGTGTTGACATATTGAAATGAATGAAAGAGGGCAAGGAGACCAATCCGTACAAATTATTTGTTTGACTTTTAAATCTTCCATTAAAACGTGACAAGAAATAAGTTTAGCTGGTGGGCTGAGATCACAAATACACGAGAACTCTGCCAAAAATACTCTGAGCTGTTGCCAGCTTACCCCTAATACTGGTGATAACGAAAAATCCTAGTTAACATGCAATTTCTTTGAGTGTATGCCACGTTAAGTAGGTTGACTATACACATTACCTGATTCCTTTTTCCTTGGCGTTAAATTGCGTGACAGGCCGGAAGTTTGGAGCGATGGCTCAAAGCCAAAAGGCAAGATAAATATATGTACTTTTTTTTGCACCTTGCCGCCTCAAGGATAAAACACAATCGATGCCGACAAGAAGACAACGAAAACATCGACAGAAACAGCAACAGCCACAGCATCAGCAACAGCCTACTCTTTATGGTTTAATCGATTTCTTAACGGTATGGGTGGCATGTGAAAATTTGTCGTCGCCGTTGTACAACAAATTTGTCAATGGGCGGCCAAGTTCAAAATCGATCCTGGGGCCTTTTGGACCATTTGTGCTACCGGCCAGCCGGCATATGCAAAGGGCCGAAAAATGTCACCGGCAACGTGCCATAACAAAGACAGCGGGCGGCCCGAGTCTGCCACGTGACTTTTCGGAAAACGGAAGTAAAACGACCGGTGAATGGTCTATTCGAATCAGTTGGTATAGGTGAATCTCTTGTCTGCACATAATGTCCTGCGGTTATGGCTACTGGTGGGCCTTGCAAAGTCCTTGGACCCTTTGTTTTGGCACATTTTATTGCCTCCTGTAGTCGTGCAGGTGCTGTCAGCCTACAGCAACCGTGTTACTTACCTTGATCAGCTTTTCTCGTATCTCCCAACTAAATATGCCGGGATTCTCCTTCCGCAGCTCATCGATCCGGGTCTCAATCTCAGGCGAGGTCACCTTGGGCTTCGATCCACCAATGACACCTGGCCTAATCGAGCCCGTCTCCTGATAACGGTTTAGAATCTTTGACACACACCCATGCGAGACGCGCAACTGGCGTGAAATCACACAGGGACGAACTCCGCTTGCCGCCATTTCCACGATCTTCAGGCGAATGTGATTGGGCAGCGGACGACCATTGATAAAGACTCCTCCGAGTTGGTTAACGCGACCTTGTCCTGTAAATGGGAATGAGCACACATACAAAATATTTCATTCTTAAAAGTTATATATGTATATAATATCTTTAGGAAGCGAGTAAAACGATATCAAAATACTATCGGCATTTGTTGATTGTAATCCCATTAAATGTGGAAAAAGACCACAAATATGTCCCCGCCATATTTAGAGTGTGTCGAATGGGGCTTAATGAAAGTTTCAGACTTCCATTCGCTTGGTATATGATAAGCCCATCCGTTAGCTTACCTTGAAAGGGATAACCCGCAAATAAAGGCCGCAGGGAGTTGGCGCTAGACATATCCATTTTTGTCCAAATCCACTTGCTTATACAATAACTTAGGAACTAAGTCGATGCTGCACTGTACAACGAAAATAGCTTTGGCCTCGATTTCATACAACTGCACACGTAACAATGACAACGGAAAACGGAACTATTCCCTGTCAATCACATGCAAACGGCCGAAAGGCTCCACCTCATCACCAAGAAGTCTGACATATGCGATTTCCGACTCCGACGGAAGTCTGCGACTCTCCAACCGATAGCGTGATAGCGGGCGACAATTCAGCTCGGCGCAACGTGAATTTTTCTTGGAATTACGCGCTTCGGCGATCAAACAGCACGAGACTTGCAAAGCAACTAAAGAGGAGCGCGAGCATAAATTAACGAAGGCCGGTCGGGCCCGGGTGATGTCGACGACTACTACGGGGACGGACGAACAATGAGATCGCTCCATAAACTGGTTTCCCACATCTGGCAACTACCACCACTGCAGTGGTGCTGATGGAGATGCTGGCGAAGAGGGAGAGCGAGAGTAGCTTTCGCGCCCGCCCTTTTTGTGTTTGCTGCCTGCTCGAGCGCCACACCAATATGGCAACGATCAAAAACTTCAGTGTGGGACAGAGAGGGAAGACAGGGTGATGCGCGAGAGCAGAGGGAGCGCTCTCTGGCGCTTTAATCGAGCTGCAATGCCACGCCTCGCGAGAGTTCTGATTGGCTGGGCTCGCTCAGGGCGGTTCAGGGCTGAGCTCGCCTTACGTTTGATATTGTAAGATATCTTATCCATCCGCACATCAACATCAACCCCCTGCCCCATGCCATTTGGCTGATCATTTTGGCTGTGCAGCTGTCCCTGGGCCCGAGCCCGGACTGGGCTCCTGTCACGGCCGACACATTTGTGTGAATTGTATGACTCTTTATTTTGTCGCTGGCAGCCAATTAAAGCGTGAAGGCTGCCGTCGGCACAGGACATAGGCCGGCATCCAGGCCGAAAGCCAGACCGAGCCCAATGCCATAAGCAAGACCAGGACGCATTATCAATCGTTCCGGTTTTGTCATTTTTAGCACCCACAGTTGTGTGTCGTGTGTTCTCAATGTATGTATGTTTATCCCACTTTTCCACCTCGACCTCCATTTTCTTTCCCCTCTTGGCGGTCTAGTTGGGTTAGGTCTTTGTCATCAAACTTTATGGGGGTTCGGGTTTCCTTTAGCTTCTTGGCTTATCCTCTCCCGCTAACATTCGCCCAGACACAATGCAAGTTCATGCTTATTTACGATGAAATCATGTGAATGTTTTCCCTCTGTTCGGTTAGCAAATGAATCTGCATTTGATTTACGATTTGCAATTTAATAATGAACTTTGATAAGGTCGCTACTTTACTTCAAGATCATTAAAACTAACTATGTCGTATCCATGTTCCATAATCCGTTTAGCCATGAGGGGGGGTATTGCCAATAAGCAGGTATCTTACTAGATAGCCCAAACCTCGAGTTACTAATTTTCAATATGGAGCCAATCCCTATACCAAGCTCAAACTAATCCAGTACCCTGATCCTGATAAGCTAAAGTCATTTACCGATATACACACATAAAAATCTATCAACATCCATTATAGCAAACGAAAGTCACACCTGGTACGGTTTGGACTGTCTGCAGTTTTTGAAAAATTGAAAAACCTACGAACAAAAGCGAAAACAGCGAAAGGACAGCATCATACTAAAAAGAATTAAGCGTGAAGTTTACGCATATTAAGGATACGCACATGCCGCCTGCATCTGGCTTCGGAAAAGGCAGAGAGAGACAGAGAAATTTAGAAGGAGACAAAATGGCTGCCCTTTGCCTTTGTATGTACATCTGTATGCATGTCGTATTGTTGGAGTGGGTCCTGTGTAGAATCCAGGCCATATGCAAATCTCTGATCTATAATAATATTTCAGCAGATTTCCTCCCAAAAATTCCATTGAGCGGAATGAGCCGGCCAGGCTGGGGAAACAACCGTTGGTCATTGAGTGGAAATCAGGGTGAGAATTGCAATATTCAGCTGGTCTCGGCTTTCTGCCTAGGCTCTCTGTAGGCACCATGCCACAGTCAGTATAAAACTCGTTGTTAATGAAGCGTTATGCAAGGACCAAGAGCTAACCACTTGAGTGCACTCGCATGCGTCATTTACAATGGCCATGGCATTGCAAATGAGCCACACAGGACATTCTTGAACTAGGAAATGCCGCCGTTCCATTCCATGCTCAGGCCGAAACCACAGAAACTTGGTCACGATACACATGACAAATTCTTTAATTTGCGTATTGACAGTTTTCAATTACCGGAGCGCCTTCAAGCGTGGCAACGTCGGCGTCAGAACTTTTGATAAGGAGCCTTTGGGCAGGACTTTTGCCCTGTGAAACGGAAATCCGCTTATATACTAGTATGTGGGCGTGGCAGTTTGGCATCCTGTTAAGGAGTCTGAGGCACTAAACGTGCGGCTTGATGAATGGAAAATCGTGGAACGAAATTCATATTTGGAAATTTTTTTGTATGCTCGTACATATATGTACATATGTATGTAAATAAATTGAATATGACGAATAAAAGCCAATTGAAAAAGAAAAATTTCTTGGAGTGATTGAATGAGAAGTGAAAAGGTAATTGTATTTCAGCTCAAAGAATACTTGGGATTTCGAAACTGATCATAAAATGGCAAAACATGTGAAATGCTAGAAATACCAAAAGCAAACAGAGTTGCAACGAAAAGTGTGAAAATGACAATTAACACTCTTTGGGACACTTTCCAGTTAATATTGCGTAAACAAAGCCTTCAATTACGGTCCCATAAATGAAATTCAAAAATCAATAAATAAAATATCGAATCCTTCAAAGGATTTTGGTTCTTGGCTACTGAGAGGATTTTTTTGAATTATAGTGCTAAACTCTACATCAAGTCTTTTCCCTGAATCGAGTCACATGCTAGCCACATTTCTCATCAATGATTTATTAAGGGTTATAAATTTTGTCGCCGAGCTGGGAAGACATAAATGTTTTGTAGATCATTTAAGGAGGCAGTAAAAGGCAACATGTGAGTACAGTTTAATTCATTCAAACTCCCGAGACCATAAACCTCTCTCATAACTGGATCGGAGTGTGAACTCCTTAGACCGGGGAACGGGAGTGCTTCAGCATCTTTGAATAGTGAGGGCTTCCCAGAATGGAACTCTAACTTTGAGTGGGACCCGGGATCGACTACATCAGGAATTGTCTGACTACTGAATCCCAAACGAGTAGCTAAATGTCCTTGTCCAGATCCTCACGCTTGCTGTGCTACCATCCATCCAAGCCCCCCGCCGATGTGACACCTTCGTCCACGCTGGTGTGTCATGCCTGGCCCGGCGGGACCAACGACAGCGTTTGTTTGCCTTGCAAATTTAGCATGAAGGAGTGAAAACTGTCTGACCACTGAATTGAACTAAGTGTTTCAGGGTGTGTGTGCCCAGTTTTCACTTGTGCACTTCCTAAGCCTAGTCCAGATGGGCGAGCGATCTGTCATATGTGATTGTTCAATATTTGTTGGTTTGCCAAACGGTTTGTTTTGCCTTCCGTTTGGTCAACATGTCCTTAGCTACTGCTGCATTTGAACACTTTGGGCTTCTTGCTCATCTGTTGACAGTTTTCCAACGGATTTTTGATGGATCATTTTTTGGAACTTCATTATAATATGGGACTAACGGATAAGCATTTATTGATAGATTGTAAAGGATGGCAATAAAGGATTGCATGTTCTAGGAATGCAAAAAGGAAGATCTGGCCTGTGGTCATTTGAAAGGTTTTAACCATCTTGTGCTGCAGAGAGACTTTTGATTGAAAATGTATAGCCGCAGATGGTTAGGAAAAATTTTTAATTTCATTTGGTAATTCCGTTACATTCGAGTGTGCATGTTTGTTGTTTCTTTTGAATGCAGTCAGAATCGTAAAAACCATCTGGGAGGGTCGAGGAGCAAAAGAGACATCCTCTTGCGTCTTTGATGGATCCGCCAGAGTAGGAAAGTTTAGCGTGTTTCGCTTAAATGAAGTACCAAAAACTCAATTTATTTGCAATTAAATTTTGAAACAAAACTGCACGGGGCCCGGGGCTCAGTCTGCGCCTGGGCATTTGCATTGTCCGGTCAAAAAATAAGACTTTGGACTTCTCTCTCGCTCTCTCCAACTGTGTTTGCGTCCTGTTCTCAGTTCAGTTGCAAGTGCGTTGGTGCGGCTTGAGCTTTTGATCTTGCCTGTTCACACGCATGGCCTTTTCACTCAACTCCGCTCCACTCCGGCTCACTCCCCACATCGTCGCCACCCATCAGCATCTCATTTGAAAGCTAAGGCGCTCCACCGTGGGCCAACTCGGGACTGGGCTATATGTCATTGTAACATAAAAGTTCAATTTTAATTGCTGCGCTTGACGTGCCCAAGGTATTTGGCTTGGCATTTTTACGATCACTTTGGCAAATGTGCGCTTCAAAGCCATTTCGGTCAGCTCCGAACTCGAAGACCGCCAACCGCCACTCTCGGAGCGCACGGATCACCGACCGACTTTTGTCGGCCACTTTGTCCAGTCACTGCAAGACACCGACACCTCAGACACCATCTCCATGTCCGTCCCATGCCAGCAGTCCTCTGAAACTCTGTGTCAAGTCGTAAAACACATCAGCATCAGCGTCAGCGTCAGCCACAAGATGTCGTTCCGAGCATGGATTTTACATATGTTCATTTGTTTATATGACTGAAGTTAGGTGCCGACTCAGATTGGCACTCAAGTTAAGCGATTGCAAATCCGTAACTCATTTTGTCTCTTTTTTCACAACATTTTCGTTTTTTAAATGCTCACGAAAAATTTTGAAGTGCAGCCTTCACCGAAATTTCGAATCTTCATATGGGTGAGCAATGTTTTCCACAAACTTGCAACTGAACACAGCTTGAACAGATTATGACAAGTGACAACGCGGAACAAGCTGCTCATTAGGATCACTTCAGAAAAAAAATATGGATTTACTGATTAATAGGGAAATATAATATAAAGACTCATCTGGGATTCAGTGCTTTTTCCATTCCTCCCAGTGCATTTGATATATCTTTCGCATCAATAACATAAAGTAAAAATTCAGCCGAAAAGGGAAACCAACTACCAGCGGCATTTGCTTTGAGCGAGCTGCTGACATACTCGTATGCAAGCACTCTCTGCGAACTCCATGCCTACCAATCCGTGATCTTGACTTCCACCCTCCTCCTTATAGTCCCAACGCCGGGTCAGAAGAATCTGCAGACTGCGTGTCGTCTCCCACATGGACTGGCGAGCTCAGCAACAGACTCTGGAAGTGCCTGGCCTGGCAGTGAGCAATTTGTTTGCAGCAGTGCGTGCCCCCTCCGCTTATCGTCTCAAGACGGGCGGTTCGTTATAATTTATTTAACAGCCAATCCCTCTGGTCCCTCGTTCTTGCACCTAAGATCTCCCCAGCACAGCTGTTGAGTAATTTGCTAAACATGCAACCGCCAATCGATGGAGCGAGGCTGCCCAGATTTTCACAGATTTATGAGACGAGCTTGTGTTTTATTTCTTGTTTGGAATTTTTTTTTTGGCGTTTATCACTTGGACTCGGCAGTAAACTTGCTTACAGGCTGCCGAATGCGTTTTTAAACAGTGCATCTTAAATCAAAGATGTTTGACCGAACACTGTCGATTTCCGGCGAAAATCGCATGCAGCTTTGAGAGATAAATAAATAGGTGACACACAACGACCACAGACGTCATAATTGCGGTAAAGCTGACGGGTGGCGAAGGGGTATCATGTGGGCGGGAAATCGTGTTTGCTGTGTCGTCCCAATGACCGAATAGGAGCAGGAGCAAGGACACCGCCAAGTACTAACAAACCATTAACACTCGAACCGCAGACTGACAACTCGGAAAGACGTTTCAGTTGCGTTAGCTACCTGGGAACGGCGGTAGGTCCTAAAGGTCCTGAATCCCGGAGACCTGTACACATTCCAGTCTTCTTCTTTTTGTCGCATGATTAGAGGCCATTACAAATCGTAAGTGTTACGCTTTGCTCTCCGCCGGCGACTCTTCGTCTGGACATGGCTGGATATAACTGTCGGAGGTCCAAGGCTTCGCTTGCCTTTGTTTTGCTTCGTTTTGTTTCCGGATTCCCTTAGTTGTCCAGTCAAATAGACTTGTCAAACTGTGCCAATGATCGATTTGACACGCTAACTTAGTCAACTTCTGGATGTCTACATCCTGCACTGGCGTTTCCAATCGCTTTAGCAGCGCTTTTTAGCCTAAACGAACAAACCGAAATAAGAGTATCTACGCGCAATCCAGAAGATACGCATCTGCTGGTAGGCGGTGCCGCCTCAATGCCCAAAAAAGGTGTTGCCAAATTATGCTAATTGAATTAGTCGCGTCAAGGTGGAACCAGAGAGTTGAAATCTTTGTGGCTTATATCCGAAATGGCGAATTATCATAAAGCTACAATAACAATAACGATGATGGTGATGTCTGATGTGTTAATTAACCTAATGACGATTAGTTGCTTACTGCAAATTGATTTTCGACGCCCACTAAAGATGTTGAAATATTTCAAGTCTATTGAATAAATATTGAAATATTCTTATATATTTACATACATACGATTTCACGATTTCAAAAAATTACAATGCATAATATCAAAGACTATAAAATACCAAGATGTTGCATGAGGAACAAATGCCTTTGGATAAAGTGAATATACACATCTTGTAGCGAATTGCCAAAGCTTTTAAAAATGTAATTTTGAATATATGTTATTTTATTTTAGGAGATGTAGCACTCAAAGTTAAAAATTGTAACAGTGTGAAAAAGTTTATTGGACTCTTGTTCGCTTATTAATTTAGCCAGCCGATATAGGCAAAGGCCCCACTGTGCGAAAGTCATTCACATGCATGCGCAGACGAAGCCGTTGGGCAGCGGGTTCGCGGTGAGAGACGAAGCATCGCCGAAAAGAGAATGAAACCCCGAGCGTTCCCTCTGTCTATGGGACGTAGCGATAAGGCTCGCCATAGAACCGGTTTTGTGGTCGCTCATGCTAAAGGTCTTATCTGATCGGCGGCTGGGCATGGGCACCTTCAAAACCAGCTCAATAATAATTTTTTTGATTCTGTAAACTTAACTTCAATTAGATGCGAAAAATGCCGCAGCAAATCAAAATCTAATTAAATCAACTGAAGATAACATGCAGCTCAATTGTTCACACTCCACACTCAGTGTGAAGAAACGATCCACAAAAAGCCGCTGCAATTTGTTTTGGAAAAGTCGGCACGAGACTTGCCGTTTGGCTTAACGGGAACTGGACTTGATGCCACAATTATGACTGACGCAGCTTGGGAGCTCAAGTAACTCCAAGCTTTGACATGTGCCGACTGACGGATCGATTTACCTGAGAATAATTGAAAATCACGCTGGCCAATTGTCACTTTTTGGGAAATCAACGAAAATTGAAATTGTAGCAAATCGATTTGGGCCTGCAGCTGGAACAAAAGTGGAAAACGGGTTCGAGGTCGAGCTAGAGTTTGAAATGGAAATAGAAAATACCTGTATATGGAAGCCAAGAAATGCGTCTTTAATTAGAAGTAGAAGCCAGCATACGGAGTTTCATGCGGACTTCCCTGGGATCTCTGTATGGGTGTTTAACCTTTCAATAATTATTTATTTTCTTATTTTCACATGGCATTGGCTGGCGATAATTTTTTGAGTGCGGTGGGGGCCTCTACGCAGAACTAAAATCCATTTCTAATGCATTTATATTTTCTATGGAAAATAAATCAAATCGGGAAAGCGGCGCGTACGAGGACGGGTTCGGTGGCCACCGAACAGAGAAGGAGATTTCTACTTATGAAGATTATTTATGTATTTGTTGCTCGAATAGTACTTATTCCCCTGAGCTGCTTTGCATCATCATCTGCATCGTACGAAAAGGATTGATTGCGTTTCCTGATTATTTCGTCTATGATTTCTCGGAGCATTTATTTTCAAAAATTTCCTATTTTTCAATGTCAAATTAGTTTTAATCAAATCTGATAACTATATGAATTATATCGGCACGGATGATGAAAGATGGAATTGTAGTGGATCGAAAATGCATATTTCTCTTTGATGCCAGCTGGGATGGGCTAAGATCAAATTAGCATAGGAATATAACCTCCTCAGGGTTTGTTTGGTGCCATCTCCATTTGGCGTCCTTCTGTGGTGCGTATCTCGGAGGAAAAGCCCCTTATATTTTCATTCAGAACTCAGGCTGAAACTATCGGCAAGTTCATGACGATCGATTCTGTGCGGGTACAAAATAGTCGGCGAAACCCTTTTATTAAATCATATCCACAGGCGTTATAATTATAATCATTGACATCACACCTCTCGCGGACGCGCAGGTGCTAAACGAAATTTATGGCTTGACGCCACACACCGCACGATGTTCAGGGACGCTTCGGTGAGGAATTGTAGCAAAGGAGTGGATTGCAAGCATGTCCCTATCAGAAGGCGAGCGGAGTGTTAATCAAGGATCAGCTCAAAATTAACAGGAACGCGATAAACGAAGGCGCTACGCCGAATCGAAGTGCAATTAAGGTTCATCATCATCACCATCTTCATGCTGATCATCGGATGGACTCATCGTTCCTCTGCCTTTCCCTCTTTGTTTTCAAAGAATCCGCCACATTTCAGCGACTGTGACTTGAGCTCAAATGTTTTATTTACGACGGCAACGCCGACGCGGGCTGTTAGAATTCACACTTCGGTGGTGGCGGTCCTCGCCAGGCAGCGGCTTGGGTGTCCTCCCTCTACGTCATTGACTCACTTCACTCCCCTCCTCCCTCTACAATCTTTTGCCGACAAAGCGCCTCAAAACGGAGCAGAGTTGAAAGGGAAACCACAGATCATGCACATAATGGAATTCTTTGTTACCCATCCAAAAGTCAAGCGATCCTTATGCTCGGTATATGAGACATCCTTTAGCCATATCATCCTGGCGATAGTCGTGCCCGCCTCTACAACACTCCTGATTGGCTACAACATCCCCAGGATTCCTCTACAGTTAGATGATTCTCTTTTCGTTAAGCTGACCAACTGGCATTCCACATTTTGAGGGCGTCATCCGATCACACATTATTAATTC
This sequence comes from Drosophila obscura, assembly GCF_018151105.1. NCBI lineage: Eukaryota > Metazoa > Arthropoda > Insecta > Diptera > Drosophilidae > Drosophila > Drosophila obscura. The sequence continues at coordinate 2,118,198 of NW_024542737.1, forward strand.
GTTTTTAACCGTTCCGAAGGAGTGATATATTTGTACATATTACTCTTCTCACCTCTCGGACCAACTGTCCGATCCGGCAACTGTTTGCCGGATCTCCTCCTCTGGCAAATAGCCGCCCTAATTAATCATCTTTCTCCTTTATTTCATTTCAGGGATTTCAGTTTCAGCCTCAGTTTGAGGCTTTGGTGAGCCGCCCGTTCGTGGTAACATTTGCTGTGTAAACAGTTGCGGTTGAGTTTTAATTTAGTTTTCTTGTTTCAGCGTCCACAGTCGCCTCTGCCCCACAGCTGTTGCTGTTACCGACGCGACGGATAGAGGGGAACCGTAGAGAGGCTTTCGTTTAAGCTGACATATGGGCGTTAGTGGTAATTTTTCAGCGGAATTTATTGGGAGCGCTTTAAGAATCATTAGCCCAGCATTTTGGAGGGATCTTCATTACTTACTAATATACGACGTTTTGAAAAATTGCTTCTGGCCACAACATTTCTAGGGAGTAGAGCAGGCTTCTCAATCGCTTGTCACAGGCCGTCGGCTCGCATTTTTTAATACATGAAGAAATCGAATTCCACAGCATTTTAAAAGCATCACTCAAGTCAATTCCAATGGCCTTGGAAGGGTTGTAGGGTTTCGTTTTTACAAATGAATTTTCCGACTTGAACGGATACTCGAGCAATGTGCCAGCCGACAGCTTTGCCAAAACATGGCTTCCATTCCTCGTTTCCTTGTCTCTCTAGTAAAAATATTAAAAAATTCCCACAAAAATGCCACATTCAACGAATGAAATGTATTTTTCTACTAAGTATGTATAAGCTGAAGTATAGTTGGCTTTTTATTTTTTCTAATAATATGAATTGAAAGGCAAGGGTGCAAATAGGGTGAATAAAGGAGAAGCGGTAGTCAAGAAAGAGAGACAGACATTCGAAAGTTCAATGGATATAGATACATCACTGCCGCAGACAAACAATCTGTATCTGCATCAGTATCGATATTGGTAGCGGCAGCGGTATTTTTGCGAATCGCACAGTAGCAGTTGGAGTTGTCATAAGATTTGAGCGATTGCCTCGAGGCGAAGCCACACACAGAGCGTGGCGGCCAACCAAACAATAGCCTTACAATTATTGCCAAATGGCACACATTCAACACGAGTGTCGGTGTCTGTGTCTGTGTTCGTGTCGTCGTCGGTGTCGCACCCACGCGAAATTTATCTCACAGATACACACTCGTACGCCTCCATCTCAGCACTGGCAACCAGTTTGTTCATATTGTTCATGTCTCCAGCCTTGCCTTGGAAATGATGCCGCATAATTTTCAATGCTCGCACACGCGGCGTATACGCAACATGTCAGAAAGTTCTTTGATTTCGACCGACACTAGAGTGGAGAGCTCATAGCTGAGTACTCGGAGCACAGATGGAGCAAACAGCAAATTACCCAAAAGTCATGAACTCGGAAATGAAGTTTTTTTTTTCCTTTTTGCTCGTGCGAAAATCTTTTTGTCAGCTTCCCACTCGTCCACACATATTAGTAGCCTTTCCGGGTCTCTTTTTCCCATGAATATTAATGTTTTCTGCTGTTTTGGGTATCGGGTTCATTCTAATTAATAAAAGCAAACAACAGCAATGCCTGTTGGCTGACTTCAGTAATTGAATCACATCTTCGTTGTGTACAAGAGAAAATTTAATGGAGCATGCCGGGGTTATGGTAACTGTTTTTACCGAAATACGAGAGTTATACGAGATTTATGAGAGCTATGCCATATCAGCTGAAGCCAACGAACTTACTTTACGAACATATTCGCTTGCTGGCTGGTACAGAAAATATTAATATGGACCAAGCCGGGAACATCTAAGTATATGAGACCCCAAGCTGGTCCCCTTTTAGCCCAAGGCCAAGGCATTCCTGAAGGCGTTGTCCAGACTGAGAGAAATGCAAATAAAATTCCATTCTAGTAGTAAAGGGGAGAGACGCTAAGAACTCCCTGTGACGTCGGACAGACTGTTGAATGTGGACGGGTACCCGTGCATATTGCTCCCACTCCTCTTCGAGAGGGCTTAGTAACCTTTTTCGCATTCTGTTATTCTTCTTTCAATCATTCAAAGCATTTCGATTGAGAAAAAGTGTTTTCTTTTCTAAGGATTCCTCGATGGGGGAATTTTTTCTGTTGCGAAATAGTATATTTTTACAATACATCTTTAAACGGAAAGTAAACGGAAATCCTGTACATAATATGATTACGACGTGCGCAATCAACTCAAGCTGTAGCATTTCACTAACCTCCAACCGGAAACATAAAGTGTGTGTTGCTAAACTGAAAACCTTAGAAAAAGAGCTCTAGGAATTCACAGAAATTCGCATACATAACTCCAAATCAAGAGCAAATAAAATAAATAATCACAATACAGTACCAGCTCTAAGCCCACTAAGGGCTTATCCAAAAATCAGCTCACGAGAGAAAATGAAACAAAACAAAATTCAGTTTTTTTCCCGGAGGCGGAGCTAAACGGAATTGCAGCCATACTATGAAAATTTGTGTGGTTCTCTCTTTCTAGTTTCTTGTTTTGCTTAGCTCCTCTAACACAGTGTAGCAAACAGAGCTACTGCTTTGCTCTCCTCTAGCACCAGCCACGCTCTCTGGTGATCGTTACCTCTCGTTCTCACTCCGACTGCTGCTTGCTGCTTGCACTTCCACCCTCGCTCGCTTGGGTTTTTGTCCGACCAAAAACTTGTTTCCTTGGGACTGGTCTGAGAATCTCACGAATTCGTTTTAGTCTTGGTGGCTGACCATTTCAAAATCAGTTTCGAGGTGTCAAGCAAACGAGCAGCATCACTGAGCATTGCGCATTCGCATGAGCAACAAATCAAAAGTTAAAATTATCTTTGAGAAAATTCTTGCTTTGTATATTTCCTAGTGATTGTGAACATTGAAGACTGTTTGCTAAAAACAAAAAGTAAAAGACAAGTGTTGTTGATATTTTCTCCGAGCCAAAACAACGGACTACTGCAAGATATGGCTGTATCGGCTCTCAACATGACTCCTTACTTTGCTGGATATCCCTTCCAAGGTAAGCACTGATAGCAGATCACAGATTCTACGCACTGCCCTATTACCAATTACCACAATTACGAGTACAAAACGTCAGAGTCGGACATTGAAAAGTGCTGGCTCATCATTTGGGGCAGCGCTTTCGCCCGCTGTTTTCAAAACGAGAGATCATTACCCGGTCGGCAGCATGATCAGCTTTTTGACTTATTGATTGTGATCGGGGACTGGACTTGCAGGCCGGTCAGCATCCCAGCTTCCAGCGCAGACTTTGCAGACTTTTTGGCGCGGTCGTCTGGCCAGCTCTGGACTTTACTCGTCTCTGCCTCTGTCGGCTCTTGCGCTTTGATCTTGGCTCAGTGTCTGCATCTGAGCTGGGGTTCGCGCTTATGCTTTGGGTCTTGTGTATCACGTACCAGTACCGTCAGCGCCCCAAACAACAGACTCCGACCCAGACCTGGACATGGACAGCGACTGCGACTGCGACCGGGGCTTTATTTCTCTTTTTGGTTGTTGGCCGTTGTTGTGTTTTTGGGGCCTGGCTGGCCTTTATATACTTATATTAGCTTGCACAGCTGGGTGTCCGCAGCGCTTATGGATTATTAGTTTGATTTGATTGCATGGGCCAACATGGGATGCAGCTGTGCCGCATCATTCTCCCTCCTGATCGGCAGTTTGAGTCTTTCGGTCTCCCCCACTGCCTCACTGATCAGCGCTTTCTTTTCTTCTGTTGGAAAAGACCTACGCAAATTGGCAATTTGCGTTTTGTTATGTTTACAAATGGCCAACGAATCGTTTGTAGCTCAGCCCAACAAAAGATCGTGCGAATTGATCCTTGAGCTGATCCTACTTAGTGCATTTTCGAATGCAATGCATTCAAGTGGGCAGTGCAGTTATCTGAATAGATTACTTATTGCTGCTCAATCGAGCGCAGAAGAAAAGTTAATTGACAGATCCACCTAAGCATAGGATAACGGTCCGGCCACACACATGAAATGTACATAGAACAAATGCTGCTTGTAGATGTTCAATACGATTGAAGAAGATGGATTATCTGGAATTGAAAAGAACTCTTTGGTCTTGATGCGAGTACTAATCATCCCTTCTTTTTCGTTTACTTTTAGGACAAGGTCGTGTTAATCAGCTTGGAGGCGTGTTCATCAACGGTCGTCCATTGCCAAATCATATTCGTCGCCAAATCGTCGAGATGGCAGCAGCTGGTGTCCGTCCTTGCGTCATCTCTCGCCAGTTGCGTGTTTCCCATGGCTGTGTCTCCAAGATCCTCAATCGCTTCCAAGAGACCGGTTCCATTCGCCCTGGTGTAATCGGTGGCAGCAAACCTCGTGTGGCCACACCCGACATTGAGACCAGGATCGAGGAGCTGAAGCAATCGCAGCCTGGCATCTTCAGTTGGGAAATTCGCGCCAAGCTGATTGAGGCCGGAATCTGTGACAAGCAGAATGCCCCCTCGGTTAGCTCCATCTCGCGCTTGCTCCGTGCAACCTCTGGTTCAGGAGCCTCACACAGCATTGATGGCATCCTCGGAGGTGGTGCTGCCTCGGCGGGTAGCGAGGATGAGAGTGAGGATGACACCGAACCCAGTGTGCAGCTGAAGAGGAAGCAAAGACGCTCGCGTACCACTTTCTCCAATGACCAGATCGATGCCCTCGAGCGCATATTCGCTCGCACCCAGTACCCAGATGTCTATACACGGGAGGAGCTTGCCCAGAGCACCGGTCTGACTGAGGCCCGTGTCCAGGTCTGGTTCTCCAACCGTCGTGCTCGTCTACGCAAGCAACTGAACACTCAGCAGGTGCCCAGTTTCCCATCCACAGCCACTTCATATGGAGCTACAGCTTCAGCTTCCTCTGCCACAGCTCCCAACATGGGCATGAGCTTGTACAGTTCCCAGGCGTGGCCCGCATCGGGAGCGGCCTATGAGACACATGCTGCCTATGGGGGCTCGGTTGCTTCCATGTCACCAGCCAGCAGCACTGGCAGTAGTTCCGCAGCCCACAGTCCCGTTCAGTCGCAGGCTCAGCATCCAGTCACTGGCAACGATTTTATGAACTCCGCCTACTCCATGGGATCTGCAACTGCTGCATATCCTCCAACTGGATCCGCCGGAGCCTACGCAATGCCCCCAGCTACTGCCACATCCGCTGAGCAGCTCCGTTCACAGTTCGCCTCCGCCGCCGCTTCTGGTTCTCATCACCCCTCCTCGTGGGACAGCTACAACTTTGCTAGCTCTTTCTTCCCCTCTACTGGCTCCACCACCAACCATATTGGCGGCTACCACCATCAGGTGGAGCAGAAGAGCTCCATGGTACCAACTGCTTCAGCCTACCCCTACTTTGGCTTCTAGGACAAGATTGCCAAGACTGCTGGCTCTACGGAATTGGAAATTTGATTCGATATTCGCTGGCTAAACAAATAAAAAATAACGTTTTATTATTTTATCGTACTTCTAATCTACTAGTAGCATTATCTTATTTAAAGACCCTAAGACTGTTAATAAATATTTTGAATACCTAGTAAATTTAAGCAAAAAAGCGAAAATCAAAGCAATAAATTTTAAAACTAAACTGGAGAAATTAGCATTTGTGTTTTTATTATCGAAACTAATGGGAAAGGCAATGGAATGGGCACCTCTGCCCATTAAAAAAGTTTCGTTTAGGGCGACTGTTAGCTTTGACATTTTGGCATTGGTGTGCATCATTTAGATGGAGATATGTAGTGTCAACAATTTTTGGGAAAATCCATAACCAGCCTTAACAGCTCCCAGTATTTTAATGTAATTGAAATGGGATTTGTATCCCATCAGAAAAATCTCTTCGCTAGAGACAATCTTCTCACACTTAATTAAACTAATGGCATTGTCCAGGTTCTTGGACCACACACATGCTCTGTTACGGTCATGTACATGTATATGTCGCCTGGGCTTGGACAGAACCACAATCAACTAATCCTTCAAAATCGAACACAAAATGTCCCCTAAACTGACAGGGGAACAATGAACTAACACAAGGATCGGCCTGAAGCTGAAATATGCCTTGTAAAGTAAACATTTCTCAGTCATGGACGATGGCCTATCCAGGATAAAGGCGCTCTCTTGACATATCCAGACAACAAGCCGACTCATGATCTGACAATTAAACAATTAGATAATAAAACGACAAGCACGCACTGCGTATTCGATAATACGAATATAATTTAGGAATTGTCTATTGTTTAAGGGACCCACACACATAGCAGAAAAATAGAGCAATTGACAAAGGAGATGCGCAAAATATGAGCAGAGAATCCAAGGAGCGACCACCAACGTCAAATCGAAGGGTACTTTCAAGATGCCGCCAAGTTGTGGGCCTGGTCAAAGATGAGAGGACCCGAAACTGGAGAGGAGCAGGAGAGCACACGGGAGTTAACAAAGCCATTGACAAAATGCGGTAGGGAAGAGGAAAGGAAACTACATACTCGTATGGTTTAGCATCTCCTCATGGACTAGTTACGACCGATCGAAGTCCTGGGTGGTGGTGTAGGTGTAGGTAGCCGATCCTTAGGATAGGCCTTCCCTTTCCCGTCGCACTCAATTATGTGTGCACAGCGGGCGTCGCACTTACCACCTAGAATGAATACGTTCTCTGGGTCGTCCGAGTGCCCAAATGAAAACATCAATTAGTTCATATCGCTTGGGTCTTGGGATACTGAAGAATAAGAAGAATCCTGCCACGACGACAGGTTCCCTAGCTCTCTTTCTAGCACACTACTATATGTCACTACGAGGGCGATAATGTGTGTCAACTGTGACAATCATAATTGATCGCCCAGCATAGCTCGTCCTGGGGAGTTCTCTCCTGCCTGGGGCAGTTGCACTTTGTTATTGAACTGCCATACAGTAGCCTGCGGCTTCGTTTGTCCTGTCCGAGCCCACCAACTTGGATATTTTTATAAAAATTAAATTTGTGTGGCAAGTCGAGAGCTGAGAGGCATGCCCGAGTGTGAGTTCCGATGCGGCACATTTGACAAAGCTGTTGAAAGGCCCTCCCGACTGAAAATGATCGTGATTTATGCGTTTTCGATAGTCAGCCCAGCCCTCACTCACCATCAGTTTTAGTGCCGGTAGCATGCGAATTTCATTTCTTCTTCTCCTCAAAGCCAACTTCCTGTGTGGCCGGCCAACTTGACTGAGAGTGTAGCTCCGGTAGCTGGGTTCACTTTGTGGTCGCTTTGTCTCGCGATGCTGCATTTTGATTGATGATCAGAGATCGTGTTGATGGACGACATGATGAGCAATTGCAATTGGCGGATAATGAATTCGAGGCATGAAAATTATTTTAGACCTCAATCCACAGCAATACTAACGCACCTTGTGCGGATTATTCTGACCACTTGGCAACATAATATTTTTCAAAATTGTTTGTCTCCAATCTAAATTGCAACTGTTAATTGCTACCGTTATCCAACGTCACGTCGATTCAATGATTTGCACCAAAACAAACATCAGCAACCGAAAATAATACATTTTCAAGTGTTGCCGCCGTGGAAATTTTCCGCTAATTTTTCACGTACTCATGCGCTTGTTTCGAACCACACGCCAACAAAAACTTATCATATATTCATTAAAAATGATTAACGTATTAAATGGCGCAACCCAGCAACAAGTGTGTAGGAAGTGCGAGGGGCGAGGAGATGAACGATATTCGTGCATGTGCTCATGCTCCATGCGAGAAGCGGCCGATGGAAGCCAGCGTTGATAAAACATCAAAACCAATCTGATAAGGAACGCTTTAAATTCCGTTACTTAACGCAAATTTAGAGCAGCGTATCTCTTTCGGTCTGTGCGAGGGCTGACTATCAGTTCACACAACATTTGGATGCGGTTGGTTCCTCTTAGTCTTCATATCCGAGGGTGCCCTTTTGCTGTTCCTGTCTGCCTGCCTGTTTACGTATATTTCTTTTCTGCACCGCTCCAGGGCAATTACGCATGAATTTCGTTCAATTCGCGTTCAAAATTTGATAAGCCTGTTGTTTGAGTTACGCAGGCGAACTTTTAAATTAGACCCGTAGCATTCTTTGGTGACGTGTGATACGTAGTTCAGCAGGTGGTTTAAACTCAAGTGGGTTAGCTATAGAAAATCAAACGGCAGTAAAAGATCGAATGATGCAGGTATTTAAAGGATTACTCTCAGGATAACATCCCAAATGTCTTAATACCCACTGAAACGAGCTTTAACCATCGATTCGTTGGGGACGGAGGACCCTTTAGGCGATCTTTGCTTCCACAAAGTCTGCAATTCGGAATCGATGACGCAGATGGAGACGAGGCAGTGGCAGTGGTAGCGGTGACGTGACGGCAACGACCACCAAATAACATTATAATTCAATAAGAAACCCCTTCGTCCGGGAGAAGACCAGAAACCAGACACGGAGACCCAATGCCGAAGCTGAAGCTGTGGAGGAACGAGTGAATAATGGTAATGCAGCTGTGCTGCGATTTAGTTTGCCGGCTTGGGCCAATTGAACTGACTGGGCAGCGGCAGCCAGCTTGTCTGCACCGACTACAAATTGTTGTTATTGCTGCCGATGCTGGCCAGCAATTGTAGAAATCATCATGGTGGGCAACATATAATTTACATCGCTGATAGAGCTGGAGACGGGGAGGGGATCCGAGCCGTCGGTGATCTTCTTTGAGCTCAGCACTCGGCAGCTTTAAGCAAGCGTAAAAATATGCACAAACGCCAAGCGAATAAGCTAAGGGTTCTCGAAATATGGATCGCAAAATGTGATTACAATCGAGTACTTTGATTATTTATTAAAGCCTGCTTTTGGGTGATCATCGATCATTGAACATCGCTGAGCCAGCGTTTGATGCAATTGCTTGATCAGGTTGCACAAATTGAATGTTATTTTGCAAAATGCGCGCACGTAGGAAGTATACGTGCAGTATACCATAGCGGCAGGGGAGACAGAAAAGACAGAAGAATAAAGCTCTGTGTTCTGTGGACGGAGCGAAGAATGGTAGAGAACGATTGTGGACTTGGCATAGCGCGAGAAGAGTCTTTGATCATTTTACGCTTATTTTCCGGCACACACAGTCACTGACACCCGATGATCTTTAACATATTTTACGCTCAACTTGTGATCAAACCGTAACTTTGGTGTCGTACCTGCTCTCAGTTTGTGGCATCGTGGTATCCGTGGTATCTTGGTATCGAGTGTGCGGCCACCACTGCAGATGACTCATGAACCATTTGGATGTACCATCCATCAGGGTAACTAGCCGGCTATGATATATTTGCATATTGCTTGGGAAAGTTGTCGAGTCGAGTGGAGTTGAAGTTGGTGTTGCGCTGCTGCTTGTTGCCGCTGTGTCTGTGCCATTTTTCTGTACAGTATTTTTCCTTGGCTTATATTTTATTATTTTTATCTTTAGTGCCATTGTTGCACGCTGGCAACGATATTTTCTCTTATTTCTTTGGTGCGCAGCTTTTATGCCTCGCTTTGATCTTTCGCCGTCCCGCCAACTGACATTTGTAATTGTATTGTGCTCTCCCTCTCTCTCTCCTGAGCACGAGTACTTTCGAGTGGTTTCGTTTACAGTACAGTCTGAGTTCGCTCTTTCTTTATCAGAACACAAAGAGTGAGACCAGCGTTTGTTATTATGTCAATTGCTTATAATTTCTACCATTTTCAAAGATGGCTGAATTTCGAAAAGCTCTTACATTGGATACGCCATGCCGCGGCTGACGTTCAGCCTCAGTTTTCCGCTGAAGCGATCTTTCAGGTATTGCAGCTATTTCACCCACAACTAAAGGCTATTATAAGATGTTCATACATAAAACACTTCCTCATCAACCATATACATATGGAATGTACACACATATGTAGGTTCTTTGCAAACATCAGTTGTAGCGTTGAAACAAACTAAACTCTGCGAGCGATTGGGAAACCCAATTTCCATGGCTACCATTGCTCAGCTCTCCCTTTTCCCCCTCACTACCATAAGTCTTTACAAACAAACCAATCATTTAAATGAATTATATTTCGCGCCATTGAAAGTGATTCATTCCCATGCCCAGAGTTCCACTCTAGGGAGGATCAAATGGGAACAATATGCGAAAGGATGTACATAGTAGTCGAAGCTGATAGCGATTGGAAAACGCGTACAGCATACTCGTTCAGTTCTGGGTGCGGCATAAACGTAAGGGGGACTGGACTGCGTATACCACCACCATCATCACTGCCGTCACCTAGCCTGATAGGCGCACAAATTGGCGTGAAGCGTGCAGAAATCATGGAAAAAGGACAAAGACGGGAGCATTATTTTTCAACATATCTAAAACGAAACATTTTTTGACACTTTTTTTTCCTGCTTTGGTCTCCCTGGCAGCTGCCTACCCTGATCCTGATGACGGAAACTGGCGGTGGTAAGGGGAGGCCGATGCCGCGCCGGGCCGGGCCGTGTGTCAGGACAGAAGTCGACGGCACCACAGCGGCCTGCAGCTTGCTTAGCAGAAAGATGGATTATTTTTACGCTTATTTTGATCTGCTCGGTGGATGTTTGCTTTAGGCAGTTATAAACGCTTGGTGTGACCGAGACCGAGCTCCTGCCAAAGTCGTTCCATGTAGTACGACACTTTCCATTCGGGGTTGCAAACGCTAATTTTCTTCTCAATACGGCAGCCATCATGAATTGCAAGCAAAGATTGCCAGAAACAACAACAACGAGGAAACGGAAGCCATAGCAATTCTGCTGTACCATTTATAATGAGATTTCCATTATGGGATTTCTTTTTTGAGTTCAGAAAAGAGACATTCTGTCTAAATTTCTTTTATTAAATAGAATCAGAATAAAATCTGTAAGTTAATACCATAATCTAAACTACTCAAAATCATTAGTTCTGTAGCAGTAAGGAATTACGATTTTTTACACATTTCATTATTCAATGAAAAACCAGCACCTTGCTTATCTTTTCCGGAATTCTTCTCTCCCGATCACCGAAAATTTGAACATGTCCGAAAAATGCGACTACGAAAAAATATGAGAGAAGTTTCTAATAACATGAGACAAAGTAATACGCCATGACCAAGTTAAATTTGTTACGCCCAAGTAGGTGACAGGATGAAAAGTCATTGGGGTGGCTTGTCCATCTCTTGCTCTTTTCCTTATGGTAGATTCGCATCAAAGATTGCGCATTGCTCTAAGCCTAAGCTGTAAATCCAATAAAACCAATAAATATTGCCAAACTGTAGCGGGCTCAGGGCTTTGTGCCTACAAGGATCAGACGAGACGATCTTGATCTACAGCAGGTTGCTTCCACCAATAACTACGAGTACAGCAGAGAAAGGAGGTGCAAGAAATTGTGTCAGTGGCTGAGCAAATCCTTTTTGCCACAACATGACATGACTTTTGAGCCTGTAGGCGTTTACTCGACTTAGGCCTGGGTCAGGCAAGCAGGATCAGTGCCTCTCCGCGGCGTGTCTGCCGATCGACATGTCTTTGATGAGTTTATCTCAAAGAGGTCTTGCTCTTGAACCTCTTTAAATGTTGTTGCTTTTGTCGCCTTTCGGTTGCCTTCTCCCGATTCCTGCCTCTGCGGTCGAATATGTGTAACAAGTGCATAAGGATAATCCGCTGCACACGCGCATTGGACGAACACTTCGTCCAACATCGAGGGTGCCTTCTTACCTTTTCGCTGTTCTCACACGCTTGGCCAAATAAATAAATTGTAATCTGCTTTTGTGTTTGATTTCAATCAAAATGCAGCAACGCCCACGTTGGCTTCGGTCAAGTCTTGATGCCTTGATTCCTTGACTCGTTCTTAGTCTCCCTCTTCCTCTCTTCTGTTCCCTCGTCGGATTCGGGTGCTGGGAGCTGCGACTTAACCTCGGCCTGCGGCTGAGCCATTCGAACGTTTGACAACATGCCGTTTTCTTGTCTTTTTTCGCCAGCTTGTTTTTGTCCACTGATCGCATTGATCTATATAATCGGATATTCTGATTTCAACAGAATTCCAGAGACCCAGCAGGAAAAGACTTAGGCAGCTCCTAAATAATATTTTGGTTGATTTTTGATTTTGTGACAATTTATGGGTTACCTTTGTTCTTAGGCTGCGCTGTTCTTTCACTTGTGAATGAACAAGGATCGTGTCACGATCACTCACGAAAAATACAATAAAGTCACTATACAGAAATTACTGCCGCCATAACAACGCCTTAAACTCTCATTGATACAATTTAGTTCACATGAACTGGAAAAATTTGATGGTAGGAAAGATGGATCGGACTTAACGGACTGATTTACAAGATCAAGATCGATCACGATCGCGGATCAAGCAGTGGAATAACAAAGACCTCCGCAAAATTGCCGTTAGACTTACCTTTGTAGTTAAGCCGACAAATCAGCGCAATACTCGCCCATTTACATTCATATCAGCGAACAATCGCCATGATCGCCATCAACAGCAAAAGCAATAGCAAGTAAGATTGCCTGGGGAAGAGCACTGGCCTATGAATCACTCACAAAAACAAGACGGAGGAACCATCCAACATATTCATGAGCCAGGACCTGAAGGCTAACACAGGCAGCCTCCCCATCGATGGTGGCGTTGGGTTGTCCGCTCGCCGAAGTTGATCCTCCACAAAATGAAGCGCTTAGTAAACCCACCAAGCTGCCAATTCAAGGTCCAAGGGGGCAACCCAACATTAAGTGCACTCAAAAGCAAGTTAAGATATCGATTTTTGATGTTGCAATTGGAGCAAGGTTTCAGTTTAAAGGCTAGAGGCAAATAATGTGGAAAAAAATACGAAAATAGGAAACCTAAAAGAAAAAACTCATGCAACATCCATTTGGTGTCTGGAACATGACTAAAGACAAAAAAGAAATTCATGGTGGCATCGGCGAGAAGCGTGTGAGAATGTAAAAGGATTGATATTGATCAGAATTTATAAATTGTTGTCATGCGTTGTCCCCGCAGCGCATATACGGTACGAGGTACTTTCTATTTCAGCATTACTTCCCCGGTGCAATGGTAATGACAAATATGCTCACTGCGTGATGTAATAGTACGAGCCATTCCGCAGGACAGCATGACCGCACGCCAATACTGAAAGAGAGAGAGCAAGATGGCAATGGCATACAGTTGACACCACACCCAGATTCTAGTAGGCACCCTGCTGAGGGCTGACAGTCAGGTCAGGGTTGATCGGAAAACATAACAAGTCAGCGCATCGAATCGCCATTTTTGCGCTGTCTTCTGCCTTTTGGCGATCTTGTCACGTGATCAGTGAACCTTTTTTTGGCTGTTTGCCATTTGCACAATAATTTTAATGCCAAAAGAGCTCAAAATAAATTACACATCTATCGAGAACGACCAAACTCAAAATCCTCTGCCACTGTGTCTCGCTCCTTCTCACTGTTTCTTAGAGCCTACATATATTTGGCGAACGCTCACTCTATGATTGGATTTACCTTCACACTTCGTAGGGACGTGGAGTAGAATGATTTTATTGTTTGGACAATTAGTTCCGATTGTGAAGGTCCACCAAGCATATGGAGGATCGTGAGGACTAAGCATCGTCAATAGCAGTTCATGTTACTCATTTACAGCAGATTAGCGTCGGCAGTGGCGATCATATAGTATTGTGAAATAACCTGACTGAACCATGCACGAAGTGAACACCGGGAACGGATCCACATCTGCCGCATCTGCGATTCGTTTCGCCTCACAGACATTGCCTCCTACTTGCCACATTATCACGGTGCATTGTTTTTGTCGTGCGTTTATTTATTTATGGGACGCAAGCCAAACCAGGAAAGATTTTCTGGTGGCTAACGTCCTGATCCTTGGACGAACACGATAAATAATCGAAGTTGAAGGGAATAAGTATTCTTAGTCGAAAGTCCAAAGTCTCTTTTACGGTGAAGATTCGAAAGCGAGTGTCAAACATTCTTACTACTGCAATAAAATACATGCTCGTATTCCTGCGACTAATAGACATCAACACCTCCAAGGGATATATTTATGTAGATGTCGTCCTCCTTATTTTGTTTTGATTTCTGTTTCTTACCCACGGCTTCCTTACAGCGGCGGCATCAAGCTCCAACAATATAATAATTTTATCATGAATGTGCAGTGTAACGCCCACCTCGGACACGCCCCTTGTGCCTTAAGCTAGCCGAAGACTGCGAGGCGGCAGCGCAGCATGCCTGCCTTTCGATCCCCGAAAGCGTGGGGAGAGGGAGGCAAACTCGTACGTGCTGTCATCGATCGCGATCGTGGGATATGCAAGGAGGAGAGGAATCGATGCGGAGACCGAGAAGCGAAGCTCCGTCAGGTGATAAAGCTGCAACACTTTGGCCAGCCGGAGCTCTCTGTCCACATGCCCTAATGTGATTACAGACTTTAAGTTTATAAACATCGAGGGGCCATGATGACGAAGAAGACGACGACGGTGGTGCTGCGGCTGCTCTGGTTTGCTCCCGGACCTGGTGATCTTTAGCCCTCCTGTTGCGTTGCAATTACGGCGCGTGCAGGGGACGCTGGTCTGAGTCCCTCCACCTGGGAGAGTTACTACCTCTGCCTCTCGCTCGTGGAACACATGATGAATTCTTATTAGCTGTCGTTGGCCGCGGCAAACTTCAACCGCTCGGCTTCCTCATAACTTGTGCTCTATTTCTCTTGCTCTTCGCTTTTGGTGGGATCAGAATTGTGGATCTCCCTTTAGCTGTCGAATTGGGTCTGTCTACAATCCGTTTTCTGTTGTCTGTTGTCCGTTCCCTGAGTCTTGCCGCTGCTGCTGCCTCACAGTCTGGTCCGCATAAGAAACAACAGCATATCACTGGTATGGGATCAGCAGCATGGGGGGGGGACTGCGTCCCCATGTTGGAGGCACGCGCAAATCCTTAATGGAATTCGCCCCAAGTTTTGTATGTGAGGCCAAGAGAAGTGTGCAGAGTGCTAAGTGGAGAGTGCTTCGTTTCATAATTTACCTAAGCATACAGCTTATAGTATATATAGCATATAGGGTATGGAATCAACGACTCTCTAATTTATCAACTCACTTGTCGTAAAGTCGACTAGAGTTTTCATACTTGATATCACTGGCTATCGCTATTAGCACTTTATTAACCGTTTCTATTACTTGAATATTCTATACAATATATTTTATACAGTGGTGAGAAAGCAAATAGTTTAAAGAATACAATTAGGCAACCCCTAACCCAGTTCATTCATTGAGGTTGACACCTTCCCCATTCACCTGAATAGTGATGTAGTCTCCGTTTCCGCGGGCCTCTCTCTCACGATTTGACTGGGGTGGAGGTGGAGCCATCCCACCATTGCCAATCATACGCCCACGCCTGGGTAATGATCGCAAGGATATCTCATCGCTTTCGCGCCTCATAAAGCGACGGCGTGTTCTGGCAAAATCGAAGGTTTCCCGCTGCCGCTGACTGGACTGAGCGTAAGAAGCATCAGTTATCTGTTGCAAGGAGTGGGAAGAGCTCGATCGAGAAATCTGAGGGATATCCGGCTTAAGCTGAGGTAGCACTTGCCCAGTTCCCTGAACTGAAATCTGTCGATGTCGACCGCCAAAGCATCCAGTGGAATAGCGACCATCTGCGGAGCGTGAACGACGATGGCGGGCCGATTCCCGAGCGCTTAAAAGTTGCTGCGGGTAAAAAAATAATCGATAAATAAAGATAGAGAGTATGGAGTTGTTTGTGATTCGCTGGCCACCTGCTGCATTTCATCCTTTCGCAAACGCCGCAGTCCCTGCTGCTCCTCCAGCTTGTTGGTCATCAGGCTCATCCAGTCTCGTGCCTGCCTGAGCGACAACGAACTCTGCGACCTTTCTGGTAATCGGCTGGGGAAAAGCATTTCACGAGCACCCACCACGCTGCCACATTCGAGGACGAAAACTCGAGGAAAGTCTATTACGAAGTCTCGACTGCGAATGAGATCGGCCAAGGCCGTGGGTCGTGTTGAAGGTGGGCCTGGGTTGGGTTCCGGGCCAGAGCCCTGAGAGCTCAGGTCCACAATTGTTGAAACTTCCGGACGATCTGGTTGGTATTCCAGTATGCTCTCTTCGCTTCCCAGAAACTAAAAAGAGAAAACGGTAAATGGTACCCTTTCTAGTTACGGTTCCATAAGTTTTAATAAGTAAATTGATGCGAGCGGCTCTAAGAAAGCAAACAAGCGGCAAGTTTTAAATAATTTGTGTTAATTTATTGGTTTGGTTCTTAAATAGTTTTAGGTCCACAATTCATTCAAGGGTTCTAGCAAAAGATAATCTTATAAGGTTTTCCGATAACTCTAACAGTAAAATATCGCCTTACACCTACACGCTACCTTATTGGATTTCGATATTAGAGGGCAGTTGAAAAAACAAAACATAAGATATGAATTTGAAGATTATTCAGCGTATATTATTATATTCAGCGTATTGTGTCAGAGCAGTAAAACCTGCTCAAAAATAAAAAATAAAAATATGTAATAAAAAAATGTCAGGATTTAAATTACTGTAAATTAAAAAGATATACTTTGTGTGGATTTATTAAATTTAAATAACTAAAAGCAAATACTTTGGCACCTTCGATATTTCTATAGACATTTATGCATAACTGTGCGTAGTGCCAAAGACTACACAATACCAAGATGCTACATGAGGAACAAATTCCTTTGGATAAAATAAATATACCCATCTTATAGCAAATTTTCCAAAGCTTTCAAAATTTTAATTTTGAATACAATTTTCATTTAGAATATATAGCACTCAAAGTTAAAAATTGTATCAGTCTAAAAAAGTTTATTGAACTCTTGTTCGCTTTTTAATTTAGCATGCTGAAATGGCCGAAGGCCCCACTGTGCGGCGCTGTCTCGAAGCATCGGGCGCTCCCTCTGTCAGTAGGGTGTAGCGATAAGGCCCGGCATAGAACCGGTTTTTTGGTCGCTCATGCAGCTTCTTTTTATTGTATAGTCTTTGATGTAACTGTGTATGTATGTATATATGTACATATGTATGTATGCATATGTAATCGGCAGGGATTCTTAATGCCTTTTATCAGCAAATGCTACAAGTGATTGCATTTAACTTTACATCTACTGTGTCTATACGATATAGTCATTGTTTATTTGTGTGTAGTCATACATATACATATGCAGGTATGTTAGGTAGGTATAGTTATTGTAGTACGAGTACTCGTAAGTATTTTACCCTATGTTATTCTTTTCATCTACTTTTATCGACAATCGGTACGCTTAATCAAAACTTAAGCATTAAACTTAAAACTCTACGTGATCAAAGTATAATTCCGTTTTCAAGTTGAACTTCCAGCGGTAATTTGTATTGATTACACAATGGGATTGTTGTACAAACTAAAATTGAAGTCTTTCTGTCATGATTTTTAAGTACACTGTTCTCAAATTAACTTATTTACAAACGAGAGGAAATGTATGTAAATATCATTTTAAATAAAGCCTTTGTGTTACTCTCAATCAGCAACTGATAGATTCGGATGTAGCAGAACAGAGTATACTGTTTCGAAGCTTTGTCCGGTCAAATGCCTTTTTCACGACCTCAAAGTTTTTATCAGGGCTAACATCAATCATTATTGATTTTCTGCTGACTGCAACTCTGCCGTTCATTCCTGTGGTTACTTTGATAACGGGCATTGTAAAACAACATCGTTTCACACCAATTTTATAAAAGAATACCTAATTTTTTTCATTTTTTTACTTACAAAATCTCATATTACAACATGTGTTTTCATAAATTATTTAAAATTAATAGACAGTTGCGTCTTGATGACGCTTTCTCGATTTCTTTCTCAACTAGCAGCTTGTACGTTGCATTTGTGCCCGCTCCAATTGTTTCCCTTCCATTTTGCTATAAAAATACAATACAAGGGCCCTGACAAAAAAAGTTATGAACATTGGTCTGGTTTTATGATAATCAAATCTAACCGCTCACGGCGTTAAGTAGTATCTTAGACTTAGATGTGTGTGGATTGCTGACATCTTAAACATCAGTCACCTGATGGCTGGCAGTACAAATTATGGCGTTCGGGATCGTAGCTGGAGCTGAGTTCCGTCGGACCCGGACGCGCTCCATAGCCCCCTGATGCGGATGTTGCTGTTGTTGCGGAAGCTGCTGCAACTGTGGATGATTAATACTACTAGGACTACGACTACGCTGATGGAAATAGCTAGCACCAAAACTACTCATGTTGCTGGCCTCCTCAATGGCGGGCTGGGCGACAACAGCAATGGGCGGCTGTGGACTGGGTGTTTGATAGATTTGATCACCCACCACATAGCCATAAAATTTGAGCACATCTAGTTTGCACATCGGACAGGTTCGATGCTCGATTAGCCACGGGTCGATGCAATTCTTATGGAATTCGTGTCTAGGAGAATGAATTAATTAAATAAGATTAATATTTACTTTGGGTTAATTCCAGATGGGATTCTTACTTGCACGGTAATATCCTGATTGTGTCCGTGGGCTTGTACGTTTCAATGCATATGGCACAGCAATCGCTGTCCAGGTCCTTCTCATCGCTCATTTTTCCCGTCTTCGTTGGAATCTTCATGATGGCTTTTTTGGTAACGGAGCACAGATTGCGCTAAAGTTAGAAAAACGTTAACGTATGTGGAAACAAAAAATGCAGAGGAGGTTTCCCATACCGATTGCTGATCCTTCGCCTGCATGTAACGGAACCTCTGAATATAGTAGAAAATGAGCCACACAAGCGATATTATCATCAGAACGATGAATGATATGGAGACGAATAGCACTGAAGTACTGAAATGGAAAAATATGGAATTAATATGAGAATCGAAAATGAAACCCAATGCCAGCTCAAATCGATAAAGCAGAACTTTGCTGCTGTCAAGTACAGCCTTTTCCAATCGCATGGCCCATGGGGACGTAGCTCAGTGGTAGAGCGCTCGCTTCGCATGTGAGAAGTCCCGGGTTCAAACCCCGGCGTCTCCATACAAATAAAATCGTCTTTTTGTATATTCAAAGTGTTCTGTTTTAAAGGAATACCTAATTTTTCTTTTAATGCATTTCAGCTTTTGTATACTGTAATGCATTAAATAATAACGAATTCGTGTCGAAAGAGTGTGTACGAGTCGTAGCATGAGCCACAAATATCAATTGGGAATCGGTCGTATAATACGAAAATAAATTCCTTTTTCAGTATTTTTTTTGGCAAATGTGTATAAAATTTCAAGCATAGATGGTGCCAGCCAAAATAACATTTGAAAGGGAAATTTTTCTGGTGGCAATGTGCCTGAGACTTCTCTGGACCCTAATAGCACGTTTGTCTGATGTCGAATGCAAGGGGACGTAGCTCAGTGGTAGAGCGCTCGCTTCGCATGTGAGAAGTCCCGGGTTCAAACCCCGGCGTCTCCAATTTCTGCCGACAGTTTCTGTTTTTTTTTCGACTTCTAATTATTTAATTACATTTATTGTCTAAGTGTAATAATTAATTTTGGGAAATATAATGGGTTTGTTCTTGACAACCCCATTTTGTTGTGGAGTTTTGGATATCCAGCGCTTAGCAATATTGTTTGAATTGCGAACAAATTGAGTCCCAGTTGAACAATTGCTTTGATCAGCCGACAATTTCATGGGGACGTAGCTCAGTGGTAGAGCGCTCGCTTCGCATGTGAGAAGTCCCGGGTTCAAACCCCGGCGTCTCCATATTACGTGAAGCGTAATCTCATTATTCTTTTTTGTAACTTAAGGAACTTACCGATTCAAACTACTGATAGTTCGTACACCACGGCGTCCCTCGATTACGGATATGGTTACATTGTATCCTCTATCAACAGTCATTGCAAGATCTTGTCCGATATTTTGATACGTTATCACAGCCGCAATGTTTCCTACAAAAATAAGAATGTATTCCGACTGTTAGGGCCTGTACTACAAAACCTTCAACTTACGCGTCTTGCCCTTGATCTGCATCTTCTCCAGCTGCATCACCTGCTTGTCGTTGTAGATAATGACACCGGCGGCGTTCTGCTGATAGACATGCTTAACCTTTTCTTCGAATGTGCAACGGCCGCGTCTAACCAAAGCAATCCAGACCACTCCCTTTTCAGGCATGGGGGCGCCCATAGTTCCCCGAATATAGGGCGTGCAGGCGTAGTCATCGCTAACGTTGTCAGTGGCACTGATGTGGATCAAACGGCCAGTTACATTCAACACCCGGCCCTCTCCATAACGAGCCTGCTCCTGGGCAAAGTCCGTCTCACACAGCGTGTTCCCATGGTCCACATATGACCAGTTGAGAAAAGCGTAGTTGTAGACATCCACGGAAATCCGCTCCTCCATGCTGGCGAAGGTGTGCGTGGCATTGGCTGGTCTAAAGTATCGCTGTAGGTCCTGATTGTATCCTGAAGTATCCTGATTGGCAATCGACATGGAAGTTACCAGGGTACCACCGAGCAGGAGGGCCAGGCAAGCCAGTGAATTCATGTGTCGTAAATACATGACGTAAACAAATTCTGCAGCTGTTTCGGTATTGCTAATCAAATCGCGGCATTTGTCTGTCACCGCGTTCGGTCAAGATCAATTGGCAACTAAAATGAAAAAAAACGTGAAATCACAATGTTCATTTTGGCTAAAAGACTGGAGGGCAGTGTTTATCTGGAGATAAGCGGTCTATTCAAAAACTCTCTCTAGTCGACGATCGGCCATTCATTTATGAGCGCCTATTTTAGTATTGTTATTTTTTTCTAGCACGATAAGGCCTTATCAGTACTGCGCACTAAAATCCACTGGAAATTCTCTTGCGATTAAATGATCATTTTAGAATTAAGCTTTAGTTGTCGTTTATCCAAGTATTACTGGAGAAACTAAGTATTTAAACGTAATGACAACATTTAGGTTCTCGCCCCATGGATTGTAATTGTAAATTTACCTAATTCACCGCCATTCTCGGTCATTTGATAGCGCTGAAATTTCAACGCCTTTAGAAGGCCAAAACCGTTCAAAATATGCACAGAGACTGAGAAATTAAATGCATTTCTGTTGGCCCCGCCAGCGGTATATGGGTGGCCAGGATGAAGCTGAAGGGCAAGGCACGGCAGAAGCGTAGGCGTGCGCCTGACACTGAAAAGTGGTTGGGTGAGACATGAAAAGAATGCTAGTTGGGACAGCAACCAGTTTTCTCACACCACTTTTAATCCAAAACACAATAAAAAACAGACAGAGACACTATAAAACATTTGCATGTGCACTGTGTGTTTTCTGCTGAAGTGCGGACCAGGACTGAGACACCTACTGGGATTACTCTTCTGCTGTTCATGGGGCCATAATAAATAACGCTTTGAGTAACTCTGCTTGCAGTAACCAAGAGAAGTCACCTAGCCAGGAACGGGCATCGAGCCAAAGACAAGCTTTATTTTGACGCCTATTTGCAATACATACTCGTACTTATGTATGTGCAAATATTCATTCGTAAGTGAGTGGCTGCGAATTTTGTGGGTTACTCTGATTAGCGTCTGCAGATGCACTGCCGGGAGTCTCTTCTTCGAATACCACTGCAGGACAAGGGACTGTGATACTGTTTATTTAGATTCAGGGAGTTTGTGATTCAAATTTCGTTCTCTTTGGACCCTATGTAAAATCTCTCATAGTCTCTCTTTTCAATCAACTTAATGTAAATATGTATGTATGTATGTACGCTATGTGCCAATTACATTTTCTGCAGCGTATTGCCCGCAGCGACCATAATCCTCCTCATTTAGTTTCGATTGCACATTTGGCATGCACCATGCATTTTATTTCAACTTGCGGACTTGGTTGCCCAAACGAAAAGTTACTACGCAGGAATCAAAGAATTTTTTCGCAACACCGAAGAAACTACACCCTTGCGAATTTGCCTATGGGATGTGTCGAGGCATCAAAGGACCGGCTCAAAGATAAGCCCACTAAATTCAAAACAGGAAAAACATGGTTAGATAAAAGGGTTGAATAAGACTTCAACGATATAAAGAACTATACGAGCATCAGCCAAACAGAGAAGCCAGCACCAACAACAATCAGTCTGATTGCTGCCAAAAGTGTGAATACACGAGTATGTATGCAGCAAAACAAAAGTGAAAAATCGCACGAATGACTTTGGCCTTGGGTTTTTTAATTTTCCTTTTGATGTACACATGATGTACGATAACCGTAATCCAATATACTGGAGTGTCTCTAAGAATCATGTAACATCATTAACCTGGTGATCGGACCGAACGTGAAGGAAGATGGAGTGCGGCGTTGTCACATGATTCCGAATGCGAGATATGCATATATGTACATACATATGTATATGTACATGTGTACATATTTCTTTATGCATTATTCGCCCGAAACTTTTCTGTCCGAATATCTGGTCAACAAAAACCACAAAAAATCTTCCGTATGAGTATTGATTTCGAACTTCCCTTTTCAGTTTGTTTTTTTCATGTTAAGATGTTGATCATCAATTTGATTCGTGGCGCATTTTGGTGGCCATTGCACTTCTTATTGTTTATTTTTATAGAAACGTTTTTATTCAATTTGGCTCATTGCCATCAACGCCACAAAATGTTTTCTCTTCTAAAAAAAATAAGTAAGCATTTCTTTCTTCTTGTTTATTTCTATTTAAATAAAATATACATGAAAAAACTTGATTATAATTAAAATAGTGAATTAATTAAAAATGATAAAATCGATTAAATTAAAAGCTTAAAATAAAATATATAGACCCACACATAGTTTTTGTATATATTAAATTGAGTATAATTTGCATGCTAAAACGTGATTTTTTAAAACGTGCTTCGAATGATATTCATTTTGGGTTTTAGTTTGTTTTCTAATCGACGTGCTGTGGCTGTTGGTTTGTTTGCCTCAAATGTTATCTTAAATAAATAAATATTTAATTTGATTATGGCTTTGCATATAAGATAAGCTGAAGAAACCTTCGGTTTGACCACAAAAGTAATAAGAGTGTTCAAGTGTTCAAGCAAAGACTCTATAACACAACAAGATGCGTAACGACCATACTGCTGAAAAGCACACGAAATTTTTAGCGTGGATTTAGATTTCTTTTAAAATTGTGCTGCTGTCATACATTTTTTTCTTCCTCGTTACGCATCTTGTTGTGTTATAGAGTCTTTGGTTCTGGAAGATTTTTTTTTGTTACCTCTACAGTTTTGCCTTTGACTTAAAATAAAAATGGGAGTCGACGAGTTGTTCATCGTGTGCACACTTCGGTCATATGCATGTGTAATTCGATTCGCTTGTAGAAATTAGTATTAGTTGATGACTGAAGGTCTGAATAAAAATTTAAAAACTAAAATTAAAAATTGAAAAATAAAAAGGTTTTTCTTTGAATTTTAATGTGTTCAATTTTTATATGTTAAAATAGAAAAATTGGTTTGTCTTAAAATGTTTCTGGACATTTTTTTTGCACAGAAAATGTCCAGAAATTAGAACTTTGGAACTGTGGTTCTAGTTTCCAAACTTCGAATGTATTATTTAATAACCAGTCAACACGATTTTTCCTCAAGGAACAAAACGAACTTTTTCTTAAAGATTTGGGGCTTAGAAATGGTTTGATGATATTTTTTTTTCTATGGCAGAACTTTTTTTAAAGAATTTTGAAAACTGGTATTTTTTAAGCTTTCAGAGTACGCTTGTTTTTTCACATAACCAGTATCTTACGTCTGTAAAGAACTTAGCTATTTTGAAAAGATAATTGAAACAGCTAAGTTGATCACGACAGCTTACGTCTGGGAAATATAAAGCATTGAAATGCAAATGATGTGTGCGGTACGAAATTTGACTAAAAACCAGAAAGTGAAAAAAAATTATACTTGTGTCCCTATTTTTTGTGTATAGGTGCGTTATTTGGCGTCGTTTAAGGTATCGCTCATTAAAATCTATGGAGAGACTTTGGAGCTAAAATTCGAACCAAACCTAAAATATGGAAAAAATGAACAAAAACACTACCACCGGAACAAAGGAACGCGATCAGGTACCAAATGTACAACCCTTGTTCGTTTGCTTTGTTCCCAATTGGCAGGGCCAACCCCAAAATTTTGTTCATTTTTCCATATTAAATCCAAATTTTTTTCGCAGTTTTAAAGTCAAAATTTCGTAAAACCCACAAAAATCACTTTGCACAATGCTATATTCCCAGACGGTAAGCTGAAATCACAAAGTGTTTGGCATCAACTAGCTGTTCAAATCTTCAAAATAGCTAAGTTCTTACAACCAGACGTAAATACTAGAGTTAGTGACAAGCGCTTCCTCTGAAAAAATTAAAAAAAAAAAATGGTTTGTCAAAACTGCTTCTGGAAAACATAATTCTTTAAAAAATTTTAAATCTCCATATCTATCAGAAACGGTTTGGATCCTGGAAAAAAAGTTCCAAACTTCGAATGTATTATTTAATAATCGAAAATTTTTATGAACAACAGAAATATATTTATTTCAAAAAAATCAAATTTCATTAAAATTGCATAAAACAAACTTTATTATATCATAGATATCGATAATAATATTTTTAAATCCTTCATTACCATTTTGGAACAGAAAATATAATCGAAACCATGGGGCCGGACCACAAAATCAAGAATATATTTGCTAACTATGGTGCATATACATACATACATGTATACATATGTATGTAAAATCTGGACTTCATCCCTGACATACATATGTACGTATCGTATATACATATGTACATGCAATGTACTACCAAAGACTATACAATAACAAGATTCTGAATGAGCGACCAGAAAACCGGTTCTATGGCGGGGCTTATCGCTACTCTTCATAGACAGAGGCGATTTTCGGCGATGCTTCGTCTCTTTACCGCGAACCCGCTGCCCAACGGCTTCGTCTGCGCATGCATGTGCATGACATTCGCACAGTGGGGCCTTTGCCTATATCAGCTGGCTAAATTAATAAGCGAACAAGAGTTCAATTAACTTTTTCACTTGTGTTATAGAGTCTTTGGTTCAAGTGTTCAAATGCCAAGAGATTTTAAAAGTTATAAGCGATACCGGAACAGAGCAGCATTACTGTGGTCAATTAAAAATGAATAAGCCAAGAATATACATATATACTTTATGAGGTCGGAAACGTTTCCTTCTCTGTGTTGCACACATCCACTTTTACCATAAATCTAATATACCCCCTAACCAAAGATTCTATATAAAAGATTTAACCACATATGTATGCGGGATATTTACAGTGGAGGCTCTTTGGGAGTGGGCAAGGTGGCTGGTGTTCCGTATTTAATTAAAAGTTAATGGCAAATATCGACTTAAAGCAGATTTCACATGTTCTCACTGCTTTTGCAACAGGCGTGGGAAGGGGGAAAGAGAAACCAAAAGAAATTCCTTTCCAATGTACTTCCAATGAGCCCAACCGCAGCAGTATGATCAGAGGAGAAGAGGAAAAGCAAAAAAAGAATGAGCGAAGACTAAGCCTCCAGCGCAGTAGCACCGCTCCTCTCTCACTCTCTCACACCCACTCAAGAATCTACTTGTTGATTCTGCCCACACACACAAACGTTTGCTCTGCTTATGCATTACTAGAGAGAGTGGAAGAGTGTTAGTTTCCAATATGCGAACAATTGCAAAGAGAGCCAGGAGGTCGCGCATAGTATGAGAGAGTACTTAAGCTGTATACTAAGCTCTCTGCCATTACCAGCTTCCTTCTGCACGCGTTCACAGTCAGCTCCGCGAACTTTTGACGGTTTCGGGTCGTGAAAGGCGGGAAAACTGTGTAAATCAATTGGAAAATATTGTCGCGTGTGTGTGTAAGTGTAGTGCATTAAAAATCCTAAAAAGTCTGGCTTAAAAGTGTTTTACCTAAGAAAATCTGAGAAAAAACAAAAAAAAAGCAGCAGAAAAATGCAAAAAAGGCGCGAAGCTGTCGCTCTCCTACATGCGCATTAAAGGAGAGAGCAAGTACTGAGCCTCCCTCGCACAATTCGCTCTCTTTCAAGTGTCACAATTGAAAGTGGGGTGAGTCATTCCAAATGTTTTGAGTTGTGATCCCGTTAAGTGTGTGCCGACGCACTTGGGAAAATTGTGCAAGTATCGTTTGAGGTGTATTGTCTGACGGCTTACCTTATAAATATTTGTGAATGTGTACTCTTATTGGAAATTCTCAACCTAAATGCAATGACAATGTAAAATCTGAAAAATGTGAAAATGGAGATCAAAGAAAGGAATGTAAAAAAATTGGAAAAGTGTGTGAAATTAATATCGCAAATCCCAAGCCCGTCCTTCGTCCGTCGTCCGTCGTAACCTTGAAATCGTCGTCCGTCGTAATCTTGTAATTGGCAGAATAAAGAGAGCGCGCTTTGTCGAGGAAATGGTGAGCTGAACTTATAGGAATCTTTCGAGTATATTATTTACGCAGCCTTTTGATAAAACCTGGCCTTCTGTTCTAGTGATTCCGTGAGGGAAATATGTGAAATTTTGACGGCAGCAGACACGTTACGTTGTCTGCAAAATGCATAGAAATTATTTACTTTGTCAGAGTGCAGACCCGTTCTCTTCCTGCGACCAAGGTGCTCCCACTTGGCAAGGGAGTGGACTCGTTCCTGCCAGTGGCTGCTGTTACGCTTGTTTGCATATTGCAACATCTGTTGAAGGGAAAGCAATTTAAAACATACACCAACAGATGCTCGGCAGACATGCACAAGCTGTCCCACCCCCCATACTCACAGATCATACAGTCCCTTTCATATTTAGAATCGCCGGCTCTCATAGAATGCCGAATTTGGTGACTTCTTATCCTTAATTACTCGCAAATTTGGCACTTTGATTTTATCTTGCCGCGGAATGTTAAAGATTGTTACGTACATAATGAATTTTAAGAAGATTACGTTTCTCGTTTTTTAAAAAGAGACTTGTCTCTCGACGTCTTTACTGTCTTATTAGGAGAAAAAATAAAGGCAGAAACAAAAACCATAAGATCCACAGACTGGGACAGCATAGACAGAAACAGCCACCAAAACATGGCTGTAGAATTAAGGGTTAGATCTTAATAATAATAAAGCTAAAATAATAATAATAATAATAAAGTAAAAATATGAGCTTTCAGCCCTTCGTAGCTTTTAGTGACATATTTCCATCTCTCTCCTTCTCGCTTTGTGAGTCTGAAGCTAACAACTACCATGAGAACCCTTTAGGGATCCATTCGCCTCCTCCTAAGTTAAAACACTTTCTTACAACCATCGCTCCCTCTCCGTCCACAACCAAGATTGTAACCGGTTTTTTTGGTTCCCTTTTGCCGTGATAGAGCGAAATCTAGCTTTGAACAGAATGCAGAAAAGGCAAACGGCTAGATCCAAAGCCTTGACCTATTTTTTTGTTGTGTTTTGCTGTAAACTTGATATGCTGGAGCATTTCTCCATACTCATTGCATACAAAACCCATCTTATGGCCCACGATAGATGAAATATGAACTGGATGAATGCCCTCTTACCAACAAGTCGAAAGAGGGTACTAGGAACTCGATTGCAAGATGAAGTCTATGCATACTTGTTTGTTTTATTTTGACACAAATTGAAAGTGCTCTGACTGTGCCTCTGCCGCTGTCCAAACGAGGAGGGAGAACAAACAAGCTGAAAGTTTCAATGGTGCTGTTGAACCTTCCTCCCAAGTTTCTGCAACTGCGGAAGTTGAAACTTGTTGGCGAGTTCTGGTTGGTCTGATGGGCATAAATCATGACCAGAAAAGTTCAAAGCAGCTCCATTCCATCGATTAAACTTATTGCTTCATATTCTCCATGCTAGAGTGGAGTGGGGCCCTTCATAAGGAGCCGCCCAAAAATAGGTGGGTTTCTAATTTCCTACCAGCTGCCACCGAAAAGATTTCACATCCAATTGCGTGAGACGAGATCCATAGAAGCATTCCCCATCTTTTACTCTTGCCTTCAATTGTTTTGCCAACTGTTTGTGGTTGGGCGTTGTGTTTGGGGGAAAATGTTGGCTCTTGGCCGACTTCCCAGTGTTATAATGTTCGTTTTTATTTTTATTTGGAAAAATTATTTTAATGTCACTTTGCTGCAAATTGTCTTGCAGCATTTTCATGTAAGTTTAGGCATTTTTGAGAGGCAGCCTTAAAAGGCCGAAACAGTTTCCGCTCTACAGCAAGCGATGGTGATAAAGCTTTAGTGTGCAATATTTTGGACTGCTAATGGCGATAAGGATGGATGCCCTATGTTGTTGAAAATACAGGAGCTGTCGATGGATCAGTTGAACAAAATTATGCTTAGATCTCTTGTAAGAACGACGCCTAGCCTTGATTTCTGAACCTGAATATGATGGCCTTGAAACTATATGCCATGCACTTGAACTTTTTGTTACATTTTACTTTTATTTGTGTTTGTGTTTGACTGGACCGTGGCCAAAATAAGACTCGTTCCAACTGTCGCCGTAATGCGGTGCATAAATATTTATGATACCCTTTGCTTTATGACTCAAAGACAGAAAAATAAAAGTTATGCAAAGCTTGGAAAACGTTTGGGTGAGGAAGACGTGATTGCCCGTACAATAAAATGCATCTGGCTAGAGAAATCCCAGAGTCCAGGTAGACCTCGCGAGGGCACATGAACACAAAAATATTAACACCAGCTACTGGGAAGCCGCTAGAAAGCCACTGGGTTCCCTGTGGTCACGTTTCAGTTGGGGGCAGGCGGGGGAACAACAAATACATGCACATAACTGGGGACTGTTTTTTTTTTTTTGTGTATTTGTCGTTCCATTGAGGAACGGAACTGTGCTAGTGTGCAGGGTTGGGTGGGGAGAAAGGGGCATGGGAACAAGAGGCACAACATGTGTAAGCTAGCGCCAACAACGTCATAAATCTTAACACACCTTCCGTGTGCTGTCCACCCAGGGATGACCCTCCCTCATGCACCTCCCTTTTTGCTGCAGGTCGGAAGCAGACTTGGATCGGATCGTTTCATTCCTCTTCCTTCCTTTACATTCATTTTCATTCATTCGAACGTCAGCAGCGTAAAAACGTGATTTCCGCTATTCGGATGCTAGTTTAATTGTTTAGGCAACTGTACGCTCATTGTCGGCTGTTTAGTTTCAGGTTTGATTTCGATTTCGCCTTCTTCCAGCGGAACAGTCATGTGCCATGTGCTGTAACTGTAATAGGGGTGGAGGGGGAGGAACATTCCAAAGCGCTTTCTTTGAGATCCTGTATATACATATGTACATATGTATGTATGTATGTATTTGCTGTCCTTGGGGAAGGCAGGAGGAGCCCTAAGAGTTTTCTAATATTATCTGGTATTTTTTTATATTTTCTAGAATTTTAGAATATATTTTAAATGTTTTCAGATATTTTTCTAGTAATATTTCTGTTTTTTTTCTGGTTGCCCAAAACTTTTATAAAACAATTATAGAAATTTTTAAATGGGTTCTTCTTTCAAACAGTTGAGTGTTGCCTCCTGCCTTCTGCCTCGTCCTGTGGCAATAAGAAACGATTATTGAAAGCGTCTTTCTTTCGTAGCAGCACCACCGATTCATAAATAGGTCGCAAAATCAGCAACAACACAAACACACACACACACACACACACACATTGCAATAGTAAAGCCACTCTCATAATTGCTCTCTTTACTCTTCGCCCACGCATGCGGTCAATGCTCTCGCGCTGCCTGCAGTGGGAGCAGAGAATCATAGATAAGACGTCGCGATGATCTCATCGCAGCGCCCTTTGCTTAAAAGTTGTAAGTTAAAACCAAAACCTTGTCCGAAATCTGACCGCAGCAGCACCTCCGATTCATAAATAGGTCGCAAAATCAGCAACAACAACTCAAACACACACACACACATTGCAATAGTAAAGCCATTCTCATAATTGCTCTCTTTACTTTCAGACAACGCATGAGACCATTGCACTCCGCTACCTGCATAAGGAGGAGAGAGAATCAAAGACAAGCGTCGTGATGATCTCATCGCAGCGAGCTTAGCATAAAGTTTTGTCCCAAATCTAAGCGCAGCAGCCCGTTCGTTGCGTCGCGGACCTAAAAATACTTAAAAATCGGAAATAACTCGCAATATATTACTAAAAACCCGCAGAAGTCGCGTGCAAGATGTATTGCTAATTGCAAAGTACAAAAAAAAGCCCCAAAAAGCCTGAAAATTATAAATTTTTTTATTGTGAAAAGCCTGAAAAGTGTGTGCGGAGAGCCAAAGGTCTAGCTAAAAGTTAAGTAATGATCGCAGCATTAGTGAAAATGATAAAATTCAGTGTTCTAGTAGCAGTGAAAAATGGGAAAAAACGCCGACCTGCAAAAAGTCTTTTGCGTCGCAGCTGTCGCGCTGCTTCCAGCGCTCATTTGGAGTGAGCATGGAAACGCAAGAAGAAATAACGGAATCATTTAAAGCTGTTGTCGTACAGGATGGTCATCGGACGGCAAGGAGTGCAAGGAGGATTGCAAAAAGTGAGTGAAAGTGAAAAGTGAAAGCGCTTGTGAAAACAAAACAGTTAAATGCACCGCAAGGACTAAATAAAGGAGCGGAATAAGAAATACAGCGCAAGTGATAGTGAAAAGTGAAAAAAAAAACCTGCCTGCCAAAATTCTATTGCGTCGCCGCAGCTGTCGCGCTGCTTCCACAGTGGAAACGCAGAAAGAAAGGAATAGCGAAATCTTTTTTGTTTTTTTGGGGCAGGGGGGATTCATAGCTGTTGTCGTACAGGATGGTCATCGGACGGCAAGGAGGGAAAGGATTTAAAATGCTGTTGTCGTACAGGATGGTCATCGGACGGCAAGGAGGGAAAGAATTTTACATGCTGTTGTCGTACAGGATGGTCATCGGACGGCAAGGAGGGAAAGAAGGATCGCAAAAAGTGAAAGTGAAAAGTGAAAGCGCAAGTGAATGAAAACAGTTGAATGTACCGCAAGGACTAAAGAAAGGAGCGGAATAAGAAATTGAGCGCTAGTGAGTGAAAAAAGTGAGTGAAAAGTGAAAAATGAAAGCGCATGTGAAGAAAAACAGTTGAATGTACCGCAAGGACTAAAGAAAGGAGCGGCCTAAGACATTGAGCGCTAGTGAGTGATAAAAGTGAGTGAAATGCTGCGATCAAGTGAGTGCAAGTGCAGGAGGGAATGAATTGAGGCAATATGGGCAAAAGTGAGTGTTAGAGCGCGAGTGAAAAACGAAATAAAATATAAACAGCAACTACAGACAGCGGAAAGAGAACGGGAACTTCACTGAGAGAGGTTTAAGGACGGAGGTGCATAGCACTGCTTGTTTTTTCAATTGAGCATTAGTAAAATGCAAGGTAATTCTACACGAGACTCTGCACTATATTATATATTACTTTGCACGTTATATTAACACAATATTTTATACATTTTTATTCATACAAAATTTCTATATTTATTTCTAGGCCCTCAGAGCGGAGGATCATAGCTCTTTTTTGATTTCGTCAGAAGACAGAAAGCAAAAGACATTTCACTCTGTGCATTAGTAAAATTCAAGGTAATTCTATTCTAGACTCAACATTTCTATCCATATCCATATATGTATTTGCTGTCCTTGGGGAAGGCAGGAGGAGCCCTAAGAGTTTTCTAATATTATCTGGTATTTTTTTATATTTTCTAGAATTTTAGAATATATTTTAAATGTTTTCAGATATTTTTCTAGTAATATTTCTGTTTTTTTTCTGGTTGCCCAAAACTTTTATAAAACAATTATAGAAATTTTTAAATGGGTTCTTCTTTCAAACAGTTGAGTGTTGCCTCCTGCCTTCTGCCTCGTCCTGTGGCAATAAGAAACGATTATTGAAAGCGTCTTTCTTTCGTAGCAGCACCACCGATTCATAAATAGGTCGCAAAATCAGCAACAACACAAACACACACACACACACACACACATTGCAATAGTAAAGCCACTCTCATAATTGCTCTCTTTACTCTTCGCCCACGCATGCGGTCAATGCTCTCGCGCTGCCTGCAGTGGGAGCAGAGAATCATAGATAAGACGTCGCGATGATCTCATCGCAGCGCCCTTTGCTTAAAAGTTGTAAGTTAAAACCAAAACCTTGTCCGAAATCTGACCGCAGCAGCACCTCCGATTCATAAATAGGTCGCAAAATCAGCAACAACAACTCAAACACACACACACACATTGCAATAGTAAAGCCACTCTCATAATTGCTCTCTTTACTTTCAGACAACGCATGAGACCATTGCACTCCGCTACCTGCATAAGGAGGAGAGAGAATCAAAGACAAGCGTCGTGATGATCTCATCGCAGCGAGCTTAGCATAAAGTTTTGTCCCAAATCTAAGCGCAGCAGCCCGTTCGTTGCGTCGCGGACCTAAAAATACTTAAAAATCGGAAATAACTCGCAATATATTACTAAAAACCCGCAGAAGTCGCGTGCAAAAAGCCTGAAAATTATAAATTTTTTTATTGTGAAAAGCCTGAAAAGTGTGTGCGGAGAGCCAAAGGTCTAGCTAAAAGTTAAGTAATGATCGCAGCATTAGTGAAAATGATAAAATTCAGTGTTCTAGTAGCAGTGAAAAATGGGAAAAAACGCCGACCTGCAAAAAGTCTTTTGCGTCGCAGCTGTCGCGCTGCTTCCAGCGCTCATTTGGAGTGAGCATGGAAACGCAAGAAGAAATAACGGAATCATTTAAAGCTGTTGTCGTACAGGATGGTCATCGGACGGCAAGGAGTGCAAGGAGGATTGCAAAAAGTGAGTGAAAGTGAAAAGTGAAAGCGCTTGTGAAAACAAAACAGTTAAATGCACCGCAAGGACTAAATAAAGGAGCGGAATAAGAAATACAGCGCAAGTGATAGTGAAAAGTGAAAAAAAAAACCTGCCTGCCAAAATTCTATTGCGTCGCCGCAGCTGTCGCGCTGCTTCCACAGTGGAAACGCAGAAAGAAAGGAATAGCGAAATCATATTATACTGTTGTCGTACAGGTGTGCAAGGAGGAAAGGATTCCAAAAGCTGTTGTCGTACAGGATGGTCATCGGACGGCAAGGAGGGAAAGGATTTAAAATGCTGTTGTCGTACAGGATGGTCATCGGACGGCAAGGAGGGAAAGAATTTTACATGCTGTTGTCGTACAGGATGGTCATCGGACGGCAAGGAGGGAAAGAAGGATCGCAAAAAGTGAAAGTGAAAAGTGAAAGCGCAAGTGAATGAAAACAGTTGAATGTACCGCAAGGACTAAAGAAAGGAGCGGAATAAGAAATTGAGCGCTAGTGAGTGAAAAAAGTGAGTGAAAAGTGAAAAATGAAAGCGCATGTGAAGAAAAACAGTTGAATGTACCGCAAGGACTAAAGAAAGGAGCGGCCTAAGACATTGAGCGCTAGTGAGTGATAAAAGTGAGTGAAATGCTGCGATCAAGTGAGTGCAAGTGCAGGAGGGAATGAATTGAGGCAATATGGGCAAAAGTGAGTGTTAGAGCGCGAGTGAAAAACGAAATAAAATATAAACAGCAACTACAGACAGCGGAAAGAGAACGGGAACTTCACTGAGAGAGGTTTAAGGACGGAGGTGCATAGCACTGCTTGTTTTTTCAATTGAGCATTAGTAAAATGCAAGGTAATTCTACACGAGACTCTGCACTATATTATATATTACTTTGCACGTTATATTAACACAATATTTTATACATTTTTATTCATACAAAATTTCTATATTTATTTCTAGGCCCTCAGAGCGGAGGATCATAGCTCTTTTTTGATTTCGTCAGAAGACAGAAAGCAAAAGACATTTCACTCTGTGCATTAGTAAAATTCAAGGTAATTCTATTCTAGACTCAACATTTCTATCCATATCCATATATGTATATATGTCAACCCGCTCTCCTCCTGCGAGTGCCGGGACGATGGAGAGTAAGTGGCATTGACAGTTGCCTTGCAGCGCATTCTCCTGCTGACACCTGAATGACGGAGAGAAAGCCTTTCAAGAGATTGCAGCTTCTTCTCATGTTGGTTAATGTTGGTTCACTGAAGGGAGGGGTGTAAAAGTGCCTTAGAACCACCCACCGTTCGGAAAGGGTGTGCCCTGGGCGAATGAGAATGCTATGAATTGTTATGGGTTTCCACACTTGAATAAACTTCAAGAGATATCGATATAATGCCAATTACGTTGCATGCCCACTGTGCCTCACCAAAAACAACGACGGGGGACGGGGACAGAAGAGATGTGAAAACGTAGTCTTGGCAGAATAGAAGGCCCGAACAGTGGCAATTTTGGCGCAACCCAACCCCTTTACCCGCGCTGGTATTGATTTTGAGAATTGTCAACAGCTACAGCAAGAACGCCAACGACAACAATAATAGCTCCAGCAACAGCAGTGGTAACAAAAATAACCAAGTTATATAGCCTTTGTAGTTGTTGCCAAGCCCTACTCTATCACAATCAGAGGCAGGCCTGGGTCTGCGAGCATCTCAGTCCCATCCTGAGCTTCTACGTGGATGGGGAAGCGTCATCGAGATAGCAGAAATCAGCGCACTCGACAGTTTTCAGTGCCAAGAGTGAAAACGGCTGCTAATGGTCTCGCCTTCGTTCCCAGAGCAGTTTTCATTCTGCGGATAGTAAGCAAGTGACCTGAATCTGTCTATGAACCGAACGAAGCTGATGCTGCGCTTTGGGTTAAGGTTTCTGTCCAGATAGAGGCAGGGTGTATCTATCGGTTGAATCTGTATCGTGTGCCAATTTTTTCCATCCAGCGACAATTCGGTTTAATTAAAAGAAAGTTACGGGAGCTCTTAAACATTCTTAAGATATCGATTCGACGTTCAGAAAAAGTCAACAGTTACGAGCCGTCGTGTATTTGCTGTCTGTTTTCCATTGTCTATTTATAAGGTATTTGTCGTTCTTATTCTATTGTTGCCCCATTTGGCCATCCCCCTCCTCGCGAACCCAGAGACATAGAAGACAATGATAACACACGTGGCCTGCCACGCGAGTGACTCCCGCCCACGTAAGCCCAAAAGAACGGAAGCCAAGTTGTAATATTTTGTTTACTGTTACTGTATTCCGAAGGCAGGGGACAGGCAACACAAATTTTAAGTAATTATTGAGCCTGTACCCTTATCTGGGATTCAATGCATGAGATAGTATGAATATTCATGACAAATCGGAGTGATTGATTGGGCTAGGTGCGTAATGCGAATGGCCAAATGCCCCCGAATGTAGAATGTCACTCGAGTCGAACGGTATTGTCTGAAGGATATGTAACCAAACTGCTGCCAAATGTCTGACATGTGACAACAACGCCCCCTAACAGCAATTCCTAACACTGTGTTGTGTCTCCTATCGAGCTTCCAGCTGCCAATTACACAGCTGAAGGCCAATTCTCGCTTGCCACAACACTCACAAAAATTTCCAAATTCCTTCGGCTGTTCCAATTGTTTTTGGTTTCGCAAGCAGCAAACAAAAGAAACGGAAACGGCAAAAAAATCAGTCATTAAAAGTAAATTTTAGGAAAATTTGATATTTAATTTAAATTTATTCCAATACCAATTAGTAAATCGATTTGAAAAGTTTATAAGATGTCTGTCCATTTGGGACTATTTTCGGAATGCAATTGAATATTTGGTGGGCGGAGGTATCTACTGGTTGGGGTTACCTCTAAATATTATTTTACAGAACAGAACAGAGAGAGAACGAGCATTCCGATAGCTTACAATCCTGCGTATCTTTATATACTATAGAAATATCCCTATTTCTCACTACCCACCCACGCTTTGTTTCCCGTTCAGCATTTGGCTAATTGTGCGGTTTGCACTTGCCGCAAAAACGTGATACCAACGCGCTTCCAGCAGACCAATAACTACAGATACAAGCCACTAGACACATAGATACATTATCGCCGGATTTAGAAGTGGGGGCGGACACACGTCAGAATGTTTAGCACTTGGTAATTAGTGAGCAGTCCCCTTATAAGCCATACCTCCCTACCCGTCTCAGCGCGACACCCCCCTCCTGCGTACAGAAACTGGTGCTGCCATGGCAACGTGCTGGCAATTTGCGTGCTGAGATTGCTAAAAAATATTGATTTTTATAGTACGTCGAAGTATTTAATCATCGTCAAAAGGAAGCCTCAATCCACATCCCCAGCGACATCCCACAATTCGCATTTCGTATCTAATTAGCAAAGGAGATTTATATATTATGGAGTGACATTTTTATCAATATTAAATTCCACGCACATGTCTCTGTGCATGCTTTTCTTTCTCTGTCTGCTAACCCTCGCCTGTCCGTATCGCCACATTGTGTCCACTTCGTGATTTTGCACTGAACATCATAATTAATTCACATTTTTACTTTGAGCATTCGCGTTTCTAATGCGGAAAAATATCTGATTCTGTTTTGCTTCTCATATTCCGAATCGCCGATTCTCTATTTCTCCATTTGTGCTCTTATCTTGTCCCCCGCCCTCCACATTTAATAAGCAAGGTGAGTAAGTTTAGCTGCGGCTCTAATCTTTCGCATTATATTTTGCTTGTGGGGAGACTGGTTCACTCAGGTGGAGTGGACGCTTGCACACTTCCTTATTCGCCCTTAGTCACTCGTATCCGGTTGGCTTACCATCCGGTAAAGAGAATAATTTGCACTACTTGTATGAGCGACCGTTTCTCAATGCTCGTGGAAACATGCTCTTATGCATGGGGTAGGATAGGGAGGCACTTTAAAGCCAGACACTGAATTTGGGAAAAACTGATCCCAGGAATGACTATGGGACATTTGCGTCGTTGTCTGGTAACGACACTCACACAATCAATACTAATTAACCTTCTTGGTGCGCACTCTTAATTACATGGCGTTGCAATGGAAGACTGAACAGCGGAGAGCAAATAAAATAAATATTATCTCTAGCTAGACCCAAGCGGCGATTTGGTAAGAGGGGGCCGCCGATCGCTTTCCACTTCAACACGCAGCTGCCTTGGAAAAACAATGAGAAACATTGAAAAATCCAACACAAACAAGACCCAGGAATAGGAGCCGAAGGGGAGGTGGAGGTCCCCCGTTTCCCAGTCTCCTTCCAGGCGTTTGTCGCCTTAATTAACACTGACTCCACCACTCTGCCAGGGGAGGGGGAATTGGGATCCGAAGACCAACATGACTATGACTCACAAGAACATTTACAGTTTTGTTTAGCATGCAAATGCGTCTCCTGCAGAGACTTCGCCCTAAAACGGTGAAACGGAAAGAGACGCACTCTTGGTGGTTGGTTGCTTAATCCACGTCTGTGTCTCTAGTCAGGCAATGTGTGGGCGTCTCCGTCGAAATGTGAGTCATGTTTCAAGGCGTCGGCGAGGTCAATCGTCCAGGCGTACGATTAGCCACTTAGCAAAGCTTTTTTATATCAAAGAAAATCTGCTATCAATGAAATAATACTCCAACTTTATTTGATATGCGACTGGCGCGGATAGTACTCCTATGTATACATATGTTGGGCCATAATTTGTATAGTAAATATTTTATGAAGTTCGACTTATGCCACTGAACAGCCAAGCAGTTAATTGTTCCATACCGATGGACATTATTGACTCTTATCAGAGGAGCTCTTATCACTCGCCTCTGTTAAACGCTACGAAGCGCAAAAAAGTCAAATATTAATCAAAGATATTTTTGAATCCGCATACATGCATTTGGCATTTATTGTTGATTCCGTGAGGGCTCTGTTTGGCCATTGTTTACATTTAATTAATGGCTTTTAATCGTTCTGTGGCGGCAGCCAACATTTATTTGTCATTGTGAGTGTGATGTGATTCTTTCTCAGGCAAGTCATTTGCAAGGCTCATACTGATTGATGGGCTCTGGCTATGCTGACAAGGAGACCATCGAAACCGTTTTAATCTCCCATTTATTCCACGGTAATTAAACAGGCACAAGACATCACTTTTGCGCATACATACGCTGTTGCGGCTTCACTTATCCTATTTGAGCCCATTTTGTCAGCGATTCCATAGGGTACTCTGATACTCGTATCAAGCGATTGAAGCAGAACGAAAA
The DNA here is from genome assembly GCF_018151105.1 of Drosophila obscura. Taxonomy (NCBI): domain Eukaryota; kingdom Metazoa; phylum Arthropoda; class Insecta; order Diptera; family Drosophilidae; genus Drosophila; species Drosophila obscura. Next base: position 2,156,257 of record NW_024542737.1, read on the forward strand.
CTGAAATTACGAAGCAGCTGTGCAAATTGGAGCTAAAATTCCGGCTAAAACAAGAGTCAGTGGCCCCCACATGTGGCAAGCTTCGTTAGACAAAGGTCGGAGTCTGCACATTGTCAAGGGTCTTTGCACTTGTTGGTTATTTTCTGGCCACTCATTTCACGAGCCACGTCTTGCCACGTGTCAATAATTTTTCTTCCAAATCCGTCATACGTACGTACATATGTATGTGTGTATACCGTACGATCGCCTCTCAATCTATTTTTGGGATAGATATCCTTTCTCCGCTACGAACCTTGGCAGAATTCAAGAGTGTACTGCACTTTTGTTGCATCAAAGACAAAGTCCAACGACATGAAGATGTACGTATACTTTTGAGTGTGGCGTAATGCCATAGAAATCATTGTTTTATGGCTGCTTGGGTTTGTCGAGTCGTCGCATCGGGGCGCTTGAACTTTTAACGCTTTTCGAACTGTCAATCGCCTTCGCACTCGCACTTGCGTTCCCATTTTCATTTAAAACGCTTTGCCCCCAGCGTTGTGTTGTTCTCTCTCTTTTGACGGGTGTGCGTGTGTGTGTGTGTGGGAGAGATTAAACTCTCTATTTGGGGGTGCCGAAAGTATCAGCGTTGATAGTATTCCAAGGGGGCAGGGAGGAAATGACGAGTAGTTTGCAAACAAAGCAAAATCAAATCGATTTGTCAATGCCCTTTGGGAAAGAGCCATAACCCACAGCTTTAAACATTGTAAAACATTGCGGGATTGATTGCTGGAATTAATATCCTACTAGTACGAGTAAAAGCCACGACCGTCTGAATCATTATTGAGTGCAATATTTCCCCGTAGCAACTACGTGTTTTCATTTGAAAATCGTATAGAAGGGGTGCCGCCTCAAATGCAATAGGAAAATACTCGTACACAGAACAAAACAACAAACGAGCTAAGCTATAGCCGTGGTTTGGGTTGCCACAAAATTTGTCTCAGTATATTTGATCCCACTGATCTGTGGGTCTCCATCATTTGGTTCCGTTCGTTGAAGTAGATTGAGTTGACCGCAATTCCAGCCGAATGCCCCCCGCGAATCGATTTACCAAAACGTCACTTTCTCCCCATATCGGGAGTAGATTGGTGGACGCTGGTTATTCTTTATGAATGTTTTCCCTGCTTTAAACGTTTTTTACTTTCGTTTTATTGGAGGCTCGTGTTGACTAAACGGTTATTTAATGAGTGACAGCAGCCGCCGCAATGTCTGCTCCGTAATTATGCCATAAACGCTCTTCAATTAGCATGATTTGCACTTCCACATACATGAGGGTGCCTCTCCGTCCCCACTCGCGCTGAGTCATTTCGGACAGTTGTATTCGCGATGTCCAATGCTCGATTGGAGGTACCCTTGAAACACAACGTGGAATGTGTTTCCGCCTTCCCCGTCACTATATTTGTTATTACAGCGTTTATATTTTACTGTACGTTTAGTAGCTTATATTTACTTGGCACACATTTCTGCCTACACGCCCAGACCCCTCCCACCCTTACGCTATAATGGCCATCAACAGTAATCGTTGTTATGGCCGGTAATTGCCTGACCAGGCCCATTTATGCTGTTTTCTGTTTCTGATTCTTTTTCATGATATTTAGCCGTAAGAGTGCTGTCACGTAAGGAGAGTCGGCGATTAGTGCATTTGATTACCCCCGATAGCTGCCAAAATTTCTCGGAAAGACATCATATTGCAGGGCAGGGTCATAGAACCATGTGCCAAAAATCAAGGTAATTTTTATTTACGGCGTGGGAGTAATTGGATGTCCCACGTTCTTTGAGCTGATTTCCGATCTTTCCAGAGGTTTGGCATTGAAGTTCTATCAAGGTTTTCGTTTCCCCAAATCCCAGAACAAACGGACAGATGACTAGTTGGATGGTGTGTGCAGGTTACTCTAAAAACTATGCCCCACAGCTCAGCTGTAACCTTTAACGAACCGGTTATGCACTGCACTTTGGCTGAAGCTGACCTGTGCACCCAATGAATATGTATCAAAACAAAGGGCGCCGAACGATGGCCGTAAATCAAATTACAGCTATAGAACAGAGCTTTGGAGGCAGATTTAGGCGTAACTGAGACGCTTTCAAGGGTATTACAATCGCACTCAAGGGCAGCAGTTTGAAGCAAACTAGTTTGGACAACAATTATAAACAGATTTACGATTGGAATTTATTTTTGAGTTTTCCAAGATACCAGATTCACTAGTTATCGGATAGGACGGCAAAACAATTAGCAAACACTCCCAGGCCTATTCTGTAGTCGGTTCCCTTCAGTTAATGAACTAATGCAATAAGTAATTTATGTTCGTTAACGTTTTATTGGAATGAACCGGTCGCAGCTTGATTTCGCTTTGCCTTTGGAACATTTCACGCTATGCGAATCGGATGACAACAACGTCAGGCTGTTCGAGTATTACTTAATCATTAATAAGCCAGAACGTGTTGGTTACGTCGCAGGCGTTGCTCCCCAGGCAGCGGCGTAGAACCTTGCCGTCATTACAGGTTCTCTCATGAGGAAGCTGGCGCCTTACTTCGTACATCTGGTTTTTAGTCAGTCGTCGATCCTATTACCCTTGATTTGCGCTACGTATTGTATTTGCATTTTACGAGTATACATGCCTTTCACCGTCATTGTGGCGGTGGGGGGTATTGACGTCATTTCAAACCCGATGGAAGCAAAATGTTCCTGAATCAACTGAATTGCTATTCGAGGCTAGATAGATCCATGTGAAAGTACGGAACAGTCGGAAGCGAATGAATGAATTCCAAATTAAGAACAGACCATCCTTAATCATTTCGGTCAGGCATGTGCAGATCGATGTCACACGTGAGATGCTTTGTGCAAGCTCTTGGCACCGACATCGCAATTAACATAATTACGAATACATAAATGTGTACGAGTATACATATGCCTGTGTTATGTAATGTGGACTCGACGGAGGCACAAGGCTAGGAATTCCTTTTCTGCCACACAGAAGGCTTCCGATAACACACACAGCTCTGGCAATGAAAAATGTATTGAAGATTTTCCCAAACAGGGATGGGGCGATATGCCAGTAAGTGAGAGTGAGAGGAGGAGAATGGGCTCCCATTGCATGACCATGAGAGATGAAGACAAACTCAGCTGGGACCGTGTGGGGTAGGGGGTGTGGATGTGCAATGGGTCGATAGGGCGGTATTGATTATTCTGTGAATCCTAATTATTATTGAAGGATGCTCTGGCATCCCTGAAGATGATGTGGTACCTGTTCGCCGTTTGCCATCTCTGCCGTCTCTCTCGCTCTTGAGTGTGAGAAAATAAAAGGGGAAAGGGTTTTATTTTTTGAATGGGGAAAAAGTGCACGTAGCTGGTCCCATTGGCACAATTAGCATGAGCAATTTGCGGCAACTCGTTGTAGCTCCCATTCACATCCACCTCTTCCTCCATATCTTCCTCGTCTGACGGCAGTTTTCATCGAAACATGAGAACGATTAAATGCTTTTCACTTAATTCCCCGGATGACTGCCATGGGGGTTCGATGCACTTCAGACAGAAACAGCCATGGTCGGGGGGTCTAGGAGGGATAGCTGATGGGAATGGGGGATAGGAGGAACAACATGCGATAAACAGTGAAAAACTTCGTGTACACGCTGAGATATACATACATAATAGCAGGGAAGGGAAAAACGACATATTTGGCATTGGGTAATATAGACAAAATTACAGACTAATTGAAATTGCTTGTGGTCGGTGTGTCGATGGGCGATGCGAGGGCATTAAAAGAGCGACGCAGACAAACCCACAGACGTTTCCCAATCTGGAGGTGCAGGTGAGGCAAGAGAACAATGGGACATCAGATTGGATACGGAAATGCTTTTCCATTTCACTTTTCCTGGTTTCCCCAAGCCCCTCTCTGTCACTCTCTCTCTCTTTGGATATGATAAACGCATCCGCTGTAGATGATGGCCTAGAATATGATTTCTTTGTGACCCACTTGCAGTAGGCGATTGGAGATGGAATACGGTGAAACGTTTGATGATAGCAACAGGCGCAGAGCCAAAGAAGTGGAGCGGTGCCCTGACAGTGTCAAGTGGAGCTTAGATCCTCCTTCTTTTACCCAAGCATCAAAATTTCACTGGAAATGGAAAATTGGATCAATGCAAAGTTCAAGCTGACAATTGCAATTAAATTGAACGAACATACACTTATGTCACACCCCTGCCACATGCCCCCTTCTCCCAGCTAGAGAAACCACCAATTGCCAGTGCAGCTTTCTGTTCTCTGAAATGAAAAAACTCGTTTTCCATGTCAGTTTTCATTTGACTCTTTATTTCTGCTGCAAGACCGAAAAACGCATTTATTTATTATTTGCTTGATGCATTTTCAATGGAAAGGGGGCCAGGGGCATTGGCTGGGGCAGGGGCAGGGGCAGTGTTAGGATAGGTACAGTGCAATACGCAGATATACATACAAGCGACACAATTCGTTGAGTTGCCAAAAATGCAGCATTAACAATGGAACAGGAGCAGCAGATGGAAAATTCGCATCCAAATTTGGCCGAAACAAACGCGAGAGCAGAGAGATGTCCGAGAGAGTGGGATACTTGCGTCTGCGGCTGCGCGGGTCCTTCCTATCTCTAGCGCTGTCTCTGTCGCACTCACGCATTGTTTTTGTTGACAGCCCGAGGTTGAAGTCCCATGCGAAAATATAGCAAAAATTTTGTTACTGATTTCCCTTTTTCACTTGATGGCAATGACTCCTCTCGCCGGACAGAACGGGTGCACTCCGAAGGGGAACACCAATGGGTAGGGACTCCGACAGCACTCGATCAGGACTCGTTTGTTGGTGATGAAGCCTCTCTTCTACTTATCCCTCTCCTGCCGTTCATTTAATTAAAACCAAGTTGGAACTGCTGAAGGAGTTTACAGTTTCCCCGGAGGACTCCTTTTGACAGTGGGGTGGGTGGGGGAGAAGCTCAGGGGCCGCTGGTCGCGTGCGTTTTTATTGATTTTTCCCACAAGCGAATTCTTGTTGCTGCTTCTACTCTGATTTTTATTGGTGCATTAATGTTACATGCTTGTCGTGATTAAACTCCACTCCATTCTCAGCCCCTCCCGGCTGGTGGTAGTCAGGAGACAGGCAGCTAAGTCACGAGGATGAGGGCCTTAGCCCCACCTCCCCGTGGGGGCTAGCCAATTGCCAAGGAAAGAGTTTGAGTCTGTCCGTTATGAGATTTCCCCACTGCACTTTATATAATTTAAGCAAGGAACCTACACGAGGGGGGTCGAATCGGATGAGGTAGTGCTTCAAACTTTGTTTTGCAGTTACCTGTTGCATAAATTATAAAGCCATCAATCCATTGACTTCCCCCCGAGACTGTTGTGCATTCAGACCTTCAGAGATGAGGTTCCCCAAGCTCGAGCGAGGGGCTACCGTTGAACTCAAATTCGAAACATGGATGTCATTCATTGCTCTTATCACTTATCAGCCTACGTCGTCATATAAAGTCTACACCCAAGACAAGAGTTTGCAAAGGCAAAAGCAAAGTAAGAAAACAAATTTCAACATTTTTTTCAAGCTAACAAACAAAATCGCCAGCGAAATAGCAATGCCAATGAGAATGAAATGAACTCACCTGCGAGAGTTGCGGGTTTGCCAGGGAGGAGGGGATCCAGAAACAACAAATTTGCCCCTCTTGGAGGGGATTGTACTGCTGCTGTCGTTGTCGTTGGCGGCAGCGCTGGCGCTGGCAAAATTTATTCAACACTTAAGATAATCGTCGCCGCTGTGGCTTTTGTTGCACCAACAGCTGTTTGCCCCACACATACACACACAAGATAAATAAACAACAGATACTTTCTTCTTGTTTTTTTTGTTTGTTCGATCAAAATATTCTCTCGTTTTGTTTTTAATTTTCTTGGCGCATTTTCGTAATATTGTTGTTGTTTTTTCCTATCTATTATTATTTCTGGTTGAGGAGCGTACGAGCGTGGAATATTTTATTTTATTGTATTTTTGTATTTTGTATTGCATTGGTGTTGTCAGCGTATCTGCGAGATACTTTGGCGTGCTCGGCAGTTGGCTTTAGATATTTCACTCAGCCAAAGTGCATGCTAGTCAGCCCAACTACTATTTTTCATTCACTAAACAAATTATCTGGCCGAGACACTCAGATACAGATTCACAGAAACGCGCAGCGCTGAGCGAGCTGGCACGGGCGCCAGCCAACAATGAAATGGTATCCAACAGATACGAAAAACCCCAACTGACTCGAACGGCAACAGAACGCAAAGTGAGAGCAGCCGCGCCGAGTCGTTAAACTTGAATTTGAAATAACGCACGCGCCAACACACAGAAAGCGAGAAAAAGAGAATGAGAGAGAGAGAGTGTGAGAGAGAGAGAGAGTGAGGGAGAAACAGACAGAGAGAGCGGGACGGAGCGCGGACTCTTGGGCTACCTCCAGCTGTGTGACAAGATGTCTGTGCTCTGTGGAACATATTCACCCTAGGCTTAGCTTAGTATTTTTAGATCTGAGCCTCAGCGCTGATGCACATGTTCCTTGTCTTGGGTGGGGGTGAGACCAGAAATACAGATATGCAAAAAGCTGTACGGTGCAGTAGGATGCATTGATTTCACTAACCACATCGGTTGTGTATTGCAAGCCCTTGCAAGCCATTCATTCGTGTAGTTGACAAGTTCGGGTCGCCTTCTCAGGTAAACAAACTAAGACCTGCACGTGTAGACAGTCTTAGTCTCTGCCAATGAGGCCATTATCGAAATCTTCAAACAGCGCAGCGCGGGTAGCAGAGGCTAAATGACTGAGCATTTGCATGCAAACGTTGAGATAAAGTTGCGACCAGACTCGGACGCATAGGTAACTATCCGCAGTTCAGGGGTTGCAATTTGAAGCATAATTTCGTTGAAACTCGAGTGGACATCGATTGGACTTCCGCAGTCGAAGCAGACTAATGAAAATTTGCCTACTCCTCCTATTGTGCAGTGTGGCACCACCAGATTGGATTTCATCCTTTGGATGGGCAGGGCAGGTTGTATGTCCCATTTTCTGTTGGTTTTCCATTTTGCAATAAGGTCAGTTGTCAGTGCATCGGAGCTTGGATTATTGGCCTTGCCCCCGTCGCTTGCTTTGTGTTGGTCGGTTGCATTCATATTGACAAATTGTGCCGTGGATGATGAAGATGCGGTTTGGTGGGTGGCGGAAGCGGCACGGGTGCTGATGAACTACGAGTTCAATGTTCAAAGGCCATACAACGATTTAAGTGCGGTAGGACATAGCGCCAAATGTGTGATCTGAAATTGATGAAATTTGAATTTGCACGATTTCTTCTCTCTCCTGACGCGACTGTAAGCGGAAATACAGTATGTGGCCCTGAACTGAGTCATGCATTCGTTGTTAATAGATTTTGATTGTTTACTTGCTCCTTTTTCCACAGTATGAATTTGTGCAACTGTGAAAGACATATTTGAAATTCGGAGCTGCGCGCCAATATATCACAGATAAAAGGTGAATGCTATAGAACTGAACTCATTCCTCAACACCGCCACCTGTGTATGGAATTTTACGTTTGCGGCCGTGTAGAGTTCAAGATATGTAGAAATCATGTATAATTTATATTTAGATTTCTGTTAACTGTCGTCATCAGTGGCGCCACGGAAACTCAAGGAAAATCCAATAAATGTAAAAAATTTAATATAAAAAAAATAAAAAATTGAATAAGAAGAACTTTGACATCCACGTCAATCTTTGATTATGAGAAGTTGGACCAATAGAGCAGTTCCTTTCCTCCCCTCTCTCAATAACTCTGCAACGATCATTTTTTTGTCAGAACTTTAATATCCTCCAACATGATTTATTTGTCAATCTACTTGTCGGATGTTTTTTTTGTACGGCTCTCTGAACATATCCGAAGTATCCTTCGGATACTGGTGGTATACGATAGACAAAAGATAGACGCAGGTTCAAAGAAAACTCTCATTTAACTTTTTATTTAATAACTTTTACTATTTATTGTAATGCATACAATTTAATTTTCTGTTTACTTAAATATTTACGTTCTTGTGTGTTATCATATTTAATATTAAAATATTTTATGTGTGTGTTCTTGAGCTTATAAATTATTAACACTATGCGCGGGTAATGAGTCGATCGGATGATCGGGTGATTGTTGATTGATTTCTTTATAAATTAGATTACAAAACGGATAGATTTGTGCGGGGAATGGATGCCTTCGATTTACAGAGCGGCGTCTACTAATTCATAAATATGTACTTACATATTTGAGTGCATATGCCATTGTATAGGGTTGGAGGGAGACGGTGCGGCGGAAGAATGAGGGGGATGGGGTGTGCACAACTATGGGACGATGTGCAAATGCCTGCTATACAAATATAAATTGCCTACTAGAACACTTAGGACTACAACTAATTTTCGCTTTCTTTTGTTTTATAAAATAACATTAAAAATTTTGGTACAGTCATCGGTCATCGGTCATCGGGTATCGATACATCGATATTATCAATACTACTAATTGCAAACGTTGCATTACATTCTACGTTTGAGAACTGAGAGGGCTGTGGCAGCAGATGGTAGCTGTGGAATGCATCTGCGGATGGTCCACAGCCCCCTGGAGTCCATCTAATGCTGTTCTGTTGGTTTGTTTGGTTACCTCTGCATATTTACAATACTCTCTTAAACCTCGCTTGCATTTTTGATTATATTCCGTTTAATACTTAAATAAAAACATAATAATAATAATAGTACAATATTCAGCAGATATTGTGTAATTGTATTGCCTCAAATGCTTTGTAAGCTTTGTCGTATTCGATTACTTAACTTGAAATTAATCGCAAATCTCGAAATAATATCATCAATAAATACATTATCATACAATCGGGAGTAGGGTGTTGGTAATAGGTAATCGGGTGTCGGGAATAGGAACTAAAAGCACCAGCAAATCTTATCCTTTGCTCAAACCAAATAAAAATAGAATCCTCGTAAATCATATACTGTCTTTAGGGCTACAAACAAAACTAAATATTGGGTTAAGAATACACATATTGCATTTCGATTCTGTTCACAGTTTTCAAGTCCGCAGCGGTGGCAGCGCTTGGGCGGCAGGACATGTCGCAGTCGGTGGCGGATGTGGATGCGGTTGGGAGCCCTGCATCTGGGTCTGTAGCTGCAGCTGGCGCTTGGCCCGATAGCGCTTCAGTTTTCGCCTGGCCATGAAGAGGGGGCCGGGCTTAAAGCTGAGCTCGCGACAGTCCATGTGGTGCATGGCGGATCGCGGATGATGAGCGGTCGCTGGATGACCTGGGCCTGCCGGATTCTGCTCCTGGTCGAGCTCAAAGGGCGGGAAGTATATTGGATTGGCAGCCCCAGTTGCCCAATCCCGCCACATGTTTCAATCCTGCCCTGCCCCGCCATTCAGTTGCGTCAAAGGGGGTCCCGTGGCGGCCATCTCCCGCCGTTGCTCCAATGAGAGGGGCATCCCTTGCCCCGCAAAGTCGTCGTCCATGGAGGAGGACTGCTTGGAGCCCACCGACTTGCAGTCCTCATCCATTGTCACTCCCAGATGGTGCATGGCAGCCGCTGCATGATGTCGCTCTGCCGGAGGCAGAAGATTCAACATGCTCAGGGGCAGTCCCGGGAAACCGCCGGAAAAGTCGGGGTAAAATCCTTGCGGATTGAAGGGATTGAAGAGGGCATTGGGTCCGCCTAACAGATCGGGCTCCGAGCTGCCACTTCGGGGCCCGCCCGGAGGACCCAGTGGCAGTCCCAGCTCCAAGTCGAGTGGCCCCAAGGAACCGAGGTCACTGGGATGCGGCATTGGGGGACCGTTTCCACTGGCCGAGCCGCAGTGGGGTCCATTCCCATTGCCCGAACTGCCCGAGGTATTGTTACTCGCCGAACCCTTCTCCTTGTCTTTTTCCTTGCGGTCCTTGCTCTTATCGCTCTTGCTAGAGCTGCCGCCTCCTCCGTTGCCTCCACTGATTCCCATCTGGAGCATCTCAATGGGTGGCCCGCTGATGCAATCCTTGCGGAGCTGCTCTAGCTTCAAGCTCTTTCCGTACTTGCCCCGCACATACATCAGCAGGGAGTTGTACGGTATGCCAAAGATGCGGGAGGCCTGCGAAGTGGTCATCTTCTTGTTCCACACGTGCTGAAGAGCCTCCGTTAGCTCTGTGTTGGTCCAGGAACGAGGTGGTCCGCCCCGTGGCGCCGAGTGCTGTCCCTTGGGTCGTGGCACTGCAAAAAGAATGCGATAATGTCGATTAGGCCAATATCTTGCTTAACCAAGGGATGAAGGAGGGAAGGAGGGCTTAAGGCGCCCCAAACACACACAGGCACGCGCAAATAGCGGAGCTTATCTTGTAGCTTAAATCTGCTAATGTTTCAATCTTTTGGCCCCATATGCTGCCTAGACAACTCCGTTGAAAAGTCGCCCATTGTCTGGCACTGCCTGCTCCAGTCCTGCCTTCAGCTCGTACTCGTACACACCCTCCTATGCTTCGTTCATCGTGTGGCACCTACTCGCACAAAGAGCGATCACATGGCAAACCGAACACAAAAACCAAAAAACAAAACAAAGAGAGAGAACAGCAAACATAGCAAGCGCTGCGGTGGTTCCCATCCTGACCCAGCCCCGGCCCCATCTCCTGCCCGGCTTTCCTTCTATATGCAAATTACGACTATGCATCGACTGTGGCGTCACATGCACCGCTAAAACTCAATTTAGATCCCCCAGATATCGACTTGCTACAGCAACAGCACCGCCAACAAAGCCACAGGTTCCTTTCATGACTCTGTCGCTGGCTGTGTGACAATGGGCGCCCGAAGTGATCGACGCGAAAGAAAAGCGGGATGGATGTGCGGCAGATGAAGATGAAGCTGGGGCGGAATGTGTGGCTTCAGCAAGCTAGCAGTAATCGTAATTCGCAGGTTAATTCCGCCTGATCATATTCATTTGCCTTTAATTTCGAGTCTGAAATATTTCAGCTTTTTCATTTTGTTGTGTGTGCTCATTCTTCCGCTGCAGTGGTCTCCGCTTCGCAGGGTCGCAAGGAAGGTCTGACCCTCAGTTTACAGTGAATTTAGTTCGGATTAGGAGCAAGTACCAATACAAGTACCAATAAATAGCCGCAGCAGAGACTATTGGTGATTCAAATATGCGGTCTTTCTATCGAAGTTCAGCCAGAGACATCAGCCTCCTGTTGGCTGTTGGCTTTCACATGAACGAAATTCGAATTTGGTACAAAATCACGTTTCACAGACGGAGGAGCCCAAAACAATCGCCAAATGAACAAATGAATGTGAACAAATCAGTTAATCACACCCACACGGATGCAGGGAGGGCCTTCGAAGGGGAAAAGGAGAGGAGGATGAAGACAACTTTGGAGGGAGGAGGGAGTCGAATGGTCGCATCGAACCTGCGAGTGGGGGGCTCCAGCTTCAGCTGCTCTCTAGCTCTAGATTTGTATCAGTGGTACAGTGGAACGGGTTTGCAGATTTGCAATAAAGAATATCGTGCTATACGGCAGATTTGCGTTTTGTTTACTGTCTTACATTGTTGTAATTGTGTTTGTAAGAAGATGGTAGATAAGATACCATTGAAAAGCGAAAATCTTCCATGAATATTCTGTACTCTCTGGTATGCGGAACATATGATCACGATTTTTGCTTTGTTATTGCTTCCATTGATGGGGATTGACCAGAAAATTAAGCAATTATCTATCTATCTATCACTTTTACCTCTTCCAAGCCCCGCATCTTTTTATATGTACAATTCGCCTTTTAATCATGCTAAGCGGCGCCTGCACATGCTCGAGAGCAAATCCCACACGAGTGGCTGCCCCCCGAATCGTTCATACATGAAACGAGCTAATAGCCAGCACTTAGCCCCTCACCACCATCCAACTGTCAAATAAACTGTCAGGGAAACACAGCTCACATGCAGATTAAAATATCGATCCAGACAATATCGGTACCCTCTTCGCTCCGTTCCTGCACTTCTCACTTGTCAATCACATCGCAATCACAGGAGATAATTGATTTCTGAACCACATTCACGAATTGTGGAGTTATGACCATTGCAGGTATACGGAAAACTTCATTGCTTTCTGAGGTTTCACTTGCATCACATCGTCCGCAGGTGAACAAAGTCTAGAGACAGTCTTTACATTTGTGACTCGCTCGCCCATTTGTCAATCAGAAAAAGCGACGTTTACGTTTACGATATGCATAGGTGCACATGTTGCCCCATTGAAGAAACCAATAAAGAAACAAACAAACACAATTTCTTGAACGATCCAGCGATTGCAGTGAGCTGAGCGCACAGGAAAACCACAGAAACAAATTTGCCGCCTCACATGATCGCACGAGTGATCGCATCTGGAACTATCTGGGGCGAGGTGAAGGATGTGGGCATGAGCGACAGGCATGAGCAGAGAATGTGCCCCCCTTAGAGGAAATAAGAAGGTAATCGTGTTCGTATTCTCATTCGTATTGAGTGATGGTTGAAAAGGGTTTTGGGATAAGGGAATATCAGCGAATGTTTGCTCTTATGCCGGAGATCCTTATGTAACCTAATCGGCTACAATTCAGCCACTTTTGAACCTTAAACCAGTTATGACCCTTTCTATTTACTCTTCAATTACTCACAGTCGATCTGGAGCTGAATACCGAAGAGGAACGGGAACCAAAGTGTTTTCTTATTTCTTATTGCCCCCAGCTCGAATACGTGCACCAGAGTGCAGGCAGATCAAATGTGGGCTAGAGGGGTACAGAGTACAGAAGGAAGAGAACTTGACTTGAACTCTGGAGAGCAGCAGCTAGAGATCAATCAGTCAGGTGTGAAGTATTGCAAAAGCACGGAACCCGGACCCGAACGCGAGCGCGAACTGTTCGCTCTGCGAATGCCATGCCATGCCATGCCCCAACGTGATCGACGCCAATCATGTTGAAATGATTTCAAACCTTTCTCGCTGCAGAGTGGTGTCTGCTGTCTAATGTATACTGTTTGCTGTTTCTGCCTTTACAGGGGTTCGTAATTGTCTCTCTGGGGTTAATTAGTTGTTTGCTCAGTTTGGGAAAAGTTCATTCTTGTACAATTATGTGCAAAGACTACTTACTTTTTTTCTTCAGGAAAGGCGGCGGTCCGCCTGGCATGTCCCGTGGATCGCTCATCTCCATAAGCGGATTATAGAGTTTGCCGGGATCGATTCCGGGTGGAAATAGGCCGAGTGGGGAGTCCAGGCCAAACACTGTAGGAATAAATATTGTTAATAAAAGCCAGTATTGATTACATATTCAAATGAGTCCAAAGGACGAGTGCACTTGGCCCTGTCCTTTCTCTTACATAAGAGTTGATGCAACTACGGAAAATCTCACATAAGCGTCTCATTTTCCGGCCCACTGATTAGCCAGGCGAACAATACGAGCGCCAACGCACTTAGGGAGTCGCAGTGGATCCCAATGGATGGTAAACAATAGTACGTCGTTATCACATTAATATTTTACGCTTGGAGTACACTTCTACACATGAGTGAAACAATTGAAGCGCTGATGAGGCGCCAACGGCAGCACAGCTAAAGGATAACCAAGCAAGGTTGGCCGTGCCCAAAGGATCTGCCCAAAGGAGCGTCAGGCGAGAGTCAACGCATATTATTGACATTGTGTTGAATGATTTCATAAGTCGCGCCGCGGATTCCAGGACGCAAGCAGACAAACCCGCACAGAAGGAGCAGAAAGAACGGGACGAAGACAATACAGGGGCATGTGAATAAGGGGATGAAAGGATGGATAGATGGATAGAAGTATGTATCTGTGTCTAGAGGATGTGTTGTATCTGCTGCATAATAACACAAATAACGAGCGCACATTGTTTGGCTCTGTTTTCTGAAGTAGACATTACAACACGCCGCTCCGCGTATACGTAATATCCCTTCGTTTTTCCTCCATTTCTTGTGACGGCGTGTAGAATTAGTGGATTTCCTTTCAAATGTTTGAAGGGGTCTAGAACAGATAGACTTCTTGCCTTCTTGCATCGCTGCTGCCCTTCCCCCACACGTCAGAAGCTATTAGTTCAATGATTTTCACGCCGAAAGTATTTCAGCAGAAAAAATAAATCACATTTCCCATACGAGCGAGAAACGGTGGTAAGTCTCTCTCTGGGCTGTCTGCAAGTCTCCTGTTTTGTTCCTGACCGCGGGAGGGGCGAAAGTATAATGAAAGTTCCATGGGGTCGTATGGGCTTTGGAAGGTAGTTGCCTACAAGAGGTCGAAGTATTTGGCCAGAGATATGAGGAGGAATCCTCAGGAAATCCCATTTGCTGCCCCATAACAGATTTGGAATGAGTCAAAGCTTGCGCTCTACAACAGTACGGGTACACCCATTCACACCCAACCATTTACAGGGTAAGAAGTGCTCCATGCCTCGGGTATGACTTGAGTTTCCACAGTTCTTTGCCTTTACGTTTGACTTGGCCGTATCCTTGTGCCTGGATCCTTCATTGCCTGCAGCCTGTTTATGCAGTAGTTAGCGATTTGCTCGCATACGACGCGACTTCAGTGCGCTCCAGCTCCACCTCCAGGTCGGCCCCCTCCCTGTGGCCAACCTTTCCACAACCCCTGATATGTTGGCTGAAATTTTTGTCGCATTAAAAGGTATTGCGCTTCCTGCCTTCCTGACTTCCACTTGGCATTTTCGTACAATTTTTCATATTTTTGTGCCTTAATTTATTTTATATCCTGTGTGCGCGCGTCTCGCCTGCATTCTCCCTGCTGCTGCCTTACCCAGGTGAAGGTCCTGGGCTTCTGCTGCTGCTGTTGCTTCTGCCATGGTCTGGGTCTCCCCAAACGGATATTATTAATATGAATATCGCGCGACTTATATGCAAAAGTAGAATAAGGGAAGCCCAACCACGAGACGTCATTCTCCTTCTAGTCCCATTTCTTGCCTTCGTATTCTTATTTATGCCACCGACGCTGCCAAAGTTGTTTGCCAAAAGGTTTAACTTGTGCGCTCCGGCATACTTTAAACACAACACATGGGAATGGGGGGCCAGAGACAGAGGCCGCACGGAGACGTGAGGCGGGGGCGTGGCAGGTTGGCAACTTAAAAGTCATTTTGCTAAACGTCTGCTGACAGTTTGAACCTAGTCTGCAAGCAGTCTTAGTCTTCTCCTCACATGTTGCAAGAGACACAACATAAATTTCTTGCGCTTTCTGCACGCAATGTCAGAACCGCACCCCACTGCCCACCTCCCACCCAACTGTCGGCGGCTCACCTTTGCACCTCAATTTGTTGCTGTGTGCGCGTCGCCTGACTCGCCCCGTGACATAAATATAAAAAAATCATATAAAACGCAATTGAATTTATTTCGACTGCACTCCCAACTTGGGACTCGACCGCAAATGCTTTTCCACTCTCGTATTTCGAAGTCTACCTTCTGACAGACAGACACTGCATGTGTGAGGATGGGGCATGGGGAGCGTGGGAGCGCGGGAGGAGGCTAAACTGTCAAATTATTGGGAGCCCATTGCCATGTCATTGCATTTCAATATTTCTTACGAGCTGTCTACTGTAAAACTTCTTATGACTTAATTAGTTGCGAAAAATTCGCCTCACCCTTCAAACAAGTTCAGTCGTGTGTTGCAGGTAGCTTAAAGATCTTAAAGCCCCCTTTTCTAGCTCACAGGTACTTGAAATGCTGTCAGAATGGTTTGGAACCTCTGAAAAGGTGAAATAAGCCTCAAAAGAGGGGAACTCAAAGGCGAGAGAAATGTTAATGTGCTTAGAGGAGCTTTGCGACAAGAGGATTTCTCCAAGGACTCTCGTCACTTGACGACACTTTGATGTTGCACAGAGGCCACATGTTGCGTTCCACCCAACGTCTTGGACACTTTCTTGTAATGTTTATGAAGCACAAATCCTTTTTACTGGCTGTGGGGGAATGCTCTGCCGAAGAGTTAGGGGCATATCCTTATTGAGGACTTCCGCTAGGTCCCACCTGCTCCCCAAGAAGTGCAGTATGTACCGCATGACCGATAACCCAGTGACCTCTTTGGACTCAAAACGGATAAAGGTAAACGTAATCAAATCTTGTACTCACTGTGCGGCGGCGTCAGCGTCATCGCGGAGGACATGCCGGGAAATGGCAGCGGCGATGGCGGATGCGTGTGCGGATGTCCATCCTGCTGATTGAAGTGTCCGGGCAGACTCATCGGCGAGGACGGGCCAAACTCCTTGGCAAAATCTTTGCCAAACTCCTTGCCAAGTTCCTTGCTCAAACGGTTCATGCTCTCCTCCAGCCGTTCATGGGGCGCCTGTCCAGGACATCCGCTTCCCGGGCCGCCATTGCTCCCTGGGGGCCCTCCGTTAGGTCCCCCAAAAGGGGACATGCCCATGGGCCCCAACATGCTGTTGGCAAATGCGCTGTGATCGCGCGGATCTCGCGGGTCTCGTTGGTGCATGGCAGCGGCCGCAGCTGCTGCCGCGAGGGACATCTCCATCTGGTGCTCCATGTGGTGGAAGGGATGGTCCCCGGCTCCGGCAGCAGCCACGGCGGCTACGGCTGCGGCATGCATCTGGGCCTCTAGTGCCTCCATGTGGCATGGCGGGCTTTCCGGAAGGCCTGGTGGCCGCATACCAGGCGGAGGGAAGCTCAATAGTCCGTTGCCTCCCGCCGAGCAGCTGGTGGGCGTGTGGATGGGCGTTGACGATGCATTTGGATTGGCGTTCAGCTGCCTGATGTCCTTCAGGGACAGCATGATTCGTTGGTTGTTGTCCTGGAGTTTATTGCTGTTGTTGTTATTATTGTTGTTGTTCGACTCACAATCGGAAGAGTGGGTGGTGTGGTGGGTACTGGTGTGCCTGCTGTCCTTGTCCTTTTTAGTGGTGCAGAGGTCCTCGGGCCCATCGCTGGGGCAGGGGGAGGGGATTGGCGACATGGCGGCCGCATTGGCGGCGGCCACAGCCGCCTGGCGCCTCAGCTCGTTTGTCGTGTGTATAAGCTCTTCTATGTCCTGTTCTTCCTCGTCTTCGTCCTGATCCTCATCCTCCTCTTCTTCAATCTCCTGCTCGTGCTGGTGCGTCTCGTTGAGATTCAGAGGCTGCTCACTGTCTTCCGGCTTGGGACGCTTCTCGTTCGGCTGCTCCGCGGACGCCTCTAAAGCCTGCGAGGAGTCCTGCTGGGCCTCAACCGATTCTGGTCCGTCGTCCTCCTCTCCCCGTTCCATTCTCTCGAGCATCTCGTGCTTGATCACAGTTTGCAGTGTTTCCGCCTCGGGCTTGTTCAGGGCAAAGTCGTGTGGGACATCGCCCGACCGGCGGCGGGGTCTCGCTTGTTTGCGTCTTGGCATTGGTGAGCTTCCACCCAGCTCCTGGTCGCTCTCCAGCTCACGATCGCGATCGCACTCCTGCTCCCTCTTCCGGCGCAGACTTAGCGCCGCCATCGAGCTAGCAGGGTTGTCAAAGAGGTGTTGCCTGGAAGGCAATATCAGTTTCTCAGCTGCCGCTGTCTGGGATGGTCGCACCATCGATGGCGACTCGTCCTCAAAGCTGGAGGAGAGCATCGATGCATCCAGCAGCCCGAAATCATCGGGCGAGGCGGCTGGCGTGGGCGTGTGCTCCGGAACAGAGCTCTCGACGAGTCCTCGCACTTGCAGCGACTCTCCCGCCTGAATCAGCGTCTGCAGCCGCTGCTGTGGCACGCTGATCTCGCCGCGGTACATGAAGTCCACAATGGCCTGGACCACCCAGCCGCGGAAATCCTTGAGCACAATCACTGGGTGCTTGCAGGGCGTCTCGGCGAACACGCGCTGAAAGAAGGGGGAGCATGCGGACAGCACCATTTTGTGGGCCCGGATCGAGGTCTCAGCACAGACCAATGTCACGTCGACCAGCGTTTTAGTCTGCAACAGGGCGTCGAAGGCCCTCAGGATGTGATTCTGATGATTGTTCCAGCGCAGACTGTAATGATCCTGTGGTGCCGTTGCCGCGATGGTACCACCGGGTGCCCCACCGCCTAACGTGGGGGTGGCCGGTGGACTATGGCCTGCCAGGAGATGCGTGTGCCGCCACGGTTGCTCCGTTGGCCGTTTGACTCATGTTCAAGGGTAGGGGGGGCGGTGTGGGCGGCGTTGTGGGGGGTGTGGAATGCATGGGGCCGTGATCGCTGGTCGGGGTCTTGGCCAGCAATGGGAGAGGCAGCGGCAAAGTCGCCACCTGGCGTCCAAAGTCGTTCATGTGGCGCGACGTCAGTTTGCGGCGTTTAATCAACTCTTCGGCGTCCTTTAACATTCCCCGCTCCAGTCACGTGCAAAGCTGCGCTCCGCTTCTCTGTAAATGGAAAGAGAGAGGGGCAATCAGAGTGGGGGGTATTAGACGAGAGACGAATAAGCAGAGCTTAAGGATAATGCCTGGATAAGGCGTACTCGTATTCTCGTAATGTATTATTCGTATTCATGACATATGCTGTGGCGCATGGCATACTCATATCTGTGGGGCAATATGTGTGATAATATGTTAATGAGTCGCGGCATATATCATATTTTATTTCAGCTGGAAGCATGAGGCAACAAACAGGCAGCACGCAGTAGGCAGGGGGCGAAGCAAAACAAAAGCTAAGGACCAGACAATCACAGTTGCTACGTGTCGTGTCGCATATCCTTGAGGATATCACATGCTGATGTGTGATGTGTGATAATGGCTCTCCTCTCCCGTCTTCTCATCTCCTGTATTTTCATTGAGTCTGTTCTGATTTTGTTTCTGTTTATCTCTACAGTGGCGTGAATCAGACCTTTTCCCTGCAAATGTCAACACTTCGGAATATTACTCGTACAAGATATTTTGCATATTTATACATATGTTATGGCTGTTTTAGGTGATCAATGCCACTGTGCATTATCATCGCTAACTGTAAAAAGTGTAAATGGACCCCAGATCCTTTATTCATTCATTCATTGTCGCTATAGTTGATTCCACAGTGCATTCGGGTGAGCTTTTCGCACATCTCAGTGCGTGGCATCTAATTAATTCAGCAACTGTGTGCCCCCGTTCCCGGGGTGCTCCTGCGTGTGTGAATTTTTAAAAGAGTCACCAGCTGACTTCGCCGACAGACACGGGTCCGTTTCGCGTAGGAAACTTCCGAATCCATTCCATTCCCCCCCCACCCAGCGACTTCTTGATGCAAAATTAAAAAACTTTACTAGAAGCGTAAGCAAAATAAACATTTTTATTTGCCGTAGCTGCTGCATCTTTGACGCCCCTCCTTTTCCAACCATTTGGGGGAGCGGTTAAGCGGTTGGAGGTTGGTGCTGGAAGCCGCATATTAACACATGCTTCTGGGGGCCAGGAGCCATAGCTACATTTAGAGATGGAGCAGAAGCAGAAGCAAAGCCACAGTCAGAACCAGAGCCAGAATCTGAACCAGCAACACAGCAGGAGCGAAAGGATAACCACGCTCGAGTGCAACAATGTGCAATTAGCAGGGAACTGCTCGGCTTTCGACGCGTTCGTCTTCTTGGGTTTCGGTTCCTCCACTTTTTTTGGCCCGTATCTCATTTGCGGTTCTCGGCAGCTGAGACAACATTTTTATTTATTTATTTTACTTTTCTGTCGAGTGATGCGACAGGTAAAAGCAAGTTAGTGGAACGCCAGGAAGAGAAGAATTTGAGTTTTTTTTAATTAATTGTAAAGTAAGTCGCTTGAAGGTAGCTGACGGACGGTTTGGCTGGGCTGGTTCCAAGTCGAATTTAATGTCAAAATTTAACAGGAAATAATCCCATGTGAATAATCTCATGAATTACCATATTCGTATTCTTCTTTCCCTAATATCCTCGCAGTTTACATACCATTTACGAATTTTGTTCAGGCTAAGTAGATATCCGTATTGTTATTTTTCAACGTGTGTTCGATGCTTAATTTTCACATCCACTAAATAGTTTTTAAGAATTTAAACAGATTGCACTTCAATTCTTTTGATTATTTAGCATTTCTCACAATCGTTGATCTGGGAGTACTAACAGAAACAGAATCCTTAACGCAAATCAAATACTGTGCAAAAACAAACACAACACACATGGGAGGAAACGATTTCACGCGTGTGCGGAATCTCCGGTTAACAAGCGGCCCTCTGCGATCGATCTCGTGACGCGTGTTCCCGTCGAGGGTTTGCAACAAACTGAATATGAGGTCTATGCAAATATGTATATGTGCAGCAAGTTGGAACGCTTTTCTTTTCACCTATGACAGTCAGGGCCTTCCCTCACCACACACCACACACCATGAGCACCCCGCACACACATGCAACCCCGAAACACCACCAGCCACCACCACACAAAAACACATACAATACATATGCATGTTTGTCTCTCTGTCTGTATATATTTATCGTGTGTATGTGGGCAGGAGCAGGATCAGTTGAGATTTGCTCTCAAATTGCTCCTCGCTCGAGCTGCCATAAAATTTCCATCTTCCTCGGCCTTGCAGGTGATAATCAGGTGCGTGATCATGTTTATTGACACACACACAGGCAAACACATACCCAGTCCAACAATAACAACAACATCCAACAAAGATGGACCGAACCAGACACGGAATAGGTAGATGATAGGTTAGGCAGGATATTTGTTCTTTAATGGCCGCCGACAGGTCTATTTGTGGCCCATTTACAAGGCTATATGATATGTGTATGTATGTATGTGGTTCTGTCTATCCTTCAATTTGGCCATCCATTTTCGAGGAATTGTGTTTGGGTTTCGTTTGAAATGTTTCGCACATGTTTCTTTATGACAGGCGCGACACTTGTAACATTCAACACACACACTTTTGGCTAAGAAGTAGAAAGTTCGTTGACGGACTAGTGATTTCCTCACACGTTCGATTCTGAATTATCGAAGAAAGTCTCAAATGACGCTGCATGCCTCTAATTTGTAAAACTAGATATCCAGATGTACCGATTTGATGCCGTTTCAATGGTTCGTAAGACTGTTACTACAAGGATAATTGAACTTGTCAACTGTTAAACTAGTAAAAACTTCAGACACTTGTCCCCACAAAGAATCCTGTTACAGTTCGCCAAGACACTCTTGAACGATCGCGCATTATAAATTTGTTTCCATTAAACTTTTGAAAATGTGCTTAGCGTCCTTTAGCATGTCTATAAGGGAATTCATTCACATGCAATCCTTTAAATTGAAAACATACTCTTTGAATAAACTCGGTTTTTGGATTGTATTGGCGTCGGCGTTATAGACGGCCTTTCACCATCGTAACGGCTACCGGTTAGCTGACAGCGGTTAACGGGTAGTCGAATCGGCTAATACGAGTATGTGCTGCCGCCGTGTGGGTCGTCGCGTGTAGATTCGAACCGTTCAAACGTCACGAAGCGACTAATTCAAATGATGTCGGGCCGTCCCGAAAAAACACAGTAACGTCGCAGCAAACAGAAGCAGCAGCAGCAGAGGCGGCGGTGGCGGCAGCGCCAGCACACACGCGCCACTCCCCACTGCCACCCTCAAAATGCCACGCCCCCAGTCCGCGTATGCTGCAGTCGCCCACGTACGCGCACACGTATGAGCAGCGGGCAACAAACAGTAAAAGCTTGCGAAACACATGAGGATGCTACATTCGGCAGGCAGGACGAAGCCAGCCCGGTCGGTCTGTCGGTCGGATCGGGCAGCGACGAAGCGGGCAGGCGGCAGCAACTGTAGCAGCGACGTCGACGTCTTCACTCCTTCGTCATATAAAATATATATTTTCCCTTATCACAACAACAGCAACGACAGCAGCAGAATAAGCAGCAGCAGCTCAAGGAGCAGCAGGGACAAGAAGGGGAGAGCCTGCAAGGATGTCCTCGCACGTCACGTACACCGAAAAAAATGTATGATACATATAAATGTATGTGTATACGAAATACATTTACATACACATGCGTACCCGAAGCCGAAGGCGAAAGGACGAGAGCCGAACGAGACAGAAACGAACGGCAGCGGCACGAAGTGCAGAAAAAGAGCACGAAAGAGCGAGTCCCCATACACATACACCCGCAAAAGGCACACACACACATGTGGAGGCTTTGAACGGTCGTAAAGAGTAATAGCCCACCACCAGACAACAACAACAACAACAATAACTGGAATGACACCCACCCACCCCCGCCGGCGTGGTTGTTGTTGCCTGTTGTTGGCCCACATGGAGTTTACTCACTCGCAGTTGTCACACGTTGGCCGCCAACTGCGCGTGAGTGTAACATTTTTTACCGGGACCCCGGACCCAGGACCCCAAGAACGCCAGCGTCGACGTCGACGCTGACGTCGTGGGGTTGCGTCGCGTCTCTGCCGCTGTCGCTGCTGGCGTCAACATATCCCTTTTCTGCCAGCTTATGGAAATTTCGAATAGCTGCGAGTTGAGTTTTTCCCGTTGCTTCCGAATGCATGGGGGAAAATTGTTAGGAGAGAGAGTGAGCAGAATGAGTTGGAAAGAAGGAGAGCCACAATCACAACGAGAGAGATGGATAGATAAAGACCTAAACAACGTACGTGGAGAGGGTGTATGTGTGTGTGCTGCTCTCACACATGTACAACTCTTCTGCTCATCAGTCTGGGGAAAAATAGCAGCAGCAGCACAACTTTTTTAAGCTTTTCCAGCTGCTGGAACTACCGCGGCTCTGCTCTGCTCTGCTCAGCTCTTGCTATCCTTGTCGAATGTGCTCAGTTTTTAATATGTTATCTATTTCGTGCCATGCATGCGAGCAGCGTATTACATAGAAGAAAAGTGGAGGAGCTTTGGCGCAGTGTTCCCTCCCTCTCGACAAAAATCATATACACAACATATTGTACACACGTACACATACAGACAGTATATACAGGAGTGTGAGCATACATACATATGTCTCTCGCTCTCTGGCATGTGTGCGAAAGAGAAATGGAAAAAGTGTATGTACGCGAAGTTCGGAAAAACCAACCCCTAGCCTAACGCGATTTTCATCAAAAGCGGAAAAGCGGTTGTGGGAAATTCTACAGAGAAGGTGGAGGGTGGGTCATATGAGCACGTTTTTGCAACATTTCGATTTGTTGGCGCAAATCTCTCACTCAGCAGCACGTAATACATGGGACAGGATACGGCACACACAGGACACATGTACATATGTACATACATATTTACACACACAGGCATACGCCCACATATGTGGAAAAATGGATGGATTAGTCGGGGTCAGCAGTGTGTTGGCAGCCGAAGCCAGACATTGGTCGATGCGATGTGTTCCCATGAGTGAGTAGGATGTACATATATGTATGTATGTATGTACCTATGTACATACATATGAACGAAAACGGAAACTGCATGCGAAGATGAACGCCGAATGCATCTGAGCAAAACATCAAAATATTGATCATAAAGTACTTGGCCGTAGGGACCAAGACCCACTTCTAAGCCTAAGAGGGTTCTGTACTGTATTTGTATCCAGTACATAAGATCCATTTCTGGGTGCTGTGTGTAACTTTCAGAGCCTATTTTCAGCGCTTTTGTTTTCTCCCCCTTTTTTAGTTCATTTGCATGTTATGATTTGTTTGCCTGCGCTTTGTTTCCAGCGTTTCCTTTTCGCCATACATTTTAATTGTCTTTTTTTCGAATTTTATTTTGCCCCTTTTTTCGCTGGTAAACGACAGCCTGGCTGAAAAGTTGAGAGAGGAGACAGCGGTGTTGTGTTACGGTTGCGCCCGTCCCCATTTTGGGCCTTTTTCCATTTTCTATTTTCTAGTTGCACCTTTGTCGTGTCAGGATAGCTTTGGCCGCTCCATTTCTTTAATTTCATTCTGCCCTGAGCCGAACTTGGTCTTGAAGTTAAACAAAGCAAGTTTTCTGTTCTCTTTCTTCTTTTTGTCCAGAGTTCTCAGAGATTTAATAACTTGGATTCGTACTTAAACTATTTCCCACCCAAGTTCATGGAGGATGAAAAAAGCAATTTCATAATTGATATGGACGGAAATGTGCGGCAAGTAGTGCTGTTCAGTCAACCATAAAACTATCCAAAAAATGCTACGCATATTTAATGAGGAGGGGGTAGAGATAGACCCGCAAATCAGCTGGTCCATATGTCGCTAACCAGACTCAAATTTTCAGATCAGATCAATCTGTGGGGGTAGAAAGCGTACAATGAACAAAAAACGGAACTGAACCAAAACTGCACGCATGCGCGATTTGATTATGCAAATCTGGGAGTAGGAGACTCAATGCAGGAGAGTGCTGCGTTTCATATGCAAATGCAGCTCAGACAAAGGACAAATAAAGGATACGTTTACACATTTTTTACACCTTCCAACAAAGCGTTGAGAGTGAGTGAATGATAGAGAATGGAACTGATTCAAGGGGTTGGCCCTGTCGCCTGGCTGCTTGCCCGAATGCACCTCTTTCCATGGGGTTCCAAAGGGATTTATTTCGAATTTATGCAAATTAGGTTTTCAACTATTTCGATTTTCAATACGAGGGACCTGTGTAGAGTGGTGCCGCTCCTGCTGCCATGTTCCCGTTTCTTCTTGTTGCCATATGCAGCGTGTGCCTGCCGTGCTCGCTGAAGGTCTGCTCGCGACAGCGACTGCTGCGTCTCTGTCAGTGTGGCTGGAAAGCCCGAGTGGAAATTTACATTTTCATTGCCCGAGCACGCTTTTCCTCGCCACCCCTTCCGCGTACGTTTTCGCAGCACACGTGCGCATGTCTCCGTCTCCGGTCCAGGACGCAGCTATATTTTTCTTTTTTGCCGTATTTTCCCTGGCTGCTCAATTTTTCACGCTCGCGAAAATGAGCGCGCGCTTGAGATGAATTGTGGTGGGTGGAGGTCTGGGGGAGGATGCGCCCTTTCTCTCTCCTCATCTCGCTCCATATCTTTCTTCTCCCTCGTTATCCTTTAGATTTTCAAGCACATAGCGGGGTTGCAGCTAGTGGAGGAGTGGAGGCTGGCGAGTGGGGGGGAGGTGTGGGTGGCGCCTGTAGGTGCGCCCGTTTGTGATAAAGGGGTTCTTGACTCGCCTGATAATTATGAAATGTATGAAATTCCCTTTGTATGGGCTATATACGAGACCCACCAACTGTGGGAGGAGGATTATGATGATGATGGGGATGGGGATGATGATGAGAAGGGGGCTACGAAGAAGCTTTCTGGTCTGCTTGCTACACGAGCCGTTTTGTAGTGGGGTAGAGGGTGATGGCAGGCAGTGCCGAGTAGGCGACGCCATAATGGCCAGCATTTACTAATTAAGAGCTCACAAGTTCCTCCATGTCCGTCGTCCGCTGTCCGTGGTCCGTTGCCAGTGGCTTGGTGGAGCGTGTTTGGAGAGCTTCTAACTGCGAGTAACTTCTTTATCATTAAATGTGAAGATGGCCAGGAGGAACGGGTTGCTATGCTCTAGGGATTGGGTCATTATTAAAGCATGTTAACGAGGTATCAGGTGGGTAGAGCAAGGCATCTACCGATTGGGAGATTGCAAATTTCTAGCACATGCATATGTACATATGTACATACATATATACATATATGTACATACATATGTATGTACATATGTATGTATCTGAGACCAAATGAGCTCTTTCTTGAAGATCCACCAAAACCCCCCAAATGACCGGTTGAAAAAAAAACATTTAAGTACAAATGATAAAACAGATTTAAAAAATTCAGTCCAAAGAGAAAAGTCCGTTATAAGAGCACAATTGAAGAAAAGGAATACAACATGAAGCCACGTACTTCTCTCAGACATGTTTCGTGTCACACACTCCCCCCCCCCCCAACCACACTCCTGCCGGAAAACTCAAAAGTCTGGTCAAAAGTGGACAAGGCGAAGACAAAAGCAAAAGGAAACGCAAATTTCAATGGAAGAAAACGCATAAAAACAAAGCTCATAAAAAACAAAGAAATTACTCGGTGGCCAGTGGGAAAATAAACGTGAAAAAGAAGAACGAAAAAATCAATGCGCTACAAGTGTAAATACAACTTGACCACCAGCGGGGAGCAAGAACAGAGGCACTGTGGAAGCTCGATGGCCGGCCACGTCCAGCAGTGGAACAGGCGCCCAGAAAGAATCAGCAGGTTGCTCAGCAACGGCAAGAAAACTCGCGAGAAAAAGCTGCAAAGAGGAGAAAAAAATTGAAGGAAGAACAAGAGCCCGAGAATGAAAAAGCTAAAAAAAATTAAATATGATTAAAAGAAAATAAAAAAACCAGGAGCAGGCAGAGCGAGAGAGAAAGAGACAGAAAATGAAGCTGACAGAGAAGGAGGGCCCGAGAAAAGTTTGCCAAGAAATACGCTGGGGATTCAAGAGCAACAAGCGAGCGGTGAGTGGCCCAGTGAGGGGTGTGAAGCGTGCCAGGAGGGAGGGTAATGGGAGTTGGGTCTGAGGCTGGGGCTAGGGCTGGGAATGGCACTGCACTGGTGCGGATGCAATTCAGGCACGTAGACCTACGGGAAGGTATCTGTATCTCCTTCTCCGACGTTCCACGGGAGCGAAGAACCAAGGAGAGGCGAAGGAAAAGTTTCTGTCTGCGAGTGGTTGGCGGTGCTCCCGGTGCTGGTCAAGTGGACGCACCACCGCCATCACTGACACCCACACAAAACAACAGGCAACAGGGACATACATAACAGACATCAACATCAGCGGTAGAGGCAGTGGCAAGGACAAAAGCAACACAAGCAAAACTGCTCAGGCCGTCAACGCCATTTTCATTTTGTAACTGTTGACAATGTCAGCCTCCATGGAGAGCCTGGTTGGAATACGTTGGACACGGCTGTGGACTAGGCTGAAGGCTAAAACAGAAAATGACGAGAACAGAACAATGGAAAGGACACAATGGACAATGGACAACAGCGTCCCGTAACGTTAATTGCATAACATGCAACAAGGAATATAGTCGCTTAAGAGTGTTCTATGTCCTCCATTTCCTATTATACGATACACCGCGGCAGCTTCTGTCTGGAGCGTATCTACCGGACTTTCGTTTAAGACCAATAAACTTTTTCTATTTATAATTTCGTTCATGCTGTGAAAAATCTGGGTTTTTTTTTTGAAGAATTTGTATTAATCTTTGTCTTTTTTTCTTTATTAGATATGGTCTTTATGTCTTGGCTTTGCTTTTGCATTTGCCTCAGCCTCTGCCATGTCAACACAAAAATGTTGCAAGACAGTTGGCGTAGCCGTTACAAGCGCTACTTTCCTTCGCTGCTGTTTTCTGCTCATTCCGCTTATTCATTAATATTGTTTACCAAAGCATTTTTCGTCCAGAGAGCAGCTGTCTCTGTCCCTGTCTTGGCTTTATCCCTGGACGGCATCAACTTGAAAAACACAAACCGTTGCCATGACCATGGCCATGCCCATCGGGTTGCCGTCGCCTCCTTTTCCATTTGTATCCCCAATCCCATTCCGGGGCCTGTCATGTCCGTCTTTCTTGTTTGTCTTAAGTTGAAATTTGAGCTCCAAAGACAATAGCCGAGTTTTTTAAATAACTTCCCGGAAGCTCAGAAATCAAATAGCGATTTTGGTTGGGTTTGGGAGGGGTCGAGAGTGCGCTAAGGGATACGAATACTCGTACGAGTATGTGGACATTCCAGTTTTGGTGGTGGCTTTTCCTGAGCTTTCTTCGCTCTCCCACTTTGCCTCTACTTCAATTAATTTCTTCTGCTCAAGATATTTCACTTTCCTTATTAGCCTTCTCCAGACATTCTTTGTGCTTCGTCTGGGTCCGAAAACGGGGGAAAATTCCTGGCGGTGGGGTTTGTAATTTTGAACTGTCGCTTTGTCGACTGCTTTCTGGGCGTCCAGTCCTCCCCCACGGCCCACGTCTGTCTATCTTCATTAATGAGTTTGTCTCATCTTTTTCATTTCGTTTTAGCACATGCTGCGCAGGTCATGAGTCAACTTTTAAACAAGTAAAGGTAAGTGCAGATAGTATGTACAGATGTTTCTCAATATTCGAGCAAGTATTTCATTTTAATCTCGTGCGAATCCTCAGTCCTAATTAATCCTCACTTTCCCCCGCTCGACATTATCAGTTTAATAAACTGCCCACCCAAAAAGGGGACCCAAAAGTAGCTTCCAAGTTCCTGGTAAGGCTCGCTAATACTAGCCCCAACACCCCAGAACCCCCTTCCCCAAGTCAACTCATTACGAGTCGACAAAAGAAGCGAAAAGTGAAAGTCGCTCCCTGAACAGAAAATGTTGAAAATGCGCGTTAAGACTTTTCCGGAGGAAGGGCGTGGGCGCACCTACGCAGACCCTTGTCGGGCGGCTAAGAGCACAAAGTAATGCCAATACTCCTGCAAGGCGGCACCACAAGTGTTTTCCAACTCATCAGCGGATGCTGGAGAGGGAGGAACGATGAGTAGTGATAAGGTGGGCGTGGGATGGGGATGGGTCTGTGCGTGGGTGGGGTCCACCATCGCATTTCCCCAAGAAATTTTCCCAAACATATTTCAGCGACTGTCGCTGCGCACTCGCACTCGCACTCAAACAGGCATATACAGACATACGTATAGAGGTACTCCCCCTTTTCTCCGACCCCATCCACCACCCGCTCCCCTCTTCTCCAAAAATCCTCGTGTTTCGTCGTCGTCAGCTATCTCGTTCCCACGTATGTGCCAAAGTTTTTCCACGAGCTGTGCTTTCCTTTTTTCCTCGTCTTTTCCACCCACACGAAAAAGTTCGTCGTTGTCGCTGCTGGTTTTCCTCCGTTAGTAGATATCCTTTTACATTTGTATGTGTGTGCATCTGTGTGTGAGCATTATTGAATGTTTGCGTATGTATGTGTAGCTGTTATATACAGTGCTTCTCTGCTCTGCTCATATAAGAGTTATGCGCCCCATTCATACGTCGCGGGGCCCTCGCAGACTCGATGCCAGCTCCCCCAATGGGGTCTGACTCTTAAAGCCCTTCCCTCCAATGCAGTGTTTGGAGAGGGAAGAATGCACCCCCCATCCCACTGATTCGAATTGGAGTGTAGGATAACCTACCCATGTAGAATGCTTGGTGGAACACCGCTGAGTGTGAGAAGGAATATTATGACAATATTATAACCTTACTTTTTTTTGTACAGCGAAACCTTCTAATTATCCAGTCCAAGACGAAGAGCTTTTGATATGGGACCATCTTTGAGCCTTATGTGTCTTTTTTTTGTCATTCTCAGACATTAACCCCATTACCGCCCGGTTACGCATTCAAACTCGACTATTACACATACAGCTAACTACATAAGTATTCCCATACTCCCACGCCCACACCCTCCTCTCCTCCTATTTCTTCCCTTTCCCTTCTTTCCCTGTGTTCAAATGTGAACACGTTCAAGAGCGACAAGCGAAAGATTTTTCAGCTTTTCACACAATTGAATGACTTTTTCACACGCTTAAATTATAATTCCAGTTAGTTTCTTAATTCGGGTGCTGCCCAAGGCGAACTACGAGTTCGACCATGCTCATACGAGCCCCTTGGGTTACACATGAGCATACATTTCGAGGAGACTGTGAACTCTACTAAAACACTGTGGCATAGGCTAATTTAAATTTTCGTCTTCCCTTTAAGAAAGTTGACCAGGCCGTGACTTGTGCGCTGCCTCATTAACTGTGGCACATAGTTCCGTGTTCAGCTCCGCTCCGCTCCCCCCGCCCGCTCCACTGCGCACCGACACTCTTATCGCCAAGATAAAAATCGATTCGCGCGGTCGTCGCCACCACCACCACCACCACAACAACTGACCAGCAACGCGGCGGGCAACTTTCCTAACTTAACCTTTATTGTCCGAAAGTTGTTCTTCTTATTACTCTGGTATTTTTTTCTTTTCTCCTACATTTTCTTGCACTTTTTCTCGGCTTTTCTTCGTGGGGGTAAATATATTTTCGAGGTAAATTTACATTTTGCTGAGGGCTGCGCTGCTCTTCCTTTAAAGTTGGTCATTCCTAGACGTAGCTAGCCCGGCGTCTCAGTCGCCGTCGTCCGCTTTAAGCGATGTTTATCTTTGTCATAATATGCGCTGGGAATCACCTTAAAGTGATATTATCAGAGCCCGTTCCCCGTTCTCCGGGTAAGCCTCTTTTTGTCTGCTCGAATTTCTTTTCGCTTTGTTCGAGGGTGGAGGAGATCTTCTGCATCTTCGTCTGCTGGCTCCAGCTGGCTTCCCCTTGATTTGCGCTACTGTTTTATGATTATTAAAACGTCTCTCTCTCTCTCTTTCTCCATGCCTCTTGTATGGTGTATGTCCTATGTGTAGGTGGCTTTTATCGGGTCTTGTCTCTTTCTCTAACAAACACAGTTAGTAATTCTCTTTCGGACAACGGTCATTCATTGTTTTTGATTACATCTCGAGTTGCGTTTCCCAAATGAGTCTTTGAGCAATTAAGATTTCAGAGTCGCTGGGCGCTACAAAGATTATGGAGATATGTACTCGTATATTTAAAAAAAGAATTGGATTTCGCTATTTTCAAAACTGAAATATGAATTGTATACAAAAATGGGATTAGGGATTTCCAATGCATAGAAAATTTGTAGTTATCTCCCGTAAATTGATATCGGATTCCTGTTCCACAGAAGATAACCAATATTGGTCCTTGGTCCTCTATAAAATTGTCATTCCCAAATTGTTTCGTGAACATCGAGTTAAGTTTGGACAAACTTTGCAATTGCTCACACAAACCAACCAATGGAAATGTTAAAGGGAAAAACTTTTAATTGACTCATATTTGTAATTAGAAAAGGCAATTCAACTTTTGTTTAGAGCTTCAGAAACTTTTGGAACGCTGCTTTGGAATACTTCAGTCAAGAAAAAGAATTATTTAAAGTTCAAAATTTGCAAAGCCAAAGCCAAAGACGCTAATCACTATATTTATGTGAAACATTTTGAATGTCCGATGGCCTGGAGCCTGGAGGGAGCCAATGCAATAGTAGTGATTTCAATGTTTTCTTTGCAACCTTCATGCCAAGTCGCTTTTATGCCTTCTTTTTATGCCAAGGCTATCAGTATCAAGAGTGGCCACACCCCACAGTGGAGCACATACGAGTCTGTCTCTCTGCCACACGTGCAGCAAGCGGCAAAATCCCAGACAATGGACTGGGATTATGCAGATCTGAGCTCAATGCAGTTGGACAATTGATGTCTCTGTTAGCCAACAAAGAAGACCTGGCCAAATGCCAGTCTAGAGCTAATCGTATAAAAAATAATTTAAAATAATCAAATAATATTTATTTATAGCCGCTCAAATGGCTTTATTGTTTTCAATGAATTCGAGTACTCGAGTACTGAAACTGCTGTGTGTGCCAGCCAGCTGCATCAAAAGATGCCCAACGGCGCCATATTCTATGCGCGGGGAAGAGGGCGGGATGGGAGGACAGTGGGTAATGTTAATAATGACGAGTGTCAAAGGCGACACTGATCGGAACGTTTTTTTGGCATCACGATGCCTCACGCGCCCATCTCTAGGCCACACCGAAGCCGAAGACCTCAGCTTTGTTGCTACTGAGGCGCCAGGAGAGTCGGGATAGCTTTTTGTTTAGCTTGGTGTGGTCCATTGTTCTCCCCCATTGTCCACCTTGAAGCATGGGAGGCTTTTGTTGACCCAGATGCCAGGAATGGCCCAAAGGAACATGAGCGTCCGTGTGCCCTCCCACATGTGAATAATCATTTGTCAAGTGCATTACATCATCGTCACGATCATCTGAATTACATTTAGACACAAATTACGCTTATCGCGATGCCTGGCGCTGACCATTGTCTAGACTTGTGACTGAGCCCTGTCTAAATAGAGGATTATCCTAGCGCCAGGATTAGAAGACCCGGTCCACAACCCACAGTCCAGAGTCCTAGTTCAGACTCAGATTCAAATTCGGGCTCAGACAAAAGCGAAATCAAATAAACATTAGCAGGCAGGAGAATGCAAAAATCCTTTAGCAGCAAAAGTTAAGATTAGAATCGTCTCGCCGACCGAGAGGCAGGCAAAGGCGAGGTGCAGGATTTGGCCTGGAGTCTGCTCTGATCTTGTGGCATCGGGAGCGACGGAACACTATTAGTGACCACAAGACAGGGGCGGGTAATCCTCTACACGCCGTAAATTAGGTCAGTCTGAGAAAAGGACAGGAAACTGCTGCTGTTTCGGAAGCATCGGATAATCATCACAATTAGGCAAGATCAGTGATTAAGTGTCATGTCTGTCGCTGCTCCTTAAGTAAACTGACAATCGGGCAGTTGAATTTCTGTCTGGCTGCTCAACCGAACTGTATTCGATAGGCAGCTTCAAGGAACTCAAATTTCATAGCAGTTTTCGGGAAAACGCTCGAGATCTGTACTGATTTATGGATGAATAATTCTATGAATACATAGAATCTGTGATCCCTGCCACAATTTTCCACACTTCAGGTTGCCCCACTCTACAATACAATAGTCGTAATCAAGCTCATGCGAATTTTTGAGTGCTTTCGCCATACAATAAATTTATTCACGCCCAACGGACGGCCCCCCATCAACACGTATCTGGAGTAAATCTGAAGTGCCACTCGCAACGGAGATCACCACTCTGCTACTGTTCTTGTCCAGCACCCAGCTACCAGCTGGTGTCGGGGATCTGGGTGTCTGCAAGGAGCTCACAAGTGGACAAAAAGCTGGGAACCAAACCCACTATCAACATGCTGTCGTATCCTTTTGCATATCCTTGGGCTACAGAAGAAGCGACTAAAACAGAAAGCCAAAACGAATGCAGGCGCTTTGGCTTTTATTGCTTCATTTCGCTGTGCGATTTGTTTTGATTTCAGCGTTTGATAACCTTTTTGTATGTTGCTGTTGCTGCTTTTTGCCTTTTTTGTTATTAGTAATTGTTGCCAATTCCCTGCGGATATGACGTTTTCTGGTATCTATGTCTGCCTCAACTCGAATTCGCATTGTTCGACTTGTAGGTTGTCGGTTGTCGTTGCAACGCCACCCCCAGTACACCCCCTGTCGAACCACCTCACTTCACCACCATTCTTCTCCAGCTCGACCTTATTCCTGGACTTCGACATTTGCTGGCATACTAGCAGCAAACGGCGGGTTTCGGCAACGATTTTCACTTGGAAATGTTGAAATATAAAAACAGAAAAACAGTCTTCTTAACTCAATGATATACGAAGATGAATCCGTAACTTAAGTGCAAGTTACTTGTCATTCAAACCTTAACACATTTGTTCTTCAAAAGTGAAATCTGTCGATTATTCCGTTGGGATGAGAGACTATTGGCTTGCGTGTTGTGCATATTGCATTCTACGGCCTGAGTTCATTGTCAGAGACAGAGCCAAGAGAAGCAAGAAAACCCTCAACCTCTTCTGCAAAGCAAGTGGGACTTACCTTCAGATTAAAGTTGCATGGAATATATTAGAGAACTGCAGTTGAACTTGCCCCTTGAATCATCGACACGAGACGGAGGGCCCTCTTGCCTTGCCAGTCCCCAGTCCCCCACCATTAACATTCAATTAAGAAATATTTAAAAATTAACTTAATTTGCGATGTGAATTTATGCAAATATTGGAAATATTTGCGATTGCGGCCCTCACAAAGACACACGGATTTTCTGGCTTTCTGGCGATTTTCCGATTTTCTATTCTTTGTTGCTTTTACACTGTTAATTATATTACAACTTATTTTATTGTATTAAATGATAAATGCTAAGTACAATGTTAGACCTTTGCATTTGCATTTGGCGTATCGTATCCATATATATCCGTATTTTCAATTCAATTTACTTTATACTTTTCACTAAGTAATAATCAAAAATTCCTTATTTGCATTCGCGTGAGCTTGGAGTAAACTTAGTACCACGTTTTTATTGCTTTCGAACTGTTGTTTCGCGAACTGCTTAAATGATTTGGAAAGGCTTTCAGTTGGGTTTTTACTCAAATTTGAAATGTTTCGAACGAAAATTCCGACGGCGTGTGGCTTGGGACTGCGGTGCATTTACGGCATTCACTCGCTCACATTCTACGATATTTTCTGTGGGGATATTTTCCAGTTGGACTCTGCGCCTGCGCGTGTGGTTCGTTTCGAGTTTTGCCAGCAACTGCTGTAACTCTCGCTTGGCTCCACCAGAGACACTCAGATACGGTCGGTTCAGGCTTAAAGCCAAGTCGGGCTTTTTGTGTATTTTGAGCGTTTTTCGAGTTCCCTGGTTGGCTGGTTAATTCTTCAGAGGGTATCGGAACAGAACTGGTTTTGGCCACATATTGGCTGGGCCTGAGCTCTAGGTCTCTCTTTCTGTTTCTCTCTATTCCATTTATCGTAGTCGCTGGTAATGTTTTGCTGGCCTGACTAATTGGTCAGCGGTCTGTCTTCCCCCGTTGGCTCTTGAGCAATTAGTTTTCGTTCTAATTGGTCAGAAATATATTATGACCGACATTTGCCCTGACTGAT
Organism: Drosophila obscura; assembly: GCF_018151105.1. Classification (NCBI taxonomy): domain Eukaryota; kingdom Metazoa; phylum Arthropoda; class Insecta; order Diptera; family Drosophilidae; genus Drosophila; species Drosophila obscura. The sequence goes on from NW_024542737.1 coordinate 2,190,694, forward strand.
CGTTTGGCAGCAGCTCCAACCACAAAACCAGCAAGGAGCCATCTTACCTGGCTCTCTTCTTTGTCATTGCTCAGATGGGATCTTGGTCGAATTGGCTACGTGTTTTTGTTTGTTTTTATAACGTTTCTATCATCTGATTCTAATTGGAATTTGATGCAAAATTATACGTAGAGGCTGTAGGCTAATTGGGTTTTCACTTGCTTTACGATGGGCAATGATGCGGAAAGGTTGTGGAATATTTGTATTTCATTAACAAGGCTGTAATTTATTTGACTGCGAGTTATATATAATGTTTTTTGAATATAATTCACTAAGGTTTCTCCCAGATCAAGATCTCGGTTAACGGATGGACTGCTTGGTAGATGTTGAGAGAAGAGTCCATATCCCGTTCATATGTGATCAAACACATAGTGTTTTCAACGATCATAAGGGGAACAACCAAGCGAAAACAATCAGTAAGTAATAGCACCAGATACGTTGCAACTTGAACTGCAGAGGCAACTTAAACAGCCACAGACGGTTGCAGTTCAGCTGCTGCTTCAGCAGCATCAACACGCGGGGGTATTTAGACGCAAACAAACAGCAAAAAAAAGAACAACAACAAACAACAACAACAATGCAAGGCAAGCAAATAAATCGTGATCACGTGGTCAAGAGGGCCAGGCAGGCCCAGAGCGTGGAATGGGGCCAGGCAGCGGGGAAGTTCCCGGTGTAGGTGGTAGGTGGAGTTGCTGGCAGAGTCTGCGAGAAACTGAACTCAACTCCTTTTTAACTCCTGCAGCAATAAATGTAGCGCTTGTCCCGACTGATAAAGCCACACAAAGAGCGAAGTGATCTACTAACAGCAACTGCAACAACATCAACTGCAACAACAACTGCAGCAACAAGATCATGTTTGTCGTGTCATACGAAAAGAAAAATGGTACAATGAGAGAAGGGAGCCGTGCATTTGTAGTAGAACTCGGGAACAAAACCGATCGCATACACAACACGCTTCAACGCGCCCTCCCTCAACTCCTGCAACAGCATCGTCTACGTCCCCACCTTTTACTCCACCATACAATACACCCAAACCCAATCATCGTCATCATCTTCATCGTCGTGGTGGGGCATTCAAATTTGGCGCTTGAATTTGTTGCAAGTTCAGAGTTGAAGCTGCAGCTGGCGCACCAGGGAGTCGTCGCCAGTGCACACAACAAAAAAAAAACAGCAAACATACCCACAATGCATGTCGCTGAAATCGAAATCAAGATCAGAACATAGAAACTAGAAGATCAAAATCAGCAACATCATCGGCCACGCCGTACGTATCAAAATGATGGTGAAGGGAGGAAAACTTGGGGGGCAGCGTGGGGAGACCCACAAGCCCCACGTGAGTGTGTATTGTGTTCCACCAGCAAGAGGGATTCGAGTCAGAGTCCTGAGTCGAGTCCGAGATCTCGATCAAAAGGCCGCATCGTGACGCACAATGTGGTCATGGCCAACCTTCCTAGTTAGATGCAGATGCATTGCACAAGAATCGGAGAAAGAGGGCCGCCCAGCACCAAATTTGATTCTAATTGTCGGCGTTGGTGTTCGCGGGGGCTCGGACCTGTATTGTATTCAGTTATGTTCTTCGTCAGCTGGTGCCTCTGCCATCATCATGCCACAACCGATTTTTGTTCGCAGAGCATGGGCATAGCTGGCATTTGGTCGCCTGATCCGTTTTTGGGTGTTTTGGTGGATAAGATGGCATATGAACGTTTGATGCATCCGCTACGGAAATCTAATGCAAAACGGGCGATCCAATGGATGGGTTACCATCTTTACAACAATCTAATTTGCTTATATACGTATTTTGCTATCTACTCTTCCTTTTCCGAATCTCAGCCGAAAGTAGCTGACACACATTTCGCTCAATTCAAATTTTCAGCAAACAAAAGGCTAGAGAAGCCAAAGCGCCAGTGATCTTTCTGTATCTTTGCTTTTGCGGCATGTTGCACGCGTGATTAGCAGCTCAAGTCGCGGCCACAAAAAAAGAGAAGAGAAGAGACGACTACTCTCATCAGACATATGCGCTGATCTACGGTCGGTCGTCGGCAGAAAGAAATCGAGATTAACAGCAGATCAAGCGGATCAGCGGATCAAGCAGCAGGCTTCAGTGCAAAGTCAAGCAACAACAACAGACGAAACAGACCACTAAAACGGTCCGATCCGATCCCACTGAAATGTTACAATACTCGTACTTTGTACAACTCGGCCATGAAAGAAGAGCCCAGACCCAGGGCACAGCATGCGAGCGCTTTCAAATTGTTTCAAGTGTGAAGATCAATTTCATGGCACATTACCGAGTCTGGAATGGGGCCGCACCGGCTGCGGAGGGACTTCTTCTCGATCTTTCTCTCCTGTACCACCTTTTTGAGCTGGAGCTGTTGCTGTTGCCCATTTGCATGAATTTGAATACAATTGACGAATTGTAGTTTGGTTATTTGTCTATTTTTCGTCTGATCTTGCTCGTATAATGTATCTATTATAATTTTTACCCCCCATTGTTGTTGCTGAGGAGGCAGTGTGAGAAATTTGTGAGAACGGAGAACAGTGTGTGAACGAAGCGTGGAAATGAATCGGCTGAAGGGATACGTATCTTTGCGCTCAAGTCTGTGTCTGTGGCGTGTCTTGTATTGATCCATCATCGGACGATGCCTGAACTTTAACCGGTAATTAGACAAATGCAAATGTCAACAGAAAGTTCAACGTACCAAAGGGGAACGGGAATGGAACAGGGAACGGGAACGAACCCTCATAATCTTCACCGATAATTTATTGTTACGCGAATGAATTTCGACACTAAAAGAGGGCTGCAAACGGAATGGACGGACACAGGCTACTCGCCTAATCAGATTGACCCAGTAAACCAGTTGACCGAGTTGTCTTTGTTTTCGGTTATTGGGTCCATGCACATTGGGTCCCGTCAACATTATTATTTGCCTTGTTAACTTGTCTGCACGAAATGACATTTTACAGCTAAATTTGCCGTCTGGAAAAGATTTCCCAAGACAACAACAGCCAACAGACATCGAGAGCCCGACTAACGAAGCGATGGCTGGAACGTCGAAGATGTCCAACCGCTTGCTGGTGTGCTGGTGCCAAAATCGATTTTGCAAGCTCAGATTTGAGCTCTTAGCTTTTGGACTCTGGGCTCTGGGCTCTCATCCCCTATCCTATCCCTATTTCATTTGCAACTCCGTTTTCATCTCTAGCTTCCGTCTGGGCTCATTTAGCCTCTCTCCGATGGCTCTAACGAGCTCTCAGTTTGTCCAAAGAGGCAAAGGGGCTCTAAATAAATCATAGACGTCTTCTTTTCATTTCATTTCATTCTTTTTATAAAGACAGTCCATCGATTCGACTCCTTTTTGGAGGCCCCTCCCTGAGTAGCCTTCCAGGAGCCCCATCTGTGGCGATCAGATGGCAAGCAAATCGGTGCATCATTATTTAATAAGTAGTTTTAAACAGAGAGTGGGTGGTACTGTATATTGTGTTACGGTTAGTATGCGCCTGACACGCTCAATTCATGAATTACTGTAAAATTCCACGAACTTAGAGTCGTTAGAGCGAAACAGCTTCTACCAAAATATCGCCAAAGTCATAAATTTAATAAGAGTATTTGACTCCGAACTAGCAGGAGAGGAGAGAATAGCACACAGATGACTGTGATACCCTACAATGTAATATACATATTTATGTTTAATATTAGGTTTAGATAACCCGATTTACACTAGCTATAACCAGATATTACGAGTTGGTTTGCTTGGTTCTTGAGTACTGAAAAAGGCAGTAAGACCCCTTATTAGAGTATAGAACGGATGAAGGCAACAAACCGCTGGTCGGCGCATAGCAAAACACCTTACAATGCCTAGAAGCAACAGAAAATGTGGGAAAGTGCTGAAGCAGGCGAAGGAGGCAAAAACTTAGCTACATAAATGATCAATCGTCGCGATCACAGGCACGTTTGAAGTGGTTACTGGTGGGGCGGCGGTGACTGTTACTCCCTGCTACTACGTCGATAGTGGTTATTACGTAATTGAGCCCATAAATGTGTCTTTTAGCTACATATTAAGTGAAATATGGACCACAGACGCAATTATCCGGGAAGGGAACATTTGACCATTAGTTAATTGCGTACCTAAAACCAGGAATTAGCCAATCAGACCACCCAGCGAAATGCCAATAAAGGAACCAGAGAGCACTTTAATCATTTAATTGAATTTGAAAACAGACTAAAGACCCGAAACCCAGTGTCCACCCACCTACACCTTCCCAATGTGATTGGCTGTTCAAAACATTTTCACTTTCAGTTTTCCCAGAGAAGAAAAATGTGAGAAATTAATTATCCGAAATGCCAGGCTGATTGATTTGCATGGCGCAGAGGTTGTCCTATGATGAGGATGAGGGGGTTTTGGGAGCTAAAATTATCAATTAGGCTTTAACGATTCCATAGAATAAAATGGGGGGCGGGGGTACAGCTTCCATTGATTTGTAAAAAAAATCACGGGGAATCAGTCAAAGCCTATAATGAGCAGCAAAGACACTCGGCTAAAGGCAGTCAGGGGGATGGATAACGATAGCAATGGGGATGGTGAGAAGCAGGTGTAATGGCTGCGAATAAATTTCTTGTAAAAAGGGTTAATTATATTGCTAAAGTAATTTTCTTCACTAAGCCTTTCAGCAAGTCTCATCATTAACAATTTAAAGTAACTGATAAATAACATTCGCATTAGGGAAATATTCGATATGCGGTGATTGGGGTAAAGTTATTTGCATTGAAGCAGTAACAAATATATGTATATTACATGTATTTTCGTCTAGCATTTTAAAAACAAACCGATTCCATTACATAAAACTATTCTGAATAGAAAACTAGTCACCAAAAAAGTCAGATACTCGTAAAAACTGCTTGGCCAGCCAAAAGAATTAATCAATAATTCATGCCAGAAAAGTTCAACTCTTAACTCTGAGCAAGTGATGAGTCGAAAGGGGTAATGGTCGATGGAGGGGTGTCTGGAAAGATCATAGGTTTTTAACCCTTTCACTATACGTATACGAGCAAGTCTCAGAACGAGTATATAACGAGATATAGTAAATACAAGAAAAATCAAGTCAACTAAGGCATCACACAATGCCTTAGAAAAGAGAGAGAGAGAGAGAACGGAAAAATCACTCAGTCGCTCAGCTCGCTAGCTTTTCTGGCACTCATTTTCTCCAAAGTGCTCTCCCTCTCCCACACGGTTGCGCTGTCTCTCGCCTCACCAACACAAGCAATTTGAGTGCTTTTTCCTCACAGACAGAGCGTCGTCAGTTGGGTTGGCAGTGCAGTTTGTCCATTCAGCTGCTGCTGCTGGAAAGCTGATTCTGCTCCTACGAGTGGCCTTCTTGCTTGAGTTCGAGCCTTTTCCCGTCCGCTGGCATATTTTATTTGAGGATTTCTCGCTTCCTCTTACTAATGCACAGATTTACGCTATTCTTTTTTGCGCATTAAGTCAGATTTTTAATTTATTTTCATTCTGCCTCCTGCTTCTTCGGCGAAAAAGGCTCGCATTTGTTTTCCTTTTCCTGGTCTTGTTTTGCTGATGGGAACATTTCCGTTTCGTATTTGAGCAATTTACTTTCAGTCGCTGTTTTGTCACCCAGATCTGGATCGGAAGAGAGCTGAAAAGAAGTGTCATGGCTTTGTAGGCATTTCTCATCCAGATTTTTCATTGCTCTTCATTAATGAAATTATTTAAATAATTTTTATTAAATTGCTTGCTAGGATGAAATACGATGCTGGGAACTAGTAATTACATAATAGATTAAAATCAAACACTGACACTCCGTTTGGACTCCTTCAAGTACTTTCAGCCGTATACCCTTTTAATCTAACCCTTTCAATTTCGTTTTTCTTCAAATGCTTGCAAGCTTCCCTCTTCCCCCTACATCAATTAACTACATTTTATGCTCATACTACCATATACACATAGATTTTATTTCAAAGTGTACAACCCCCTCTCACACATCATTCATTAAGTTTTGGCCCCTATCCTATCCTACTCCTACACTTCACTTCAAGCAAAAATAAATTGAAATCACATGACCTCTACACCCTTCAGTCTACCTTCTCTGCCATGATACATATGTATTTACAAATGCACAGAGGTATACATGCATACATATGTACATATATGTATATGTATGCATGTGTATGTACTCATGTACGAATCAGGCATCGTCATCATCTCCGTCCCCCAATGACTCCGACTACGATGAGTGGGTCCACCGCTCCAGCCACGTATGAGAGTGTGCATTGCGAGTTGCGAGTTGTATTCGTCATACACGCTGCGTCGACGTAGGCAGCGACGCTGGCTGCGCTGCTGGCTGCTCAGCTCGGTTTTTACTCGGCATTCATTCGCTTCATTTTTTTGTTCCATGCTTTTTCGTTCCAAGCTCTGGCTGAGAGAAAGAGAGGGAGAGAGAGAGAAAGAGCGAGAGAGAGCTGCTCACACATAGGTACACACACACACACATACATACTTGGGCATGTTGTTGTTATTTTGCTGCACACGAGTTGGCGCTTCAACACATACATATATAGGTATATATGCATATATATATATATATATATGTGTGTGTGTGTGTGTCAGTCTTACATGTTTTTTATTTCCTTTTTTAGTCGACGTTGCTGTTGTTTTGCTCCCCAGTTTTTAGACTCCGCCTTTTTTGTCGTCTGCATGTCTCTTGCTGCGGTGTCTTCGCCATCTCTCCCCCTTTTTTAGCGGTACTCCTCCAGCTCGTACTTTTTACTGTTGTGGGTTTTTTAAGCATAGTCGTCTTCGCTGCTTGGCATAGACGCGGCATTGGGTGGGTGTGGGTGGTAGAAGCTGAGACTACGGCTACCCAGCGAAAGAGTGAATGTATGTAAAGAGTCTAAGTTGGGGGCTTCTATGCCTTTGCCTCTGCCTGGTGCTGTGCTTCGGTTTCGTTTCGTTCCATCCATTCGCATTTCGTGTGATTTATTCTCTGTACTCGTTGCGTACTTATGCTCACTTGCCCTGTATCTGCATCTGTGTGTGAGTGTGTGCGTGAGTGTGTGCGTGAGTTTGAATATGTATGTGTGTGGGGCTCATTTTAACTCTCATCCATTTCGTTTTGAACTTAATGTGTTGCTCTGGGTCTCCCGACGAAGCGACGAATGGGAAACGAATGAGTTCTTTTTTCTGGTGCCTTGTAGTGTGTTTAGGTTTATTTAGCATATGTACATAATAGCATAATATACATATATACCTTTTCTCTCCTACTTTCCTTATATATTTTACCCACGCTGCACATGTATTCTGTCTCAGATGCATATGAGTGAAACGGATTAATATACGCTTCGCCCAATGCTCGTTTCGTATGTTTGTTGGAAAATGTTGAAGAGGGAACGGACGGCACTCCTTTGCGAGTGGGAGTATTACGAAGCACATGGCAGATGCTGCATATATCACGCTTACGAGATGGCCCATAGGGAAGTATTTCTATGTAAACTATTTAATTACTGACTTTGCTTGCAAGCTCTTGACTCTGTTAAATTCTGTCCACAAGAAAGCACAAAGGATAAAAAGCCCTCTTCAGTGAGCTCCTCCATGCGGCCCCAAAGTCTCACAAAGGTATCAAATTATTTAAAAAGTCCTTGTGACTTTCGCGAGGGGGACGAGGGGATGGCAGTGTAGCACCACTCACAGAAATATGACAGCCAAAGGCTGAGGCAAAAGGGATTAACAAAGTAAAATGCAGTCACAAAGCAATTGAAAATAAAGCGGTTGAGATTTTAAATCAAAGCAAGAAAAACTTTAGAACTGGACTGGAGAAATGTTTAATTTAATTTGAGCCAAGGCCAAGTCCTGGCAGCCACAGATGGGGCACAATTCGGAAGTTAAGGCGGAAGAGAACAACCGAAGCAGCCACAAAGCGGGGAAGCAGGTCACTTTAAGGTCATTCACACTTCGGACCAGGTCCGGCGCTGACCTCGCGACGTCGGCTACTTTATTACTTTAAGATTTTGCCTTGACTTTGAACAACAGTTCGCCCGGATTGCTTTTCTTTTTTTTTTGCAACGCTCCTCGCCTCGCCATCTCTTCCGTGGCACAATGGACTCTAAACGAACAAAAAGAAAGAGCGCAAGTTTTTCTCAAGGTTTTTTTTCGTATTTATATTCTCTTTTCTTTGCTTGGCCATAATGACCAAAAGCCACGTGAAGTTCCTGAGACATTGCAAAGTGACCAATTACTGGGGTAGTGCTGGGCAGAACATTTTAAGCCAAAATCATCGAACTGCTCGGAAGATCAAATGAATATTATTTATTTATTTATTTACAAAATTGTAGCCTAAGATTAATCCTATGGTACAATTTGATTATAGCCAGAGCAGCGAGGCCTTCAGGCTACAAATTAATATATTTTTAATTTTCACTTCAAATGTGGAAAATAATCTATATTGTCAAATAAATAAATTTTCTCCTGCCACGTGCCTTGAGTATGTGTTTTGTGTACATCTATGTATAGGAAAAGCCAGCATTGTTTTATTGGGACACGTGTGTGGGATTCTGTTTAAACTCCATCGTAATCAAAATTGGAAGAAAAATAAATACATACATATGAACATTTGGATTTTGTATTTGGAAGTTCGGTACTCCTTGGCAGTATGAACCATCGGGATTAGTGCCTTCCGAATACGATCAGTGTATTGCCTTCAATTTGGATTCAATTTCCTTCCAACAGTCACACAGAAATGTGCAAAGGCGCAGTTAAAGGAAATTAAATAAGAACATTTACAGGACATGCAGAAGAGGAGGATGGCCATTCAAAATGAAACTGTCAAGACGCCCATATTGTTCTAGATTACTGAACGAAACTCGTAACCACAGAATAACCCCCTCGCCCCATTCCCATTCCCGTTCCACTTCCAATATCAATTCCAGACTTACCACTTAACTGCACAGCAGTTGGCTGCCATTAAATATTCAATTGAAATTCTCTTCTCATTTCTCTAGGCCGTCTTATCGCTGTACCGCCTTATTCCAGCCACCTCCCTTCGATTTGTATCCAAATGTCATTTTTTATTTGGCATCTTTTGCATTTTATTTGCTACATTTCCAGGAGGCAGTGTTCTCTATGTATATACCGACCCGGATAGACAACGATACATACATATGTATGTATGTACATGTATTCGTATATATGTATGTATGTATGTATGTACATAAGTACAACCGCTGGGTGCTGCCCATTTGGATACGCAACTCCATTGACAATCCATGTTCCATGTGTTGTGCGATGGCCAATGAGAATCCTTCAAGCTGTCGAAGGACTCGCCACACCGCCGGATTTAGTTCTCAATTTTTCCCATTTCTTTGTCACCCATGCGATGTACGAGTATGGAAACGTTGGGAAATGCTTCAAGAGCCAGTGTAGGGGTTGTTGGGTGGTGGGCGTGAGATTTTTCCTCGCCAGGCATCGGGACAAATAAAAAAGTTTTTTCAATTGATTTTATGCTATTTTTTGTCTTTCTCTTTTACTTCCGCCCGGCACGTATTCTCTTTCTTCTCCATCCTCATTCTCCTCCCTTCGTTTCGTTTCTTCGTTTCTTATTTGTGGCAGGAGTTTGAGAGATTGGTTGAAATCAATTGGATTTGTGGTCCTGCTGAATTTTTTGAACGGCAGCAGGCCGTTCCACTATCCACGCCACTCGGTGGAGCCGCCATTAGCATTTTCGATCGAAGCTGTAGTCGGAGGAAGCTTCTGAGCATGGGAGGGGGCAATGGGTGTTGCACAGAGCAGAGGCGCTATGGCTTTTGTTTCTCATGTCGAGTGCCAGAGGAAATGTGGATTTGCACAATTCAAAGCTTATGGAGCAACTACGCATCACTACAAAGTGGTTGCTTATTGAGATGGTAATGCAGAAGAAATTAGCTCAGGATTACGAGAAGAGTTCGCCTTAATACTCATCGATTTACTGCACCGTAAACAATTCTATACATATTTAACTATCTTTAAATTGAAGTTAAGAGAAAACAACAAATAGGCTGGCATATCATAAACTCAAAAATCAATTACCTTTCCCTTTAGTCGATTAACTACCCGGCCAAGGCCTCTAATTTGATCGAAATTCGAACTAAATGAGCATCCTTTCACCATTTTCCTTTCGTTTCCCCCCAATACCGTTTCCAATAGACGCTTTGTTGCCTACTATTCTAATGCAAATGCGATTGAACCGTTTATCAAATATTTCCTGGTTACCTTGAACACCATCGCCATCGCCAACAACAAATACAGCAAATTCAACAATGGGCGAGCCACAGAATCACAACACCACTAAATCAACAACCACAACAGACACCCCACCCATCCACCCTCTCCCGCCGGGGAACGGGATAGGAAAATTGGCAAACTCTGGAAAATGCGCTGCGCACACATCCTTGTGGATTCGCGACAGGAGAAATTCGCAAGCCGAAAATCAGATTGTGTAAAGTCGAGTTAAGTATCCTTTATGGGGTTCGTTGAGCAGGGCACAGGATTAGGATATGGGTAACATGTTTGCCTAATACTTGTTGTGCCACACCCCTCACAATCCCCATTCCCCCGCCATTACACCCCCTCGCCATTGTTGTTGCTGATTACGTAATGGTTCGGCACTTGATGATTGTTCTGCGGCGGCATGAAATTGATGTTTTTGCCAATTTTGCAATTGAATTGCAATCAAAGCGATGACGTGAAATAGAAAACGCAAGGCTCGCAGGGGTGGATGCTCACTTTACCAAGGGTCTGTGGGTCGGGGAAGGGAGGTGGAGAGAAAGAAAGTCCTCCCTCGCCGTTTGCCGTCTGCCGTTTGCCAAAAAAACGAGAGAATGCGAAAGTGAAAGCCAAACTAAATTAGGGTAAGGCTGATTCTTTCTTTCCCTGCTTTTTTTTTTTGCAACCATTCAATGGCCGTCGGTGTGGCCTGTGTATTCGGATGGGCCGGGGATGCCCAAGAGGGGGGATTCACCCATCGTTTAGTTTATTGGCTGCTTTCCTCGACGTGGGAGGGTGTGGTGTATCTTTGTTTACGTATAGCGGGTCGGGTGTGCGAAGTTGCGTGTCATAAATTTTTGTTCTCAGAATAAATTTGCACGCCGACAAAGCAGAAGTGGGCTTTTCCTACTCCCATCCCATCCCCACCACCTCGACGACAGCATGCGGCGCCTGTCAGCGGCTCATGGTTATAAAGGGAATTGTGCGTGTATCTCAGAGGTATTATTATCTGATTGTCATACAATCTGGCTCTGTAGAGTTTGGGTCGCTGAAGGAAACTGCTTGGTTAGTCGAGCACAGAGGGATCTGTAGGCATTTGTGTCACCAATCATCAATCGCCTCAAAGTTCTCTCCCCCCGATCATCACCTGAATGTGAATCGTTTCCCCGAACATATTGCAATTTCCCAAGCCAACTACAAGCTGAGATTGGAAGGAGAGCGAGCGAGAGCATTTATATAAGTATGTATGTATGTGCCACAAGATTTTTATGTTGACGCCGCTTCCCACACCGAAGGAAGCCACACGATCGAGACTGCGGACAAGCAAGTGGCGCTACAAAGGCATTGCCAAAAAGGTATGGTCCAATGTCTCGGGTCCACTTGTAATACATAAACGATTATCATCCATTATGAGTGGTTTCCATGGAGAACCAAAACCCTCGTTCCCCATCGCTCATGTATGCGCTGGAGCTGAAGCTGAAACTGAAGCTTACGTATTGCATTCTTATAAAAATGTTTGTTTACTACGTGACCGATAATTCCATCCCGGAGTCAGGACCGCTGCCCCTGCTGCTGCTGATCCTCAAGCCGCGATACACACGCGAGGCTGAAGCAGAATACGAGTATGGCACAGCGTTTATTCCTCCTGCCTGCTGTCCAGATGATCTACATGAAGGGTAAAGCCCCAGCACCAGTCCCAGTCGCAGTTGCAGGCCCTGCCTGCAGAAGCAACACGTTGTGCTGAAAAGTTCAATTAAGTTGACTTCTATCCTTCTTTCCCCTTTCCGCCATCCCTTTTCTGCCAGTGTTCGTATGCATTTGCATTGGTCACGTTCTGGAGCGTGTAATATTTTGGATCTTTTGCCTTGCCTGTGCTATGCTTATCTCTTGCTTTTTACAAATATGTACAAATATGAATTTGAGTGCGGGCGTGCTGGGTACAGCGGGAGGGGGGGCCAGTCTGCTGCTGGCTTGAGGGCTACGTATGCAAAGGGTCCAATTGAAAAGACATTACATCAGAGTATCCATTAAATTGCCCCCCTTTACAGCTGGGCAATATGAAATTCGTTCTTTTCTTTTTTGATTTTTGTACACAATTTCTCTATTGGCTGATTTTTCCAGATCACGCTCCACGCTCCCGAAAATCAAAGCCAAATGCAATAAAACTTCTTTATATTTAGGCAATTTTTTTATTTTTTCCTTCCTTTAGCTATTTATTGTTCCGCGTACTCCTTCGTTGGGATTTTTAAAGCCAGCGCTTCCGTTTATTTCCGGATGCTTAATTTAATGGTCCTGCAGACTCCCGCTTATCCTCTCTTTTCCTCTTTCCCCAAAAAAAAGTCTACATGGGCTTAAAAGCCAACGATTTAAAAAGCTCATGCAAAAACCGGTTCGTCTGGCGCTTTTCATTATGAGTCGCCACCTTAATTGATTTGCGGGCACTGCAGCCACTGGTGCGACAAAAGGCTACAATAATTTTGAGTAGCCACTGGCCTGCGCCCTCGGCACTCACCCCTAAGAATAACGAACAGCCCTCTGCACCATTGTTTGGTTTTATTATTCCCTACCTTTTGATGCCGCTACCGAAACCAAAACCAAAACTGAAACTGACCTTTACCGCCGACCCGTGTCCATTTATTTGTTCGTGCGGTCAGTCTTGACGACGCGTCACTCGCCGCCCGTTGGCTGCCTGCAATCCGTCGTCGCCGTTGTCCCCGTCGTCGTCATGGACATTGAGTGACCTTTGGCTGTCACCATTTCCCCTCTGCTTGTTTTCTCTCTGCTGTTGCAGCGGCTCCTGCTGCCCTCCCCTTATTCTTTCGTACTCGAGTCCTATTCGTGTTGTGGGTCAATTTCTGATTATGCTGTAATTTGTAGATGGGAGAAAAGTGTTAAAGAGAAGGACCGGCTCGCAAACGCTCGTGGCCACTGTCAGACCGGTTCCATGGGGAAGTGCTTGCGGATATGCGCTAAGTGGTGTTAAATAGCTGTTGGCCTGGCCATTCGTACATATGTATGTACGTACATATATACTGTGTGTGATCGAGAATGAAGTCGAAAAATTAGAGGAAGAAGACTAGTCGGTTCCACAAGGTCACTTTGCCACAAAACTCTAATTCAAAGCGTAAACGCGTTGAAGATATGGAAGAATGTAGCGAGATGCCTAATTTGAAAGCGGTGCAGCGAAGGGGGTCAAAAAGAATGCTCCCTTCCCCCTCGTCCGGTGCTCCCTTCACATCAACAGTATGGCTTGGCTCCTCTGCTCCAATTTGCACGAAACGTGCCGCGGCCGTCTGCGAAACGATTACACCGTATAATGCGCCTGATCCAAATATGCATCGTAAATTGTGCGGCTCCAAAGGAGAGGCGACCCCAGAGCGGGCCTGCCGGAGTCGGAATGAATTACTTTGTCTGATGGTCATCTGGTCATGGATATGTGTGGCATATGTCTGTGTTATTGTGTGCTGCAAGTGTGTTTCTGTTACTGGCTCTGTGACTCTGCCGCAGTCGGAGTGGCACTCGCCACGTATTCGCTCGCTGCAACATGGCAATTGCATTTGATTACGCATGGAATTCATGTTAATTTTTAATAGCTCGTGAAAGCACAGACTACGTGAATGGAAAAGCTGAAAATGCAGATAGAATACATATATTTAAAACTGTTCCGCTCAGGGGTCTGTTCCCCCCACTTCACTGCCGCCTGCTCCTTGCTCGCTAGGCAAAAACCCACCAAGTGTCATGTTGACATTTCACGCTTTTGACAGTTTAGCAGTGTCGCATGGTAAAAACCGCTAACAAGGGTGAAGCCAAGCAGCAGAAGAGCATCAGTACAAAGAAAACAGTTTTTCCAGTGGTTTTTCCACGACATTGCGAAAATTTGCAAAATCCCAGGCACACGTCAATTGGTGGGGGATGAGTAGGGAAAGCCGGGTGCGAGGTGGTTGCTTCTATGGGTATGAGCAGATTTTTGGTTGGTTTCACACACTTTCCCCCCTTTGCGAAGTCAGCAAGACTCCAGGACCCGGACCCAAGTACGGCCACGGACGAAAAACGATGAGCTCCGCCCTTGTTTCCCTTATGCCAAAATGTTTTTATTGGAATTTTATTTTATTTCATTGGATTTTGATGGTTTCATTGTCTGTCCCGGGGATACCCCGTAATGGAGTCACTGCGGCCAAGCGATGCAAGCGAAATGCGTATGCAAATTTCGGAATTGTCGTGTCCGGGGGTGGGGTTTTTGGCAAAACAAATGCCTCAGGGCGAGGCATGCTTGAGGGTGGTGTTGGACAAGGGGTGGCGATAGCCCTTGGTTGAGTAGGTGGATGGTGGCGTTTTGTTTGTTGTTAAACAAAAAACACACGCACTCGCCATGCATCGCAAAGCTTGACATTTACTACTAATGAAGTCAATTGCTGTCATTTATCTCTGCTCTGTGGCAAGAGTCGAAGATGCCAACATGCTGCAGGAACAGGGGGTGCATGCTCTTGCATTCGTTGCACGATTCTACCAGGCTGGAAAAAAATGGCGAAAATTAGCTGAGATTTTTATATGTGGGTGGGTAAGAACTGAATATCCTTTAGCGTTCATTGCTTCTTACTTTTGGGAGCGGGGAGCGCCTGCCGTCGGAATTTACCGCCTTAGAACCTTGCTAACTTCCAGAACTGAACTTCCACCAATGCAGAACTTTATGTGGGCGTCAAATTACCAATCACACGGATTAATTGCTTGCAGATAGCACAGCCTTTTCAAACTGGCAAGAGTCTTTAGGGGCTTTTGGGGGTTGTGCTTTCAAGTGCGCGTGCTTAAATAAATCATTTTCAAGACTCGAATGTCTGATCCATTGGCGATCTCATACCCAGTGCAAGAATGCCGCAAACGAAATAACTGCAACGCAACTGCAACTTAGAAAGCACAATTGTGGGTGTTGCAAGCGACTGTAGCTAAAGAGCTGGAAACGGCAGGGTGGGGGCAAGGGACCCGTGTGTGGAGAGGGAGGGGCAGTTAGCCAAAGTGAAAGAAATGCAGGCAGGAGCTGGCAGCGGCAGCACCACTGGACGGCGGTGGTGCTAAGGATAACAATTTAGACACCGGAAAACAATGAAATTGACTGGAGTTGGGCCTCGGGCGATCATCTGCTTAGCCATTTGGTTTGTAGATTTGTTGTGAAATTCTTTCCTGGCGCTGTCCACTTTATCAATGTGCACTGCTTAAATAACAACTGCGGTTCGCTAATGGCCAATAAAGGTTGTAAGGGTACCTTAAATCAAAAACTACAAGAATATGATTTTAGATGGAATTCTAATTAAAATCACTTGCTGGTTTCCACCGCGGGACTTTTACAGTTTTCTCTTTTTTTTTGACACTCAAAGTTTTCAACAAGTGACGCTTCGGCAACCCTGTCAGGGAATGTTGGCAGGAAGCAACGCTGGTCAGCTAACCAGCCTCAAAGTGGCAGAATCACTTGCAAAGTGTTGCCGAAAACACCGCACGAACACGTTGAATCGCATTTAAGAAGCTAAATGACCCCGGGGTCTCTAAGCTACAGCCACAGCTATATCTACAGCTCAAGCGAGCACAAAATGAAACCCACAGTTACATGTATTCACAACTCAATGCCTGCTTAGCCCACGATGATGATAATGACGATGACGGCAATGGCCATGGCCATAGCAGGCCAAGTGGGACCTAACAAGCCTTTCTGAAACTGCTCCCAACGATTCCCAAACGATCTGCCTTTCCACCTCTTCATGGACATAGCATGTGCCCATAACGCATACAAATATTATATTTAAGGCTAGACGAGTTCATGTTTCGTGCCAGGCAAGCATCGATGCCTCAACTGCGATACGATCGCCAGCAGAACGCCAACTGCACACGCGCAACTTCCACTTCCAATACTCCATCCAGCACCTAGAGCAACGAGTACTTGGACGAAATAACAGTCTTGGGCAGTTACGAACGCGTAGCCACAGCCATGGACTAAGGTTTGTGGTTCTGTAGAGTTCCATAGAGTGTTTTGCACGTGAGATTCTATGATAAAGTGTCGCTCTGTGCAGAGTTTGCTCTGATGTTGACGGCTGACAGGTTATGCTTCTTGCATAAGATTAGTCTATTTTCGAGTTACATAAAAGTGGAGATACTTTTGGTTTATTATCCTGAATGTTTTCCACGTGGTGTGCTCTAAGAACGCGCCACGTCTCAAGCTCAAGTAAAATAAAACAACCTACCACCAATGCCTAAAACTCCTTCCCCACTGCTGCATTGTTTACATGCAATAAAAATTAAGGTGAATGAAGAAGGATCGAAGTGCGTAGATGAAAATATATTGGCATCGCGAGCAGTGAACAGTGGGGCGAAGAGCGCGATTCAATCAAGTAGATGTACCGCCACCCCTCTTTACTTGCCACTCCACTGTGTGGCACAATTGAAAACAAAGAAACGCCAAATGTAAACTGAGGGGCAGCAACAGGAATTGAAAAATCCTTCACCTTCGCTTTATACAAATGACGCCCCGAGAGACCGTACCCAAAAGGACGCGTGGACGTGGCTCTGAGCACGCTCCCAACTAGAGCTGTGGGATAAGTTAGGAAAAGTGTACATACATACATAAATCTACATCTATATAAGCAAGGGACATCTAGGATGTGTTTGAACAGAATACGAGAAAGTAGCAAAGTTTGGAGCGTCGCGCAGTCAACGTCGGAGGGCCAGTGAGATGAAAAAAATCATTTACATGTGGCTGGGACATTACAGGAACGTGGAGGGATGATTATTAAATGGGTGGCATGTTTAACTATAAAACGCACGCGACGAGGATGAGGACAAGGCCAAGGGAGGGTGCAAATGAAGGACAGCCGGGGTTTTTGCATCGACCACCCAACAGGACGCGGATGCTGTCAGGGACTGGGACTGGGCACAGACAGAGGGCTCTACTCTGTACTGAATGAATGGACACAAACAAGGCTGGGCTGGGGATAAGAGTGCGTGAGGGTGGTACATGTTATTGGTGTGACAAGCAGCTGCTGGAATTGGAGTTGGGAACGGGAATGGGAATGGGGATGGGAAAGAGAATGGACCCTCAAGTGGGCTTTATAGCGGACGAAACGAAGGAAAAGCCGTCAGTGAATTATGCAAAAGATTTACGCGTTGCCTTCCGCCGACGACTTGGAAACTTTTTGGGGCGTTGGCAGCTTTCTCTTCGCTGGATGGCGTTCATATTGTATAAAGTTTTTTAGTCGGACGCGTATGACAGTCATACACTCACATTAAAAGAGCGTCTCCAGAGGAGAAGACACAACCATTTTCCAAGGCAGACATTTTGAAGGAGTATGATTAGATGCAGCCGCTGAGAACAAAAGCAAGCCTACAATTTGTAGGCAGCAAAGCCTCGGGATTACCAAAGAAAGTGCTCAGCAGGCCTCTGGGCAAGTGTCAGGACATTTTGTAGACGTTGTATTTGAGCTAATGCAGTAGTTAATCATTTGAGGAGAGTTCTGATATTGCTCTGCTTAGTAGAAGACCGAGATATGCTCACTTTATCATCAAAGCCAAGCCAATCAGTGACCATTCACGATCCCCTTGTCGACTCGACATAAATCGTCATCCAATATCTGGAAAACTTTTCCCATATCAATACTGTCTGGCAGGGCTGCTCCGAGAGCAATAATCACTCAATTGAAAAGCAATACGGCGCCTAGCGGTCAAATGGCAATAAAAATCAATATTGAACTCCGGACACAACACAACTGACGGCGATTGGTTATCGGGTATCAGGAGGAGGCTCGTGAACTGAAATACGTTGGACATAAATCGCATGCGATAGAAATGAGCGTTGAATTCTATTAAAAGGCTGGAGAGAAGATGAGAGAGAGGGATAAACCAAGAGGAGTATGCAAAAGCTCTTTGATCGGCGCCGCATGCAGAGAGGAATCCCCTTTGATCCCGAAGACGGACACACGACGGCAGGTAGAAGAAACCACAGGGCGAAAATCGTTGAAATATTTCAATTAACTTAAAGTACGCCGCCGAAGAACAGGGTGCGGGGTAGGTGCGGCGGCATAAGAAGAGAACGACGTGAAGCCGGTCGTGGAGGATCGGGACGGGACTTGGCGTCGACAATAAACAATGTTTTGACAAATCGCTGAAAATTGAGTGCGCAAAATTATTATTTTCAATTTAAAAATCAAAAGCAGGCGGAAGGTGCACGCGGATGCGGATCGCCAGAACCCCAGAGCCATGGCCATCCGTGGCCGTGTGTAGCAGTCCTTTAACAATATATGGGTATTAAATTCTGCCGCCTTGACTTTGCTCATGGCGATGCACAGTGGGTTCCTCCGTTTTCACCGGATCATATGAAGAATAAAATTACTATTCGGGCACTGGCACCTATTCCACTATGCGCTGTGGCTTGCTAATGATTTAAAATTAAGAATTTAATATCTTTGGATCGCCGCCTTACCATGTGAGGTTGGGGTTCTGTGGGCTGATCATGTGGGTATAAATTTCCTGAGAACTGCATTCGCTCTGGGTGTGGGCCATTACAGTAAATCAGCTGAAGCAATTGCCCAAACTAGTTAGCCATTAGCAAGTGTAAGGAACTATTTTAGGGAGCTTGACCCCAGGAATAGCTTCACGCCTGGCCGCAGCAGGCACCAGAAGTTGCTTTGGCAGTTTCGTTGGGGGACGCCCACTTCAATCAAATTTTTTGATTGGATTGTTTCGGAAGCAAGTCGTCATTAAATCAAATATCATAATTATATAAACAGCTAACGTGCGGGAGAAAGGTCTTTCGATTGGGCAAAGCTAGGCAGTTTGATTAAAATCGGGTATCTATAGTACGTCTTGGAATCAGTATCGTATCTGTATCAGCGTATCTGTATCTGCGCTCTATCTGCGGGGCATTCAGCAGCGCAACTGAGAATGGCTTCTAGAAACTCAGCTCGAATGTTCACACATTCACTGGGCAAAATCTGGAGCTGCCGCTGGAATAGGAGCGGAGCAGAAGTCGAAGTGGCAGCAAATCAGTGGGTAAACTGAACGTTAACGTTAACCTGATTATCGTTATTAGAGCCTATAAGAAAGATGGCAGTAAGCGTTGGCCTGCGTCTTGCGATTCTCTCGCTACGCATTGATGCCAGAGGGAAATGGTCTCCACTGATCCGTGGCGTGAACTATTGAAGTGTAAGAGAGTACACATTATCCTGATTACAATCAACGAGACCAGCAAAGCTGAATGATTCTGCCAGAAGTCCGATAGGAGTCCGAGCAAAATAAAACACAAGTGCAGCTTATTAGCTGGCGACGGTAACGGTAAAGAAGAGCACCAGAACCCAAGACTATCCAAGAAAATCGATAAAATTAAAGGAAAAGGCAGACACAGAAGGAAAAAAATGCCCTTCTCTTTTTCTCTTCTCTTCGCACAGGGCAGAGCACATGCTAATGAGTGGAATGAACTCTCGGAACCCTGTTCCGAATTGTTCCAAGTCCGACGACCGACTCCATCCATGAATCGAGAGAAAACCCAGCCGAAAAGAGAGAAGAGCGCAACGCGTCTTGAAATTAGTTTAAAAATCTGTATATGTACGCTGAAAAACGCTGAAAAAAAGGAAAATAACTTTGAGGGTTGCTCTGCTGCCAAAGTTGAGCGTAGCAAAAGTTTTCTGGTCAAACCCAAAGTTAATGAGAAATTTGTGGGAAGTCTGGCGAATTATAAATAATTTAAATGTGTATTATTGCGCCATTGTATCCAATTTGGCATAAGGACACACGATTTCTCATGATTCGTATAAAGACTGATGAATACCCTGGACAGAAGGCTTTCAGTTGTCATCGAAAGGTTCCACTCCCTAGAAGGTTAACCTTTGTTTGATTTCAAATGTGCCCCTTTTTGTTCTCCCTATTGTTCGTTAGAAACTAAGAGTACATACGCAACTCTACAATAGTATATGTGGCTGCGTAGTAAACAAATATCAAGTTAACAAAAAAATTCCATACTCGTACGCACATACATACATATGTATGTATGTGTGTATGTACATATATGTACATAGGAAGTAATAGGAATAGCCGTCCCACCACCAGTTTGTTTGTATCCGTAAGGACAAAAAAATTACGGGCTGTAATTATGCAAATTAGTCTTGAGTCTGTACCACGGTCTGTGCGCCCAAATGCGCGATAGCTGAGAAAGAGCCACATCCTGGGCAAGCGGGGCAGCGGAGCAGCAGGGAAAAACTAAAGAATCTCAGAAAATATTCATTTTGCATATTTACAGACAGGGCCATAGAGCACAACACGCACACTCATTAATTTTCATCAATGAGCAAACGAAGCTAAGCCGCAGCTTAGGCGAATGTGAATTTGGTGTCAGTTCTGTTCTGTTTTTTGCATACGTACGAGTATATCCCGAATATACCGAATATCCTTCCCAGCCAATGACAGCAGGGAATTCTCTCGACTCTCGAATGTGCCGCGCATCATTAATTTTTAGAGCTTAGCCAGATGACATGCCCGAACAACAAACACAAGACGGGACAAGGCCAAGGAAAAAGCGAATCGATCCCGAAATGATTCTCAAAGCCGTAGGCTGGAGGTCTAGCTGTAGCTAAGGATATATGTGTGTATGTATGACTATAGCTTGAAAAACTTTGGACGCTCCATTGGAAAATCCAATAAAAAGGCAGCAGAGCGCGGACGAATGCGGCACGGGAGAAACGCGTAGACCTAAAGTACAGCGTGAAAATCATTAAAAAGGAAGAGGCTTCTGTGGGCAGAACCAAAGACCATCCAACAGGCAGCATCCTAAGCCTATCCACAACAGACCCAACCATCAACAATCAGATGCGGCAAGCGGGAGACAGCAAGCGAACAGTTTGGAATATTTATGATTTTCAAGGATTTTACGTCTGACGTTTGCCGAAACATAGGAAAAAAAGGAATTTTAATTCGGTAGCAAGAGGCTTTCAGGAGGTTGTACAAAAAATTGCAAATCATTAATATTCATCGCATTTGTGTTAAAAGCTACCCGTTAAAGCGAAGATAATGAAACCATGTAAAACGGACTGGAAACTGGCCACACTGAGATCTTCCAACACACATATCGTATATCGATAAGAAACTAATGAAAGAATGGTATCCGAAATGGTTGTTGTTTGGTTGTCCGAAAATGATAACTTCATACTTGGTTTGCCTTTCACATTTCTAGTTTTGCCAGTATTCTATTCTAGTATTCTTGCGCTCACTTTGTGTGAATTACTATACCTTCCATTTCCAAGGGTCTCGCAAATCGACATTAATATAATGTGATTTTTTTACAAGAATCACGCATTTCCTGCACGTATGGCACTTCCGGTCAAGCTTATGTCGAGCACCATGTGCTTCCGTCATTTTCCTCATGCTTACACTCTTTCTTAGGGGAAAATAGGGAAAATGTTAACTCATTTGCTTAGAAAATGACTTTTTAATACACGACACACTTTGACCAATGCGTTGGGCCAGCCCAATTTGAATATTCATCAAAGTTCAGAGTCAGAGAGTCACAAAAATACGCATGACAGTCCTTGAGCTCCTTGAGGGCCAAGCCGGAAGTGCGTAGTGGTCATTAGGTATATGAGTATATGTGCCTCCCTTTGGACGCGTGCCGGTTACTTGTGCGCTAAATGGTCAAGTGGTGGGCATTTGCATTCACCACATGAGTACAGAACATGCACGAAATATGGCCCCCGCTAATTGTCCAAGAATATGTATTAGTATTTGTCAAGTTTAGTTATACCGTTCATTTGCATAAGTGTCGTGGGCACGGGTCAGCGGGAGATTAATGAAAACGAACGCATGTTCTGTCATATTGTAGTAGGCATTGCGTGGTATGACGTACCAGTGTGCTTTCTCCAACATATTCGTAAGTGAGGTTTATAAGTAGTCAAAGTAGTAATGATTTTCTGATGGAAAACGGAAACGAGCTTACAAAGTTGGTTATGTTTTCGGACCAATGAAATCCAGCACTTGCTGTTTTATACTTATACTAATACTAAAGTATTTTCCCGAAAGTATATTAACTCCCCAAAACCTTAACCTTCAGAACGTGTTGCGGGGGCGGATGCTGAAACAATTCCATACGGCCGAATGATCATCGTCAATGAAAGCTTATAAAAAACAAGATCCCAAGGGTTTTCATGTACTGGTGGGAGGGGTATGGTATCACTGGTAGTATCATAAAACTATTATTTAACGCCATTAGCCCATCAATTACATTGCTAATTGCTTTACGGCTGGCCACTATAGAGCATAGGCCCTCGTGTGTCGCACCACTGCGCAGAGTCCTAAATAATGCTAATTTATGCACTGCCCAAGCGAAAAGTCAAACAGAATTAAACTATAAAGCTGAAAACACTTCAGAAGTCAGCGGGTCAGCCGTAAACCAGTTGACCCATCTGACCCAACCACTGACCACTTCACATTGGGTTGGTCCTGGTCACTTCCTGTTTTACACCTTCCCTCTCCCCTCTGTATCAGTTCCGTGTGGTCAGCGCGAACACGGACAAACAAGGGTGTGATTATATGGCTATTGTCCTATTAAATCGCATTATCATTATCATTTGACGTCTAAATAATTGCACACTAGAGCGATGAAAAGGGATAGAGGGAGAACATTTCGCGGTGAGGGCGCTGGGTTAACCGTTCGTCAGTGGACAGCCAATACAGGACATTGCCATTGCTACGTAGTGAGGCGTTCGCACTCCGATATTATTGATTGGATAGACTGTAAGTAAAGATTCCCTTATTATATTGATTCCTCGACGAACAACAGAAGCTTTTTTTTTCAGTCTACTTCTTATTCGTCTCCTTCGTAATGGGAGATTATCGCCTTGATGCAGGCAAGACATAAAACCAGCTGGACCCGACCCTCACTGTACCTCTCATTACGGCGCTCTTTTTCCACCAACAATACGAGTGTACATCCACATCTACATACACCCACCTCCGCGAGTCGTGTCTGGCGGCGACAAGGGACACATTATTTTAATTTTACCAAAAAAAATTTCGTTGCTTTTACACAGAAAAATACCCCAAAATAAATGTAAGCAAAAGAGAGAACACAAAACTCATTCGAAGGGTGGTAAAGAAAAGCGAAAATAAAAATTGAAAATCGTAAAAAACGAATGAAGCTTCAGCAGCAGCACATTAAATGAGTCTAAATAATTTATGCCAAAGCCAAAGTGTGGGGCAAAACGTAAGAGTATGCGTGTGAGGCGGCAGCGCAATGCTATAGGAGGGGTGGTCCGTGGTGGAAGGCAACACCCAAAGCGACATGTGCGTGCATCAAATCTAGCCGCTGCTAATACATTTTTTGTATCATTCCGAACGGGAAGATCTTATATTTTTTACAAAAAAAAAAGCCATGAAAGTGACTGAGCTATGTCTAGGAAAGTGAATGATAGCCTATTTGATATACCCCGTAATGCTAACTTATACTAGTAATACTCGAAAATTACGATCATGCTAGTGTACAAACATATGTACATATTTTTACATATTGTTTACCCCATGGATATGATCACGCACATGAAACTTCCAATCCTCTCTCGCCGCGTACACGGTATCACAAACATCAACCCCAGCAGCAAGTGTAATTTTCAAGTCATACCTACTCCCCAAAATCCGAAACATTTTTAAATATACATACTACGCTTTCTAGGGCTGTTGTGTGTGTGGGTCGCTTATGCCCAGACATTAATATTTGTTCTTTCGGCTCTTGGCAACGCGCCCTTGACGCATTTTTTAATGCGTTTTCTCTAGTGTGTGTGTGTGTGTGTGTGTGCGTGTATTTGCTCATTAAGCAAAAACAAAGTTAGAGAAAAGTTTTTTTACCATCTTCAGACATTTTTTGTTTTTCGTTTTGTTTGCATTTTTCTGTTCGCAGTGGGGATTTCTTCGCATTTTTTTCGCGTACTGCCTTTGCATGTGCGTCCATTGTTTTCTTATTTGGACACAGGGTGCATTATGAATCGCAGCTAACATTTCGTGGAAAGCTAGCTGTTCAGAAAACTGCTGTGAAATCAAAGGAAATGGTTTGGAGGAAAACTCCTTGGGGTTTTATTTGGAGCGACACCCTGTAATTTATATACTGCCCAGTGAACTGAAGCTTCCCTCATTAATTTTTGCTTATCTTGACGTTGTGAAACGTTGTACACACCGCCACTTGTTTATCTACTTGCTTACTTGCCCAAGTATACGCGTGTGTACATACAAATGTACATACATACATACATATGTATGTACATGTATTAGTACCATGGTCCTGTGAATTTTCATTCGATTTGGGATTGAGAACGAGATGCAGCAAATGGTTTTGATTAAGACTAGTGTAAGCGCTTGACGGTGCTCATACTAAAGTTTTGTATTTATAAAGCATATTCAATTTAAGAAATATAGAGGATTCCCACTTAGACTGTTTATCAGTATCGCTTCTCCAACTTGATGTTAAAGAGGTTGCATCAACTACGGAACTACCACTCCTGCCCATTCTTAAGAGCGGGTCTCATCCAATGAGCAAAGCTCATTCAACCACATCATAAGTCCGCTTGTATTTCAGTATATTTTAATAATCTTAATAACCGTTAGGCTTCCATCCATCGTCCGCCATTTTGGGAATCATAGCTTACGTTTACAGTGGTCGCTCACCGCAGCATCAGCAGCAGCAGCATCCAGCGGCGTTGGTGGCCACCAAAAGTCAGCAAAGAACTCAACGGAAACTCACAGCTTTTTCATTCGAAAGCCAAGTAATTACGCATTCAAGTAGAAAAAGTTTATCTCTTGTCGAAAAATTGAAAATTTTCATTTCATAAAATGAGATTAAAAACGCGAGTTCTTTGGTTGCTGCTGTGGTGTGGCCAGTCGAGGAACGGGGAGGGAGCGAGGACTTGGATGGGGGCATGGAAGAGTTCACTGGGAGCTGCCGTGAAACCCGTGCAAACCACAAAACCCCGAGAAGGGATTCGAGGGAGATGAGAAAGTTGCTTGGCAGGGAAGGGCTTAAATCTAGAAAGTTTACTGCCAAAATATTTTTAAGAAAATTACAATAACGTCGAAGAAAGCGGCCTGTGGGAGAGGGGGAGTCTGGCCGAAACAAGTAGCTGAAAAGGAAAATAATAATGGCTGCCAGCCCGCGACCGAGGACCAGAGCTTCCCCAGAGGAAGGGTTTCAGAGTGCGAGAGGCTTAGGCCGATGTCGATGAAGGCGAAATGCCTTTGTTGACAATCTGGCAACGCCACAGAGACTCGGTGTGTGTGTGTGTTTTAGTGAGTGTGTGCGCGCCGTTGGGGTGTTTGTCATTCCAGGTCCATACGCACTTTCAACCCTTTTCGCGCTGGCGGGGAAAAATTGCGTAAAGTGCAAAATTTACTGGCGGCGTGCGCTGTGGCTGTGTTTGTATGCGAGTACTTACATGTATATGAGTAAATGTTACATTATATACTCCAAAATGTTTCATTTTACGGTATTATATAGCATGTACCCTCGTAGTACACGGTCTCTTATTCAAGTAGATACATACTACAGGCGGAAAGGGTTGGCTGGCTAGAGAAGGATTCCTCTTGGCAGTTATTGGATTTCAAAATGAAATCCAGTTGATGGCAAACGAAGCTTTGATATGTGGGTACACGCTGCCTTAGGAGCTCGGTAGTTAAATAAATTAACAGCCAGCGGGCAGAAGCGTATAATTATGGTGGTAATGTAGCTGGCTATCCCAAGGGGATTATATTTTCGTTCCACTAAAATGAATTTGAAAGTAACTCTTCTAGAGAAGGAGGAGGGCGAAAGTACATATATCCATAATCTCTGAATGCCAATAGAATGTTTAAAGAATATTATAAGGTAATGCTCTGCTGTAGTTCGAACTTCGAAGCGAAACAAAGCACAGATGTGCCGACGGCATAACCAAAAAAAATAAAATCAAAATTAGCCAACTCACAGTAGCATCCGGCAGCATCTAAGGCAGCTGCAACAAAATCTAAAAAAAAAAGCAGCCACTGATATGGTGGATTTATGGGAAAGAGAAAAGGTAGAAAAATTTGCATATATGAAACCAATTGCCGAGGCAGGAAAATTGAGAAACGAAACTGATTCCCTGCTCGGATGCTGCCAGAAAATACGGGCGGGCAGGCACTGGGAGTAGGGGAAACGCACTTCACATGACAGACAATATGAAAGCGAACATACACAGAATGAAATCATTTAGCGCACCGAAAAGGAAAGGTGCCAAATGTTATACAGGACAAAGAGAGCGGGAAAATGAATCGCTTTCATATGCAAATTGAAGTGCAATCCGAGCGAGTGGAATATAAATCATAATGCAAATCTGATTTTGATTTGGCACGTAGCCTACAGTTTGATAGAAGGCTGCCCTGTACTCCAATAAAAGTGGAGCTCTTGAGACCTCCCTCTACTCCACCAAACTCTCCCTTTCCTTCATTTTTTCTCTCTCTATCTGTATCTGTCTCTCTGTGGACCCCCCAAAGACCCTTCTAATCCCTTCCAAATGAAAGCAGCGTGCGGCCTGCCTGAATATGCATTTAAGTTTTCCCTGTCCTCTATCTTGTGCTCCGTTATGTGTGTTCTGAGGAAGACAAAATGGCGTCGCTACTCGAACTAATCCAATTTATTACAGCTCCATAACTTTTCC
The DNA here is from genome assembly GCF_018151105.1 of Drosophila obscura. NCBI lineage: Eukaryota > Metazoa > Arthropoda > Insecta > Diptera > Drosophilidae > Drosophila > Drosophila obscura. Next base: position 2,217,653 of record NW_024542737.1, read on the forward strand.
CTACTTGCTTTCTTCCATCGTTGCCCTGCGTTCCGTTCCACACTCGAAACTGACAGACGCTAAATGCGTCTTATTAGATGAGCTATGTGTGTGTGTGTGTGTGGGAAGGCTTCCCTCACCAAACCTCTCCTTTTCCCAGCGAACTTTGACTGGCGCCCCACCTCAACCTTCGAAGGGGTCGCCCGCTTCAATTTCAAGCTTCTATCTATTTCTCTTTCTTTTTTTTGCCTTTTTATGATAAATTGCATTTAGCAACCACCGACGCCAAGTTGCCACCACCACAGCACCACCAAACCAACACTGCCACCCTCTCCTAGACAAATTCAAAGCTAGGGGTGGGGATGGAAGTGGGGGTGGAGTGTGCATGCATTGCCATTATTGTTGTTAGGATATGGACACACTCGTGTAAAGGATTTAACTTTCGATTAAAACTAAGGCTACCGCTCACCCTTAAAAGCACTCTTGGAAAATGGCCGAAGATATCCGAGTATAGCTAGTAGCACATAAAGTATTTAGATAAAAGTATGCTTCGTAAATGCTTTCACTACAGAGATAGAAAAAATCTACTACTTAGTACATATACAAATACTTCTTAGCATACAAAGTATGGAATGGGGTTTTACTTAATGCTTGGGCTACCCGCTTAATCACTTTCTTTTTTTGTTTCTTACCTTCCCAATAAGTATCCACAGTAAAGCCGAAAAAACTCTATGCAAGCAACGATATTGCCGCTCCAAAAAGTGACAATAAATTGCAGGAAAATTTGTTTACATTTTAGTCGCCACAGCATCCAGAATCGGCGGCATCTGCAACATTTTATGGATTTTTCTGCATTGGAGAAGGAAAAATATTTACTTGGGTTCACCCATAGCGTAGGATAAATGTCTATATGCGAGCGAGCCTGGAGAGTCCACAGAGAACTCAACTCAACTCAACTTGATTTTCAAGCTGATTTCCCGCTGACAAATATCGCGTGTTTGTCCCTGATCCTTTGGAGCGTTAAGTGCATTCTAGCGGCAGCTCAGCTCAGCTCCGCTCCTTTCGTGTCTGGGAAAACAATGAAAAATTCATGCAAATGAAAAATAAATGCACACAAGCCAAAAAGGATAATGCAGCATGGAGCACCGCAGAGCAGAGCAACGAGAAAATAGAAACACATTTCATGTAATTTCGGACTCTGGTGCTTCGTTCACGTTCCACGCTCACCGTTTTTGTCTTGTCCTTCGACTCCTTTGTCTGCGGCACGAAATTTTAATAAATTATGCAAAAATTTCGTGGTTTTCGCGCTTTTCCCTTGGTCGTCCGTTTCTCCGCTTTCTGCTACATTTTACTTGCTGTTTTATTCAAATTTGTGTGCATTTTTTATTCGCTAAGAAAACAAAATTTAACACAGAAGGATTTGGTTATTTGAGCGATTGTGGCATGAATGATGAGTGGTGGAATGGAACAATCAACCCTTTGGGCAGATGCGACACAGCATCCAGCTGTATCCACTGATCCCTTTTTCTGAGCGATCCGCGATCTCCCCGACATCTCTTTGTCTAGCGATCAGGTAGGCATGACCCTGCTGCGTATGCAAATTAGTTTGATTAAATATTTAAATTAGGGTCCCTACCAGGGGACCTTTTCCGTGAAAGGCCAAAAACATTGACAGCTGCGTTTTCCCTTCTCGAATTCGTGGATCGTTTGCTTGAGTTTATTTCAGTTCACCTCTCGACCTCGAAGAGTGAGGACGGACCCAAACAGCAAAACGGGAGCATGACCATCTACTGCGTACACCTCCATTAAGTATGAGTATCTCAAAAATCGAGTGGCAAGCAGAGGCATTTTCATCTTATATGTACAATTTTAAATTTTTCACTGTTACACAGATAACTGTGTTTGGATCCGATCAATCGCATCGTCCTAACAAGAACGAAATTACTACCAGAACCTGACGGAACCAAGGCACGAGCGCTGGTCTACTCACGGTGGGGACTTTTCTTGGCTGCATTGCTTTTACTGAGTAGCAGACGCAATACAAATGATTATGTTTATACTATTAAAGTAATTTACTAAAAAATGACGCCCAGCCAAAACAAGATAATCCCAGTGAGCGCTACACTGGCTCTTCTCTGTTGCTGATCGTCAAAGCCAACCGCTTTAGCTGGAGGTTAAGTAGCTTGCTGTCTACTTAAGCATAATCGAAGTATGGTGCAACGATCTGGCGATCAGACGTCGAGTTTGATCTTCGGTCCATCGGAGGCTGCTCGCCCAGCTTTATCACAACATTTTGCCATGAAGATGGATTAGTGTGGTCAGTGCAAGCTGCTGATCATGGCACCATGATCGTTTTTCCGTTCGCCTACTCTGCTACTCTGCTGGTAGCCAAGGTGCGAGATCTGCAAATAATGTGGCAAGCTCAGTCGCAGCCGCAGTTGCAGCACCAGACACAGCCCGATCTTCATACCCAAGCTTGAGTTCCGCAAGGCCAATATGGGGGCCAACGTGTGCCGCTTGGCTGATCTCAAGCTCACCCCCCACCGTTCGTTAAGCGAAAACCGACGTCGCCTTCTCTGTGGCCTCTTGTGTACGGCTTTATTAACCCCTGCCGCTGATTTGGTGATAACGATCGTAATCGTAGCGGTACTCTAGGTGCAACACATGTTGCACTTGGCTCCCTACCCTCCAACCCACCAATGATGAAGCACGGAGCATGGTGTGCTATATTATTTTCCCTAATTTAGAAAATAGTTCTGGCAACTCAAATTAGTATGATTCACTGTTCGCATTTATCGTACGTTCGCCTTGTTAAAATCGGCTGTGCCTGCCTATCGTTTGCCCTGAAAAGCCAAATTGCAACCGAACCGTCGCGACGGGGGAAACATGTGTTTTAGCTCCTATATGGTTATGATTATGGGTTGGCTATAAGATCCGTAGTGGAAGGTATTTCCGCATAGCTGGGCCAAACATGATTCGACGGTTGTTACTAGCCCTTACAAAACGCAAACGTTCTTTATTGGTAAATGGCCAATTTTCGGTTGATGTGGATGTTCTTAGTGATCCGAAATGTAAGTTAAAGAAAAGTTCCTAGTGTACTAGATTGGTCCCTTGCTTGTCATAGTCTGCGATAGTGACTATATTCAGACAAATAAATAAAAATGTTTATTAAATCCATACTCATAAATATGCATGGGGAGTACAGGGAGCACATACTTACATATATATAGCAGCTGTTGCGGGGAGGGGAGGTAGAGTTCTTCTAATTAAACCAAAAGGGGTTCTGCCTCTCAGAATAAAAATCCAACAAAACGTTATACACATACATATGTACAGACTCGTACTCGTACAGAGTGAGTGAAATAAATGCTCTTCGAATACATTCATTCGCTTAACGAACAAATTAAGTACCATAAATATGCATGAGAAACCGAAACCCCTTTAGAAGAAATGAGTGCATATTTATACAATCCCGGGCCTCCATAACTCCCCCTGGTGAGAGTTGCAGCTGAAAGCTGTTTACATAGTTGCCGTGTCTAAGCAAATACGAAAGTTATTTAATGAGACTCGCTATATAGCCGGAAAAGGTTTACAATTAAGAGAGGAAAAAACGTTGTCTGTCTTCCTTCATTGGATGGCATTTTCATGTATTTGGCTTTGCGGTTCATTGATTAATATCAAACTGTTTATTAGGGGTAGAAAACATCCCCTGCCTAAGGACATGCTCGTACCTTTGGTTAACGATCCCAAGCCAAACTCTCGCTGTTTGTTTAATTGCGTTTTCTTCGAGTTTTTTGCATTTTATTGTTGATTTGTCATTCCCAGTTAGGTGTAGATACGTATTCGTATTTTCTGACAACGCGAGGGTGGATGGGTGTATCCCTCCTAAACTCACTTCACACAATTTTATCAATCGCCATACATCGTTCTTGAATCAATCCGAAGCCGTCCATCTATCGTTCTGCCAGAGTTGCTTCCATCAGCCAAATGATTTTAATTTTAGATTAGTTAAATGGAAATAAAACGACTATTCCCCATACTCGGATTCCAGCCGTTTCCCATCACACACTCACATCATCATCATCGACGTTGTCGTATTGACAGGCATGTCAATATGGCTTATTACGAGTATTATTTGGCTTGCATGGCTCTGCTTACTTAATTTAAAAGACACCCAACGATTATTGGTTTGAAATTGCTTAGAACACGCGAGTCGAGTGAGTTTTTGGCAGTTCTTTCTGCCAATGTTTTGTGTATTTATACGCTCGAGTAAATAGGTAGGCGTTTATCCAGAAAATATGTTTTTATATTGTTTGTTCATTGTAGACGGCGGTTGTTTTTACCTTTTAGGTAAAGGACGTAAAATATGGAATTGGGAGCACGTGTGAACCCTCAGCGTATAGGCACACAAGGCAGATTCAGGGGGACAGCCACTTAGCAACTCTTTCGGTGTCATATGTCCGCTGTCCAGTATATTTCAATGTCGTAGCAAACACAGGACCATTAATCTTCAAGCTCCAAGCAGAAGAACCACTGGGCTACATTCTCATTGGCCAGTCACATGCAATTTGGTGCTACTTGTTGCCGCTGCTTCTGCTGATGCCCCTGCTGATGCTGAAGGAGCCACGACCCACCGTCGACCAAGGCAACACCTTTGGAGCGTGATATCGCCTCACCTCTCATGGTGCGATTTGCATAGCGTTTAGCTTGCCACATCGGCGAGGCGTATTAATATATTTTAGTCATAAATGTACCGCGTTCCTTTCATGCCATGTTCGGTTTCACATCTCTTATCCAAGCCATTTGTGTTGCGGTAGTCTTCAGTAGCCGAGTCAGCTCAGAGTAGAGGCATCTCTTTTGGTTTCCCACGTGGACACGAAAAACTTTTTTATGCGCAACAAGTTTTTCAACAAAAATTCTCATCTGATAAATGATATGGCAAACAATTCCTGACTCGATATGCATAGACCCGTTGCTGGTGGTCATTAATAATCGCTATGGTAGAAATGGAAGCCAAGGAACGGAACGCCACCAGAGAACGTAGCTCTTGACACCACTTTGTTATTTTGGCTTTTGTTAGACTAAGACTATCTCATTTTAGTGGTATAACTACTGCTAAGTAATCGAAAGTAATCGAAGTACTTCATACACACCCAAATACCTTCAATAAGCGTACCGAGGAGCAAGCAACACCAAAAGCTTCCACACGCTACCACTTGCAAAGGGCTGGTGATGGATTATTGGTACGTGTTGCTGGACGAGTATCGAGGATGTATTATGGGACGCAGGACAGGCAGCAACAGAAACACACGAGACTCATTAATCCTGGAGGCAAACGGAGGCCAGGCACAGGATCAGGACCCTTACCCGCCGCCGCGCCATGACTCATTTGTGCTAAAAACTTTGCCACTTGATAAATTGCCCCAGCACCAGCACAACACACACACACCACTTATTGTCCCCCATCTTACCTCTTTGCTGGGGGAACGGAGTTGGTTAAGTTGGCTCTGGGCTCCCGCTCTAGGTTGCGAGATCGTACTGTTTTTTGCCTTCACATTTTTCGATAGATAAATACTTAACACGTTTTTGCCAGTGATTTAAATGCTTCTCTTCGCCCCTTCTTGTCAGCCCTTCAATCATTTGTGTGAGCGGCAACGACCTGAAGAGCTCTTCGCAAAGGTCTTTACACATCCCACTGGCATTTTGATATGCAAATACTTGCCGAAGGTTTCCCTCCTATTTTCCTCATTTGCTGCTTTCGTTCTTTGCACTGCGATGTCTGTTTGACGCGCACCGTCACCTCGCCGTCTATGTCACGTTATCTCAAATTTATTTTTGTTTGTTTTGAGCCTTTGTCACGTTTTTGTGTTGATTAATAAATGCGTTTAATACAATTTTGGAGGTACTGGTAGATGAAGTCAGAAAGTGCCTTCGGGCCTTAAATATGCGGTTAATATGCCGGATTCGAGAATAAATGTTTTCTTTAAAGTTTTTGTTTTTTCTCTCAAATTATGGTTGAAAATATATAAGAACGTTTTATCAATCAGTATCGCTATCGCTATTGGACTGTTCATTTTCATAGTCCAGACATTTAGCCGCCTCTGCATCCGAGTCACCCGATTCTGAGCCGGTTGACGAGGGTGAGCTGCTCCGTGAAGTTGGAGCTGAGGTTTTAGGGGATGAGGTTGCCGAAAGAGCATCGTAGTCTTCGTCGTCAGCATCTGAGTCCTGATCTTCGTAGCTATCGTACTCAATGGCAGTCTCATGCTCATCATCAGTTTCATCCTGATCCACCATCTCCTCCGTGGAGAATTCTTCCTCTGTGCCACTTGATTCTTCTCCAATACAAGTGTCTATTTCAGCTTCGACGAGGCCCTCAGGTCTGTCGTTAGTATGTTTCTCGATTGACCCACTCCCCTATCAAACAAGATTCGAGATTCAAAACTACTAGTTATCTTGGGACAGTTGGCGCCACTAATTTACCAATTCCATGCTTCGATTTCTGGACAGAGTCTGAACATCATGTAGCTGTTTCATCAACGCATTTCTTTCCATTGAGTGGTATTCGCGCTGGAGATGACACTCAGTCTGCAGCTCTCGGTTTTCCTTGCTCAGTTGGAACATTTCGCTCAAGATTCGATGCTGCTTGTCCACTATTATATTCACCAGCTGTTCTAGATTCTCAATTGTGACCTCATAGTCCATCAGCTTCTTCTTGAGGAGCCAATTCTCTGCACGACAGTCGGCTAGGTCTGAGGCCGACACTGTCATCTCCGAAGATTCCTTTTCCGCACTAAGAGATATCAAATGCATACAACATGGCTGAAAATCAAAGCAAAGCTCACTCTTGTATAATGTTCTCGGATGGGGTTTCCTCATCAGTTGCCAAAGGAAAGGCCACTTGATCCATGTTGCTGTCTAAGCCAGGCGCATAATATTGGCAAATGCAAGACATTTTTGGGTCAATTTTAGAGTCTGTAGCAATGTTGAAAAGAGGAGATCAGGTGACTAGATACTCGTAGAGTGTACCCAGCACTTGACAGACTTGGCAACGTTTGGACGCTGCTCCCGCCCCACTGCTGCCTCCAAAGTACACCATTAAATGAAAACTCACTGGCCAGATAAGGGATTGAAGACTTCCAGCTCCCCCAAAATGTACTCTATTTTTCAGACTAAGTCCCCAACTCCGCTGGGGTCCTGGCCTGTGAACACTTTACGACTTGACATTTTCACACTTTGTTGGCAACGAAAGCTTTGAACGCTTCCTACACATTCCTTCCTGCAAGCCAAGTCAACTGACTTTTGGCTGGTCCTTGTTGCCGCGTCAATTTGGACGTCCACATCGATGCAAGCCTGCACGGACTGTCTTCCGCCCGGGATCTGGGATGTGTAAATGTGTGGCTTCAGCTGCCGCGAAGGCAAAGAGGTGGAGCTGTGTAAGTCTTTTTTGTGTGTGAGTTGGTGGATTGAAGTGCAAAATTGGTTTAAGTGTTTGCTAAATTGGCAGCAAAATGGCTTTTTCAATTTATACTCAACGTTTATATGCGGGTAATGCTTCCACAAAGTTTTACCAGAAACTCAACATTTACTTTGTCCCCTCCTCAGCTTTTTTTTTGGCAACAAGTGGCGCCTAGCTGGGCAATTGATATTTTCCACTTTATTTTTAGTCTTTCATGGGACTTTCAGGGGAGCCTCTGGAAAGTAGCCCATAAATATTACGATACGAGACCTGGACATAAAGCACGCCCACTGCCCATTTCACACGCTTGGAATCGACACTAAATGGTGCTCCTCTCTAGAGTTCAGTTCTCCTTACACATACGAGTATGTATCATTGATAGCTGCGATAATCATGGCTTACACCCGAGCCATCTGTGCATCCGTGGCAATGCCCACATACTCGAATACTCGGACTCGTATTTTATGGCCCATTTGAAAATGCCTTAAACGGCTGCAGCAAACTCAGTTGAAGTCGAAAACAAAGGTAATCGTGATACCTAAACAACGCCAAATTACATACCAGAGGGCGCTACGCAGGCCATGTTAACATAAATTTCTTGCGCCTCCTCAGTTTGGCTACCACCCTGCCCCGGTCTGCCCCGGTCTGCCCCTGCCGGCCTTCCATGTTCCGAACAAAGAGGATCGCGTCTGTGGCATCGGGCCAACCTCCTAAACTCGCTGCAAACGCTCCAAACACTCAACTTGAAACCAGCAACACATGCAAGCGCACATTTAAAAAGGCATAAGTCATACGTGGCTAATAAATTGATTTGCTAAAGTGGATTGGAGTTCAGTGCTTTGACATATACAGGGTCTTTCAAGCTTCGTTGGGTGGAACAGGAAGGTGGAATCTTCACATAATCATTAACAAGCCCCCTTTACGGTCCAACCAGAGTCAGCTATTTTTTGCGCTTGGGAGAAATGTCTTCTGCACAGAGTTCTGCACATAGAGGATTGGAATACCCGTAGTAAAGACTTACTGAACTCCTTGGAGGCTCACTCACACTCAATACAAAGACGTCGGCTAGGAAAAAATAGAAACGCTTAAAATGCCAGTTTGAAGTCTATTATTTGCTGGACACGAGCATATATTGATTGCATCGCAGTCGCCTGGTCAGCCAGAAGATTCAGAAAAGCAAATTGCTTCAACAAATACGAGTACTTGTACTCCCAAAGAGAGGATGGTGAAGGGATGGGAGAAGGACGGAGGGGATGTTGACGGCAGAAGGAAATCACATGGTAAAATGCACACTTCGAAACCGAAACGCAAAAAGCAATCGAACCTCCGGTTCGGGGAGAGAAGATGTGTTGGTTTTCAAAACCCGTTTGCAGTCAGTCTACGAGTAGTCCAGCTTTGGGAGTCCGAACAAAGTATTCGGTGTCTTGGCGGCTTCGTGTAGTGCAGCATTTAGCGTCTTGATCGGTTTATCACCGATTAATTAGAGTTTGATAAATACGCGCACGCCGTGAGTAAATAAATCATGGCAGCAAGCAGAATGTAGCGCAGCAGACCCAGCAAAATACGAGTACTGCTAGATGGGAAACGAGCCCTAAAATGAAAGCCTAAGATTTGCATATCCATCCATCCGTTTAAAAAAAGTAGCAGTCAAATGTAGAGGCAAACATGTTTTAATTTTGCGCGTTTTTCTTTTTGATTTTTCACTGCATTTAGCATTTTGTTTTGGGCTGTGGTTGCTTTTGACCTTTCCCTCACAAATAGCAGCTTTTGAAACTGTGGGCGACGGAGAATATAAAGGTGGTGTGGGGTCGCTTGTGCAAAAGTACAGAAATATCTTTGAACATTTTTCTGTGGGAGCATTAATTATGAAAGAACTTTCGTTGAGATGCGCTTGATGGCCACGATGAGATGGCGACAGCGACAGCGGTCCTGATGAGCAAGGGCTTTGTGAATGCCAATTTGATGTTGCTTTTTTCGGTTTGGATTTAGAAAGGGGTTAGACGGAGCTCTTTTGGTGGACTCTTTTGACCCCAAGGTGCTTTTGCATTATGCGCTTGGCGAATGCGAAAAATAATGACATTTTTGTTGTTCAATTTTTCACACTGAAGGACCGCTTTGAGTAGGTATGAAGGATGAAGGGTTTCGCATAGGGAGTGTGTTGCACCCCTTTTTTTGCATAGATTTTATTGTGGGACTTTTAAATTATATATTTAGTGCTGGAAATATTGTTGTTAGATCTACTGGACTAGTTTTCCCAAAGCCGTTTAATCTTCCTGAATACCCGACTCTTGTTTTTCGGAAACTTCTGAAGTACACTAAAACTATTTTTATTTTTGTGTGCTGACTTGTGCGCTTTTAATTTGGCTTTCACTGCCAAATTTACGAGACTATGCATTGGAGAACATTTTATGGTTTATTGCCCCAAGATCTGCCACCGCTAAGCAGCAAACAACAGAAGCTTTGGATGGAGGTTATTATTATACTGCGACTACTTGGCACCATGATTGCTACCTTTTTGCTGCATTCGGATTGCATTTGTTGGGCGACGTCTTTTATTCTTGCCCATGGCAGTGGCAAAATTGTTGACCACTTTCTGCTTGGCAGCGTTTTTCACTCTACTTCAGTCCTGACCATACACTTGCCTGCTCTACCCATTCTACCCATGCCACTCTTTCTCCTTTTTCAGTTTTTGTCGCATTAAAATTGCTCTCAAGATATCTTCGTTACGGAATGAATGACTACTTGGGGCGGGCTGACTGGTGAGTTTCTCTTGCGTTGGACTCAAAGTATTTGCGGTTTTCTCTTCACATCCTCTTGCACAATTATCCTGGTTTCAATATGACTGCTTCATAAACAAAGACCAGGTCCGACATCTCCTGGATGTCTCGCATTGAGAAAGGGCCGGGCCAAGGAATTGTGCACAAAACATTATTATTATTTCTGCTATTTGTTTCTTGAGGAATTTTTAGTTGCTTCTTGTAGTTTATCAGTCTGTGGGGTAGGGGATTGGGTTAAACTCCTCGAGGCCTCAGTGTGCCTTTTGCATTTTCTGTGCTGGTATGTAGCCACAAGAGAAGGAAATTATTTTTCCAAATTTATTTGCCGAGTAGTGCATAGTTAGGATATCTTTTAACTTTTATACGTATCCATGAGATTTCTGGAAAATATCCCAAAAAAAAGTGTATGTAAAGTATTTATTATACCGGTTATTTGAGATAGTAATTTGTGCACTTTTCTCCTTTTTGACAGTGCAAATTCTTACTTGTATCAAAAACTTTGAAAACAAATTTCTAGCGAAGGTAAGAAGGTAGGGCCAAAGAAAATATAATAATTGTTATATTGTCTTTGGTCATATGCTCTGTGCATAGGAAAGAAATTTCGGGCAGCGCTGTCGGCACACCTACAGCGTACAATACCAAGATGCTGCATGAGGAACAAATAGGCATTCCATTTTCGTTTGACGCTTCTTGGTACGGGCGCGTGGGGCTATTTCTTCAATTCTCTTTTAGGCTCTGAAATGCTACTGGCTTCGTCAATGCTAAAGTCTTTGGAGTGGCACAGTGGGGAATCAGCCGAAAAGGGGTTGCACAGGTCAAAAAATGTTATGAGCTCTCTGGAATAAGTGAATATACGCTTCTAAAAGAGAATTTTCCAGAGAATATGAGATATAAGCACTTAAAGTTGGAAATTTTTTCAGTGTGAAACAATGTATTGAACTCTTATTCGATTATTAATTTAGCCAGCTGATATGGGCAAAGGCCCCATTATGCGAAAGCATTCATATGCATGCGCAGAGAAAGGGGCATAGCCGAAAAGAGAATTGAAAGCCCGCGCGCTCCCTCTGTACATATGTATGTATAACGTAGCGATAAGACCCGTACTAAATATGCATGTAAAGAGTTCTTCTGCTGTTTCTGATGGAGTTATCAGAACGTACTATCTTTTTTTTTATTTTAAATAACCAAACGAAACCATTGGGTTTTCGATAGTCAATTTAAAAGTATCCTGCAGCAATATTAATTTTAAATTGGCTTAATTTGCACAAAGTGCCTCCCTTTAATCACCCTAAATAGCCGAAGGCAGAACACGCAGAGAACTTTCACTTGCCATTTTTCAAACAATCAAATCATTACGACTGTCACTCATACATATGTACCCCTCCTTCCCGGAGATGGGCACCGGCAGGGCAGCCCTTGCTGTTTTTACGCACACGCGTTGACATTTATCAAAATTTCAACTGTCATTTAATGGATTCATGTTGCCTGTTTAATTTTTGAACTTCTTTGCCGAAACACGCAATTGAACATTCATAAACCACGACTCTGGAAACGCCTCTACTTGTGACTTTACCTCCATTACCGAAACCCGCAAAAGTACACGAAGTAACAGTAATAACCCAAATTTTCGAGATTCGCAAGCGTATATATTTGCGTGGATGAGAAGGGAGCGAGCGTTTTCCAGGGGGTATGGTACGCATCCAGCAACACCCGCAAGCCACTTGCCAATTTTCTCACTGGCGAAATTTTCCAGAAGAAAGCACTCAGCAGGGACACGTGACAGTTGCTTGGGCTGTTCTCGATTGTGAGCTAGCGAAAAAAGGTTGCGATTTTCCATTTCCCCTAGATGTGACGAACGTGCGTAGCAGTCTCAGTCAAGTGTGTGATATGCGGTGGCTTTTTAAGAGGGTTCGAATTCTGAATAGATTTCTTCATTGAGATTTGGTGCAAGGAGATAAGGAGTGGGTGCTACTCAGTAGTCTAAACGGATGTAATCTTTAATGAAAGTGCCGTATTAATTTCATTCAAATGTGCTTATGTTTTGAGACCTGAATCATTCCGAATATCAAATCCTACACCTCCCTACCCCCTACGATTACTGTAGCTCAATCGAATTTTCAGGGAATAAATTATTATTTCAATTTATTGCACAATTAAAAAATCCAATTTCCCATATCCTGTGAATGCATATACAAGTATTTTTCACCTACGATGCGTCTGCATTTTTCAGCAGCCGAAAAGGAAATTAAACTCGGTCCCAGTCAAATGGGGGACGGAAACCCTTCTATAAGAAAAGAAACTCTAAAAGAACACAAAAGTCTTTGCGGAAAATTAAAGACATCAAGCTGATGCTAAGGCGGATTCCGATGCCTGGCTCGTCCTGTGGACTAAGCCGTATTCGCATTTGCATGGCACAGTTGGCATCAAATTATGAAATAAGTAAGAGAACACTCCATGCATTAAAAACCTTTTAATTTGCTAAATCGCCTTGCCAGACATCGTTGCCGGAGTTGGGAGTTGGGGTCGGGGCTGCACTCGCAGTCGTTGTTGGATCCCGTCGTGGATAAGCGGGCGGAAACGGATGAAGCGGAGTCTGTGCACATTTTTGAGATTTTCAGACGCCTAAAAGAGCCGCCTAGCCTACACCCCGTCCTACGTCCTACGTCCGAGCCGAGCCCAGTCTCACATAGACACTTGGTTCTGTGATTTTTATTTCCTTTTTAGACCTGAGTAAAGTTGAATAAGCCAGGCAAACACTAGCAGGCAACGAGGCTGCTTGAGTGTAAGGTACTTTCATCTGCACATCTGCGCCTTATTCTGCCGTCTGGCATTGTATGAGCGCCAGCGATAATTTTCATTTTTGTGCTGGGAGCTGACTTCGTCTGGCTTAGCTCAAATTTTCTTTTTTTCATAATTCTGTCTTTGTTTGCCGATGTAAAAAATAGAAGTACTTACTTATATGTATTGGGTTTAATTTTTGTATCATACTGCGTACGTGGCTCATAGTTTACACTTCACACTTTAAGAGGCGCCTAAAAGCAACCAACATAAAAAATTCAACATACACATAAAACAGCGCACAGATGCGCGCTGCATGTAGGAAAGCAATTAAACTTGGCCTGAACTTCAAATAAAATACAAGAGGCGTTCCACCGTTGGGTGTTTCATTTGGACGATAGCCTGGCGTGTCCCGGGCAATCAAGTATTGTCATCGCATGACTCTGCGAAAGCCGAGGCGGCCCAAACCACTCACGAAGCCAAGATACAAGATGCGTAATCGAAATTAAGCAAAGTCTCGAACTCGGGCGAAAATCAGCATTTAATTTAATTGACAGCTCGCGGACAGTAGTCGTGTCTACATCCCTAAGGGACTGGCTGCGCGCCTCAATCCCGCAATCCCAATCGCCCACTCCAGCCCAGGAATTCTCATTAAAAGCGTATTATATAGATAGGTTAATGTTTGCAGCTATCAGCTATCCCGTGCAGCTTTCTCGTTCTGCTCTTCTTTCCCTGCAGGTTTTTGTCAATTCATTACAAATTATTTGCAATGCAGACACAAAAAACAAGGAAATGTAGATCCAAAAATAAATTGTAAATTCATTTGCCGCGTGAAAATCGAAACTTTTTCTTCGGCTGAAGAGGACTTTATTTAAATTCGATATAAATGTAAAAGCACCGAGTCAGTCAGGCAAAGCATTGAGAGCATTCTCCCAGACCCTGATGCAGAAAAAGTTTGGTTCACCAAATTTTTCAGTGCTTTGTATCCTCTGTTGTGCCTAGACGGCCGGGGATACGACACCGCCCAGTGGTTTGCCAGCCCCGTAACTTTGTTTCGGAGCTGGGTGTTCTCTGCACTCAATTTAAATTGTGTCCATGGAGATTTGAAGCAACATTTTGATGACTTTGCGATTCAGTCTGGATTTACCTCTCTCTTTATTTCTCGAGTGCTCGTCCTCCCTATGAACTGGCAAAAATACTTGCTTATATACTTACAATCGATAGAAATCAATTTATTATGACGGAGAATTATTTAAAAGTTTAAGAGTCAAGAGCACGGACAGGCATTGTAAATACATCTATGCACATATGACTGTACATACATATTACGCGTATCACTGGAATGATACTTTTAAAGTATTTTATTCTTTTCGATTTGGATTGCTTGGTTTTATTTTCTTTAAATTAGCTGCTTTTACTTAGCATATTAGCTCATTTATGTTCCCATCCAAACAAATAACAAAATCAGTACCATGCCATGTACTGGGTACACTGTAAAAATGTACATACAAACATACATACATATGTAAGCCCATGCATATGTATAAAGACAAGGCTCGACGAAATTAAGCTAGTTTAATGACAAAAAAACCGAACAAACACAATTCACTTATCCAAAAACAAAAAGATGAAAATGGAAAAGAAATGAAAAGGAAAAGAAGGGAAGGCGACACGCGACCACAGGCGACGATAAAAAAAAGCGCAAGGCACTTGGAAAATAAATAGGTACACAAACAAAAAAGTCTGGACGAATCCGAAGTTTATAATACCCTTTCTTCATCAAATTCCCACTTCCACCTACAAGAGAGGGTAAGAGAGTATACAAACTGGGATGAATATGAACACCCAAAGAGTATTGTAGTAGACATGTGCATTAAATGCTTAACATGATTTTTCACTCATTAACATTGAAGTGAAAAGGGAAACCGCAGAACAGAACCCAGCGCAGGGTTGGCTTGTGTTTTTGGCATAATTTATGCACATTTTTGAGTTCTGGCAGGAGTGTGAGTACATGGTAGGAGTGTGGCCAAGTGTTAATTTTGAGAAATGTGCAAAAAAAAACATGGCAGTTGAGGCAACGAAGCGTGCGGTTCGTTGACTGCTGTGAAGCGTTTTGCTCGCGTTTTAACGCGTCCCAACGAATCTGCGACTACAGAGGATGCTGCTTCCCATGGTCCACTAACCGACAATGGCGAAACCAGCCAGAAACGCAATTGAGTCACAAAGCCAAAGTGCAGACCGAAGGAATGTGACTTGACTACCGATTTCAAAACCCATCTGAGCCCATAATTCATATGCGCCACAAAGTCTACAGCAATCAAAACGCAAAACAGCAGAACAGAAATGTTGCGGATGAGCGCGAAAGACTGTATACCCTCTCTGTACCGCGAAATAAAAGCAACTACGAAATATGTTGCTAAAATCTCTTTCTATGCAATTGTTCTGCCAAAGTTATAGCACTGCCAGCTAGTGGAAACTGAATTTTAATGACTTGTCTCTGGAATGAGGTGGACGGAAAGGGGCTTCTAGTCACTGAGGTGGTCATTGATGAAATACGCTGCTCTAGCTCCCACCTCCGAGGTGAACCCAAGGTGCGCTCCTCTCACAAGTCAGTCAGCTTCAGTTTCAGTTGCTATCCAAGTCCCAAACGACATAATTGCACCCTGTCTGCGGTAGCTAATGCAAACAAACATGGGGTTATGAGACTGAAAAGGCTAAAGAAAATTCACGATGAAGCTCGCTCTCCGCCTGACCCGTAACAAGTAGCTGGCGAAATGGTAAAGAATTGGGTCTCTACGTGTTGCCACAGCAACGCATCGAGGGGCAGGCGATCGATGCCCGATCGATTGCAGAGATCGTGCCGATAGCATTTCATTTGATCCACCACAAATTTAGTTGAACTTAAGGTTGAATTTACCCAGCCCAGACAATATACTGGCAGAGAGAAACAATGAGCGGCCCAGCGCCCCAGATACAGATGCATTGAAACTAGTGCACTCCAATCATGTGCATTGCGCATTGCGCATTGCGTTTGTCGAATCGATTGGCAACGCTTCGAATCCTACTATGTTATACTGATGAGCTCTCCGACTCCGTTTGCTTTTCAGTTGCACGAAATTATAATTTCACCTACAACAATTTGGCTCCTGTTTTTTTGTATTTGGCATCATCATCATGGCATCATCGTAGCAGCCCAGTGCAAATTTTTCATGGGAATTACATACGTGATAGATTGTTGTATCTTATTGTTTACCCATCCGTCTAAGCCCTTCACCAGTGGCACAGTTGATTGGTTTTCTTGATTCTCCCGTGATTACCATGTCTCAGTCTTCATCGTCATCATATGGGACGTGACTGCACTACGATTGGCAAGAAATTATGAGCAAGAATGTATTGTATGTATCTTAAAAGTATGCATGGAAATGAGATGAGTATAACGAAGTTTATGGTTGCATTGAATGTACATAGAAACACTTAATTCCGTTGAATATCTAACAGCACCTAAGGCAGGAGGCAGGGGTCAGCGAGTTGCACCTACAAACTATTCAGAATGTTCCAAGGGAACATAAAGCATCGGACTCGAATAACTATTAAGTGGGAAATATGGAAAATTAATAGCTTGCCATTAAGCAGTCTATGATCATAAAGTCAACAAGCTTCGAATGATCAGGCGCCCCCAGTGTGGACATGACCCCGACTAGCCTAGCCACTCAACAGGTGGTACGTTGTCGAAGTATCTCCCCGTTCCTACTCAGTGCCAGACTGCGAAGGAAATCCTACGAGCCATTTCTTCAACCCACATGTAAGCACATTTGGCAAATCACAGAACATGTAAGCTGCTGAAACTTGACTAATTTCATCCTCTGGTGCCTCAGAAGTCTCAACAGCGTCTGGCTAGAAGATAGCAAAGAGATGTCTGGAAAATGGTACTGCAATTTCTCGTCGCCCGTCAGTGTCGCAAATGGGTCAAGGGATAGACAAGAAGGGAGTCTTCTTTTTGCTGGCAATAGAGTCGTGATCAATAGCCACGAGGGGGCACATGAGCCATCACAGGTAAACAGAATCCAACCCCCGATTTGATTGCAAGCTGCCGACGACTGACCACCTACAAATATTTCTTTTCGGGCCTCCACTCCCGGCTTTTAGTTGTTCAATTAAAGTTTATGCCAATAAATTGTGAGCAGTAAGTCGTTAAATCTAAATTAAGCACCAGTATCTGTATCTGGCGCTCAGAAGATAGTCGATGGGTCAGATCGAACCGCAATTTCCCTCTTCTGTATCATGTGTCGTAACCAAGTTGCAAGGCGCCGACAAAGCTCTGTTTACTATGAAGATGGGTGCGTGACACGGCATATAAGTATCTTGCTTCAGAACAGAGAACAAAATGTCTTTATTATGTTCTTGGTCAACCATGTTGAGACCTAAAAATGATGCACTCAGTTGAAAGTTGCGAGCACGTCGACGCCAATTCACTTCGTCCAACAGATAGTATTACTATTTCACGAGGTAACACGCGCCCATCGGTAGCTTGAATACCCGGCCAATGGCTCAATACAAAATCGCAGATTTAGATCTGCAGTTCCAGTTTTCTTATTTCCATAAACGACACCACAGAGCCGAGGTATTGGCAAATGCTCGTTTTACTGGTGCCTAAGATTGTGTCTTCAAAGCGTAAGCAATTTTTATGCTCATGTTGCTCTTAATCACCGCAAGCCGCAGGTGGCAAAAGGCATCGTGGGTAACCCCAACCAATCGTCCACCTCTGTGGAAAGCAGACGCCCGCCCGAGCGCATCTCCCCAGAGCAGGGCTCGACTCCGCTGATTGAATTGCACTAATTGCATATTAAAGCTTAGCATTTTGAGGAAACAAATTGCATGAGTAGCAAATTGAATTGCAGAATCTGTGCAACCCGCACACCATCCTCACCTTCCCTCACCTCCCCCTCCTCAACTCGCCTCTCCACCTTCTAGAAGTAACTAATGAACGCAACCGCTCTTCCGTTTCCAGCTTGTTTGGCTTTTATTTCGCTTAATTAATTGGCAGCACCAAAAGTCTAGAGTCTACACAAAACGAAGCGAGAAACCTGTCAACAACCAGAGGGCAACGAGGAACCCAGCCCTTAGACCTGCATCTCTAGACGGCAAAAAAAAGCTGAAAGTCAAGTGTCCTTGGAGAATATGTGGCTTGCATTTTGCAATTCTTTCATTTTTTCGGCAGTTATCAACCAAAAAACGAAGAAACTAATTTTTGTTCTTGAACCTTGTTTTCAAATCCTCATTTTTCGGGCTCTCTTGTGCAATGAATGCAGTGGAGTGGCTAAAGGAAATGCGAAATGAGAAAAGGGCCTCTTACATGTTGCTCATGCAGAAAGGGTTAATTACAACCAACAAATTATTGCTGGCGGGGGAACTTTAAAGGCAATTGGATCGGGCTACTCTACTCGGGGGCTATACACGTAATCTATGGCCAAAAAAGCTTTTAAGGTACCCTACTTCAACCACCGAGTATATAGTATAGTATTAGAAGAAGCTCAATTAGAAGAAACTATTTCCGGAAACGGAGGAGCTCTTTGGGGATATGTATTTTACTTGAGAGTTGACTGAGTACTGACTGAGTACGGATATCAAAGCGAAATCGCGGCAACAGAAGAAACTCACAACGTTCCATCTCGTTTTAATAAAATTTTTGCTTAATTAACACAACAAAGCAAAGCCAGAAATGTGGGAATTTAAAAACAAGCAAAACAAATTTTCCCTATGGGAGGCATCTTTTATTACTACCTGATGGCTGAAAAATGGATAGAAGGAGTAAGGTGTGCGGAAAATATCATGGAAAAGCACTCACAATGCCTGCCTAGTATTGACCGAACACTCGTCCCCCGTCCCTCATCCTATCCACAAAATTCTGAGCTAACGACAGACAAAAAAATATATGTTTTCTTTTCATTTTGATATTTTGTTTTTTTGGCGAGCGCAAAAACAAATGAACAACAAAATTGTATACAAATTTTGTATAGCGTACTCAAAGCATACTTAAAGGCACATCAAAATACGACTGCCTCACAGGGAAAAAATGTTCAGAAGGATATAAGCAAGAGAGAACAGAGAGCATAAATAAAAAGTAAAAGCAAACGAGCGAAAGCTGAAGAGCGAGATTTTTTTCCCGATTTTTATATTTAATTCACTACATTGAACAGAATGAATATTTTGAAATAGAGTTTCCTGGGTAAATCAATTCAGTAAAGATAGAAATTGTTTGGGAATGTAGTTGAAAACTATCAGTCTGCAACGGACTGACTGCCAGTCTGGCGCCACGAGTACGATTAAAGCCTCACAAATCATATTCCACTTCAGTAACTGCATATCTGAATGATGCATGCAGTCGGTTGCATGTTCCATGTTCGAGTCTAACCTAGACAGCCTATACAACCTAGACAGCAATAGGCCAAACAACGATTTACCAATTTTCACATGCGAATTATCCGCCTGCTACGCCCCAACGAATACTCTTGTTCACCATATCCACAGCGCCCACAGTAAGCAGATCCGAACTTTGAGTGATTGATAGCATGTTATGAGTTAACATGCTATTATTAGACCACAAGATGCTACCAAGCAACAAAAAAAACGAGCATGGTCTAACCAAATGTTTACTCACGACTTTTCGCAGAGTAGAGTAGTGCTCCCTGGGCCTTTTTTGACATATTTGCCAAAAGTGGAAAATTGTGCAAGAGAAATTGATTTCACATGATTTACGTGCAGATTTTCCAAACTGAGAAAAAATTTTGAATGTCATGCTGTGGCTGCTGTTCGGGGTGGCCGCTTTTTCAGCTTCACAAATCAATTTTCGATTGCACCACAAAAGATAATCATATGGTCGTGGCTTGGGCTCGTTACCTGGTCTTACGGTTTTGGATGGCGCTAGTCAGTCACGCAATGGATGATTGTAGAATGCAAAAATGCCACCCCAATCGAAAGTTAACCCAGAGTACACATAGAGAAATGAAAAAAGGGACCCACAGCAAACTTTAATTTAATGGACATCCGAATACTCCATCCAAATCCAAATCTCGTACACATGTACATTTATACTCGTAGAGTTTTGTGTATTGTCTTGCCGTCAGATATATGGAGTAGAAAACACTGCGTTCTATTTAAATTCCACTCAATCATTCGGCAAACAGGTTATAACAAAAATCTTCAGAAAAGCATGAGACAATCCTATTCAATCCTAGACATGTGCCTTTGAGGGCGAAAACCTGATCATGTATCGAGTGCGATGCAAATATCTTTGGGCAATGAAAGTGTGCTATTTCCGACATGCCGTTTCTTATTACAATAAAAACTTTTGGCCTGGCCAACCAATTATTTACATACGGCACTAAAGTGGAATCAAGACTCAGAAGGCCCCATCTTAACACAATGGTAACGGGCCCCTAAGGCCGAATACAATCGTGGAGATAGTAAACAAACACTTAATAAGATTCGATAGACACTCCAACAGATTCCGAAAAGTGCAACAGCCTCGAAAGACCCGTCGAGATCGAGACGCCGTTTAAGGTGACAACTTAATTAAAATGTTGTACATTTTTCAAGCCAAAAACTGCCTACTCGACCCCACAGTAAAAAGTGAGAGTCGAGTCTCTCGCGAAGATGCTCTCAGAGAAATTATAACAGAGTTTAAAATAGCGACGAAGGCAGCAGGAGACTTAACTACGAGTATGCATAAAAATACTGGTTTTTGCTCTTGCTTAAAAGTTAAATATGATAAGAGAGAATTCGATGAACGAAGTGTTGATACCCTGAAGGGCGGACGGATATATCGTTGGACTAAATCTTCTATGTATCACATTATTAAAACTATTAAGATGGATTGGAGTCAATCCATCGGATCTGCAGCACTATTTGTGTTTGATTAAAACGTAACTAAATTGAACAAACTCCCTTTGTAGGGTATAAGCCAGATACTGTCTTCATCGCTATCGTCTGGGGCCCGTCTCTGCTTTAAAGAGTGTGAGTGTGTATTGGATCTGTCGATGGTCAATCGTACGACCGTACGACCGTGCGACCGCTTGCCGTCTGCTGGTCCGCTCTGAACTTAGCATGCGCATGCGCTACCGCTTTCTTGGCCAGTTGTATTTTGGCCATTAGCACGTACGGAGCTGCGCCCGCGCCTTGAGTCCAAATCAGAGTCCGAGCCAAGTGTGAAAAACATATAAATGCGAGTATACGCAAGTCGACGCAGTATAGAAAATAAAAGTTAATTGAAGTTGGGTGTTTAACAGACTTTCGTCGGTTTTTGCACGAGAGCGAAAGTTGCGTGCCCAAGTGGAGTTTAATACATTTTTGTTTATTATCGAAACGAACCAAAAATTCAC
This sequence comes from Drosophila obscura, assembly GCF_018151105.1. Taxonomy (NCBI): domain Eukaryota; kingdom Metazoa; phylum Arthropoda; class Insecta; order Diptera; family Drosophilidae; genus Drosophila; species Drosophila obscura. The sequence goes on from NW_024542737.1 coordinate 2,239,024, forward strand.
ACCCAAGAAGCCCAGAGAAAAAGCGTAAAAATTCGAAAGACACACCGAAATACAAAAGCGTGTGAAACCATCGACTGCAAAGCAGGTCACCAGCAACCTTCATTCCGATTCAGATTGATTTCAATTTCGTTTCCTGATATTGGTCTTCCTCAAGATGCCAGCTGCCAGCTCACATCCCCGCTTGTTTTTCTACTTGCTGTGCGCCGCCTCGCTTTTTGCCGTTTCTAAATCGGATACCGGTAGTACAAAGAACTCCTATTTTACGTCCTATTTCTACTATTTGGCTATTAACTTTATTAATCCATTTGCAATGCCGATATTTTATCGCTTTGTAAATGTTTGCCTAACATAAAGTACCGTAAGTGTCTGGAGTATGTGTATACCATAGTTTCCCTGGTTGACGAATTTTCATTAAGAGATAAAGAGATTATATGTAAATATAGCTGTTTATGTATATACTATATGTAAATATCTTAAGCTTGTAAATACCTAAAGCTTTAAGTTTCAGGAATTTGGAGAACATAACGAGCATCACTATGTAGTGAAGTAATCGTGGTTCGATCTAAACACTCGTAATATTTGTGATATTTAATATGAGGCACTGTGTTATTTAAACCGTACAATAAACATGTCATTTTTGTTGTTATATATGGGATGGTGTTTTTAGTGGACAAAGGCATAAATTAATCATTTTCTTTTCCAGCAGCAGTGGTTTTTTTAGTGGTCAAAAAATTAGGTTTTCGGTATTTAAACTGAAGCACGTATATACATAGTATTACATACATTTACGAACAATTTGAATGTCAACCACCAACCCGTAAACTTTTAAGACTGCAAAGCCAATTAAATATTTTACAATTGCTGCACACGCAAGTTACAAGCAGAAACGTGCCGTCAATTCAATGCCAGCCTTGGATTCGCATAATACAAATTCACATCCTATCACTAAAGAATTCCCCAGACAGGGGGAGTGTTTCTTCTGATTGTCTTATCGCATAATTAAATTTATTCTCTGCCTTTAAGGCAGAGCTAATTTGAAACTGATTTGCACCAAGCCAAGAAACATACGTACATTTGTACACAAACTCGCTTACATTCATATGTATTTTTTTCAGTCATTTTGGCAACTCATCCTAAAGAGAGCAGCCACTGAGACTCTCATCGCTGTTGTCTCTCTGCTGTCCATGATCTTGACCACTTCGCTCTCGCACTTACTACCCAGCTCGTTTGAGCGGCGGCTGGTTGTTTCGTTGGTTTCATTGACATCAAAAACCTTTTCATTTCTTTTTGCTCAGACGACTGGTTTTGTTGGCTCTGTGGCGTTGGCTGCAGTCAAGGTTAATAGTTTAAACTGTTATGCGCTGACTGCGGCTGCTCTTGTGTTGTGCTGCTGCCTTCGTCAGCCTGCTGTCTTGACGCGGAACTGTTGGACATGCGGAAGTTGGTCGAAGATGATTAGGCAAATTTGGTTGGTTGTTTCCTCCCGTCTGTTTACGTTTTGTGTTACTTTTTGTTAGCTTCGTATTGTTAAGCTACTTGAGCTACTAATCTCAATATAAAACGGATGTTAGTTGGTGCAATTAAATATAGTTACTTTAAGAAACGCAGAATTTCTGATCCTGTTTGTATTTACTAATATGCCGATGGTTGGGAAAATAAGGTAGATTAAATCTTAAACTGTCTAGAAGTCTCAATGTAGCCAGCCAAGTAGCCGCCGTATCGAAACCCGTACACCGTGTTACACTTCTCTCATACTACGCCCCACCTTAGTGCCACTTCAGGCTCCTGCCGACGACCTAGCATACGATGCTGCTCTACAATTGGGCTTGCTCAACCATCGTCTTAACCTGCTCGCCCATGAGGAGGAGTCGAGACAACTTAGTTTGCCCAATATAACACTAAACAATCTCGTGAATCGCATACCCTGTAGCTGTGACACTGGGCTATGCAAATGCTGTGCGGGTAAGTCGACAGATTTACGGAAACTATGAAACTATCCAGTGCCCCGTATAGTGTAAAGTGTAATACCAAATCGTCTTAAGGTTTCCTCTCGGTGATCGGCATGAACAGCTGCACAGAAGTGGCCTACCGTCCGGATGAGTTTTCTTTCGAGTTGCGCATGCGCGTTAACAACAACATTTGGTTCCGTCAGAAAGTTTCTGGACAGAATCCGCCGCCGATGTGCTTCAGACCGCCACGATTCAACTTTGCCAGGGCTTGCATTCAGTTCCATGACATTTGGTTTGTGGGTCGTAACATGCACGTCTGCATGTACATGTCCGGGGAGTTTCAGGGCTTTGAATTGTTCGAGAGGTGAGAAGGAATAATAAGAGAATCAATACAGTCTACTGCATCCAATATCCTCTGTGCACTTTCAGGAACTTTGATTGTCTTTTGTTTGGCGATCACGGCGTCAAGATCGTCCCACCAGAGCAGAGCTATCCGACGAGACCAAATGGGGTGGACATCGACGATGGCGATGACGATATTGAGGACTATGATGAGAATGTTGTTCGCAGTTTAGCAGAAAAGATGATTGGCTAACTGGCACGACTGGACTAATTTATTTATTTATGTACTATATTTATAAATTCCACACTAGCAGCTAATAAAATAGGTCTGAAAAAGATTTAAAGCTGTACCCCCCTGTCTGCACCTGTGTGACGGAGACCCATGGTGTTGCTTATCCACCTCCTCAAATCCAAGTGCGAAAACTGAAAAAGGATGTGTGATGCACTCCTCCATATGCACCCCTCTCTATGCATTCTGTTGCGGCAGGCTGAAAAGCATTCAAGTGCACAATGAAAAAGTCAAAACAAAACAAAGAGAAAACAAATTGTAAAGGATAATGCAAGCAGAGGTTTTACTGCAGCTAAGAGACAGAGAGAGACTGGGGTTGCGGCTGCACCGCATGTGCAACACGACGAGAAGCGAACTTGGTGTGGGATTATGGCCAGGGACACGGACAAGGGCAGACCTTTTACGTTGCATTGAAATGCATATGCACCAGCACGTTGACTGTTGCACTTCGTTTGACTCGCAGTTGACTGTAATAAAGGACTATTTAGGCAGCAAGGATGTAAGGTTGCAAGGATGCAGTCCGCAGAGGCGCTACTGCACACAGCAAGAGGAGTGGAGAATTATTTCGCACTTAAATGCTTTGAATGCGAGTCAGCCTTTAGTCAAGTGGTGTGGAATAAAAGCGAACAGCAGGCAAGGGAAAGGGCCGTGCAAGTGAGAAGAGATGCAAGTACAAGTGGGATATGCATTACATGTGGCAATCACTGCTGCCATAGGAGGCCTGCCTTTGATTAGGCAAATGATGATAATGAATAATGAATGAGGATTAAGATAAGAGATTAATTGTAGGACAAGTAAATGTGAAGTGGCTGTGAAGGTGTGAACATCACATGACAATTGAAGTGGCTTAATTAGCTTGATAATTATAATTAGCTTCACCCTGTCACTTGGCTGTTAAGCCTTCAAATGACCAGCCCATTCAGCCATTTCAAAATCCATTTAAATGACAATCAAACATGAGTGACCCCTCGGACATAAAGAGGTGTGAACAAAGCTGACCATAAAGCCCAACAAGAACAAAGGGAACATATCTTATTTAAAATTCAAATTCACGAAATGCATTTAGCGTCAGTAATTGATTTGTTTACACAGCACACACGCAACACTGCAGACACGACAACCGACTGACCAACCGACTGACCATCCCTGAGCAGCCCCTCGGCAGCCCAAAAGCAAGCACAAACAGGCCAATATACACACAGGGGAGATACGGAACAATAAAAGGGAGGGCCCGACATGGGCTCGATTGACCAGGGGACGACCCTCCTTGTTGCCCGTAACCCGGCGCAACAGATATGGATACAAATCACTTAAGGCTTTGGTCAGTTGATGCGATTTGTAATGATATCCACCCATGTTTTCCCCCATCTTCGTCCATTCCCCGAGGTCAATTAAGTTATTTCCGGTTTTATGTGGTCAACGAGCAAAAAAAATTGAAATATCATGGACAAGTGGTTAAATCCGTGGCAAAATAAACCCCAGGGAATACGAGTATGCCACCATACAATAGAGAAAAGCAGATTGAATTTTACTTCCCCGCAACGTCTTCCATACAGATTGTACAATGTGAATAGATAGAAAAAGATAATTGAATAGGACATGCTTAGAGGCTTTTTTTGTCGCCAGGAGAAAGACTTTACCTCTGGCAAAGCAAAGGCGTGTGAGCATAAGGGATAATTTTTGAGATCATATCCCTATGATGTATAGAAAAGTCCTATTACTTTAAGTTTTGTGCCGCGACTGTCTTCCGCTCTGTCTGTCGAAAAAAAAAAGAGAAAGTAAATTCAAAAACTACCCCCAAAAGTAATTAAAACCCTCGGTTTTAGCTGGAAGATGGTGGAAGACTGCCGCCTCCATTCAGCATCCAGCAGCGAATGTTAATCAAAGCAGAATATAGAAAAATACAAGGAGACAGCATGAGCAGAGACAGAGACGCTGTCCTTGGGGTTTAATTTCTTTTAAATTTTAACTTAGGGAAAATGTGGGGCGGGAATTTACGGAGCGGATTCACGCTTCAGGCGGATGATGAGAAAACGGAAAATATGAGTGTACCATACCAAAAGAGACAAATACGAGTAATTCCTTAACGAGAGAAGTTTTACAGGCCAGAAGCTGTTGGGCTTTCTCCAGGACCTATGGAGAGATGGAACTTGCACATAGCTCAATTTTTTTACCGAAAATGGTACCTGTGAAGAAAATGCTGCCATAAATGGAAAATAGAAAGAATACTACGAAAACAAATACCACACAAGTCGAGGTACATACACAGATATTGTATGTACAGGTCTATGTACGCAACTTTCATGCGTAATTTCGAGAAAATTTCCCCTCTTTTGTACATAGGAAAGTATATAGATGGGCAGTCAAAGGGATTCTTCGTTTTGGGGTGGTAATGCTTTCAAAGGGTTAAAATCTGTGCCTACTCGAAAAGCGAAAACATGCGTGAGTGAGTGTGTGTGTGTGTGTTTTGTGATAACAGCGTTGCCAGATTGCCGAGAGAGTTATCTTTGGGAGCCAAAGCAGAGGACGAAACAACAATGGAAAGACTTAACAAAGTCATTTACATAACTAACGAAGTGGGTGAACAAAGCAATGAGTGGAAGAGGGTGACAATACCTAGAAACCAGGGGGTAAAGAAGTGTGTAGCGGCATTGCGAAAGGATGTAGACGTGAATGGCGCGTGTTGGCGGTTTATGTGGCCAGAAATTAAAATGGACACCAACGGGCATCTTACATTTAATGTGTCAATTTTTACCCTTTGTCGTTTCTTATCATCGAAAGGAGAACTCCGTCATTACGCATTCATGGTGGCGTCCGTAAGCCTTTCATCTTGGAGTCTCAAACCGTAAAATGGTGGATCCGTAGGAAGGGGAGAGGGCTCATTATAAATTCGCTAGTCAACTGCTGCATTTCAGGAATTCCTTCGGTCTTATAAATCGAACCTCCTGACGTTTTACCAAAGACAATATAACAATAAGATTCGTAACACCATACGAAATGTTGTTTAAAAGCCAGAAAGAGAGCGCTCTAGGCCCTAGTCTAGGGCCAGCCGCTCTCTTGTATGCATGCAGCGGCATCCGACGACTACATCAACTATTTCTAACATGACTTCACATACTAGTAATTGTCATTAGGGTATTCAGCGTGCGTCGTGTCAATAAGAAAATTTTCGTGAAGCCCGAATGCGTCTCGAAAGTCGTTTGCTGTGCTCAAGTCACGCACACATATGCATTCACACATGCAAGCGCATTCTATTTTTAGATTTTTACGCTCTAAAATTTGTGCGAGCGAGATGGCGAGAATTCGTCGCTTGCCGAAAAATTGCTATATATATGTATATGGCAATTGAAACATATGATCGTTACGCATCTTGTCTTTAGTTTTACCCTCTGTGACGTCTTTCAATTACGTTTTAGCACTACCCTAAATCAAAGAACTTGCTCCATTATAAACTCGTTATCATTTACAGTTTGCATTAAGTAATTATTGTATTTTAATATCCATACATAAATCCATTTTATATAAAAAAACCTAACCACACTGGTGCACTGGCACTGCTAAAGAGTTTCGCGACCAAATCGCGAAAATCATGAGTAGCCAATCCCAACCTGAAATTGTTTTTGGGGCAAACCTAAAGATAAACCACCGCCTATGCCACCGCCTATACCGGGAGTGTTTAAGGTATAGGAATTGGATACCGCTTTAGAGCTTGAGGCGGATGCAGCTCCAGCTCCTCCTCCCAGCAAAGCCTGCCAAAATGCCAGAGAGGCAAAGGCACTGCCAGTCAACAAAGCCAATGTTAGGACCAGCACCTGGGAATACAATAATATTAATAGGTGGCTAAATTTCAATGAAATATATATTTAGGGATGTGTTCTTACCAACGGACGCATCATTTTAGAAACTTAACTCGAGAGTCTTCTTGGTAGACAGTTCCCGAACTGATGACCCGAGGAAGCTCAGCTAGCGTTTATATAGAAACGAATTCTTATCATTCAGATTTAAATGCATATTGAAAATATGATAATTTAAGTAGTTAACCTTTTGCAGAGTTCTAAATTCTAGATAAGTTGATTCGCTACGATATTAATAGTCGTATTACCATTTCACACAGAAAAATATCGCATAGAAGTTATGAAACCATTGAAATGCAAACGTTCCAGGGTTTAGTACTCGTACCTGTGCTTGAAATGGGTAATATTTTTTTGTTCATGAACCCTAGCACTAAATTTCGATCAAATTTGAATCAGACTTTTGAAATCCTATGACTAGGCAAATTTGAATCAGACTTTTGAAATCCTATGACTAGGCAGTCAGCATACATTTTTATGTCTGCTTGTTTATTTGCTTTGTTGCTAAAGTTCTTCCAGATTTAACAGTAGCCGGCTGACTTACATATATGTATGTACGTATGTATATTATACAATATACATATGTAGATACAAATTTTTGACAGAAAATGTTACGGCATAACGGGCAACGACCCTGGCTGATGTAATAGACATGAGCGCGGGACATCCGAGTTCGACACACGCTCGGAGTGTTCCCCGACCATGGAAACAATTTAAGAATTTCTCGGCAATGTTCACCTTAAAAAAATAACCTCCCTTATTAAATAGTTTACCATTTTCAGTTTGCATTGAGTAATTATTTTATTTTATTTGCATTTTCATACACATATCCATAACTAACCACAGCTCAAAGCAACTGCTAGAGATTCCGCGACAAAGTCGGGGAGTTAACGTGAGTAGCCAACGCCAAACTGCACTTGTTTTCGTGGGATGCCTAGACCAAAGCTGACTCCTCCGCTCAAACCATCTGAGCCTATGGCATTGGATTCACTGTTCGCACTAGATCCGGCTGAACCAAAAGAGCCTCCTCCAAGCAAAGCCTGCCAAAATGCAAGAGAGCCAAAAGCACTGCCAGTCAGCAAAGCCAATGTTAGGACAAGCACCTGGGAAGAAAATATATAGCTGGATGCAATATTTGGGGATGTCAACTTACCAACAGACGCCTCATTTTAGAATTTTTACTTCGAAGATAATTCCGCAACTGATTTTCCAGCTAGCGTTTATATACAAAATAACTCATATGTATATTGTAATTTTTATTAAAATACATATTGCGTGTATAATGTGAATCGTAAACCTTTTAAGAGAAAAGATCATTCGTAGTATTCCACACTTCAATATTTCCTGTCGAGCTTTTCAACGATTTCCATAAAACTTTAGAATGCCTAAATTGGCTTAGATTCTCATCTACATTTTATAACGGGGGTGAGCGCGACACAACCCACGCGATACTTGAGAGAAAAACACCCTCCACCAACCCCTCGCCTCCCCCCGGGCCCCGCGGTCGGGAATGAGTTTATTGTCGTGGCCGGGGGGGGGGGAAGCACTGAAAATTTCCATCTAGCTATATATGATCCGTCTGATTCGTCGCAATCTGGTGTGGGCTCCTACGATCCTTACGTATCTCGCCCCGTTTTCGTCCTGTGCGGGCGGGGGGGGGATCCTGTCGTCGATCACATGAGTCTGGAAACCAAATTTGGTTTCCAGCCTATGTCCGTCCGGCGCTCTCAGACGGCGGACGGCGCGGCGCGGCGGCGACGGCATTAGCTCGGCTTGGCTGTGTTATCTTTGGGGTCGGAACGTTTCCCTCTGCGTGCACCTCCACTTACCACATATCCCACTTTTGGTGGGTATAAATATATTATCTAAAGAACTTTCATGTCTTATTTTCAGACTTTTGTTACCTTTATGTTTGGCGAGACGAGTCCGCATAACTATGTCCGCTGGCTTTTTTGCTTTTATGGTAAGTATTCTCTGAACAGTCTTTCTGAACCTTTCCGATAGCCTTAGCAAATACCTTTATATCGTATACATAGAATTGGAATATACCATTTAATTTGTTTTAGCATTCTGACATACGTATATGTGTATAATGTACTCTTACAGATGTATGTGATGTTTGTAAGGTCGTTTGCTATTTCCTCTGTCTATCGTATGCACACAAAAAAAAAAAAATTGTTTTGTTGTTCTCCAAGTCTTTTTAATATTTCTGGACTTCGTGATCCAATGCTTTGAGAGTCCGACTTGTATGAAGTTCTAAAAAACTTCTACTCTAAGGATCGGATTTTGACCGATTTCTCTGGGGCGCAGCTTGTAGTTCTGTGGTATTCTTCCCTCCAATATTGGACTTTTAAAATAGGGCGATTAAGCATTTATTCGCTTAATTTTGTTTAGCTGAATTAAAAACCGATAGACCGATGGTCGATGTTTGTCTTGTATAAAACGTTCGTTTTTTGTTCAAAATAATCACCTTGGATTTGGAATGCTTCTTAATTTTATTATTGGGTATTACAATTACAAAGCTTGGCCAAGACAAATGTTAATTTAACCCAGACACTTGTCATTTCTTAATACTAAAATATTAATCCTAAGCGTAAAACCATCGGAGCCGTTTTCATTGCAATATTCAATCAATTGTTCGTTACGGTGGTGGGTGCGGCATGAATCCTCTTTCTAACCGAACACATTCAGCCAGGGGTGTATCAGTCCCAATAATCCCGTTGGTGGTTGAACATCGAGAGTGATGCTTCCTTGGACGCCGGGAAGGGCTAGTGGATGTCTTACTCGTGCTACTGCTACGCCTCCGCTTGCCGATGCAGTCACACCGCCTGGTCTTGCAGTCGGACCTACTGATGGGCTGAGGCCAAACAAGTTGCCCAAAGCCCCGAATATGTTTCCAAATGGGTTTGGGAATATGTTTGGTATTGGGAGTCCTAATGGGTTAAGGAATGGGGCCAAGGGCCCAAGGTTCAAACCTCTATTGCTTAAGAATCCTGTGCCTAAAAGTCCCTTACTGCCAAAGAGTCCTGTGCCAAGGAAACCCCCGTTGCCAAACCAACCACCATTAGTGGGTGTCCCTGGAACATGGTTCCCGTCGCGATTGGTCCCAACACCTCCACCCAAAGGACCGCTAGGACCCTTAATGGTATGCCGATGACCAATGCTTGGAACGAAGGGTAGATACGGATAACCGTTTGGACCCAAAGGTCCGAAGGGGAGACCGTCTGGACCGAAAGGTGAAATAGGTAGCCCATCCGGTCCAATAGGTAGGCCGTTCGGTGCCAGAGGTAGTCCATTAGGGCCAATAAGAACTCCACCAGCTCCAATACGGATGCCTTTCCGATAAAAAGGCTTGAGATATGTGGGATAATCATAACCTGGAATTCCGTAACTATAAGGGGAGCGTGGGTTCTTGATAATGGTAATCAAATCACTTCCTTGACCTACGCCAGCAGAGATCCTACTGTACGGACGATAGGCAGCAGCTTTGGCCGCTGTATAGTGAGATGGAACTACCCCATGGTTGGTGCCGAAAAGTACGTCTAGATAGCGCAAAGGTGCCAAGTGAATGTCTGCCAGGCCCTGAACTGCATTTTCAGCCTGCTGGGCTAACTCGTTAACAATAGCACTAGAGGTCTCAATGGCAACCAAGGCCAGCCACAGGAAGAGTATCTGAAAATAACCAGTTGACCAGGCATTATAGTAAGTAGTAGTACTGCATGGAACAGTAAACTATTTTGAAAGTGGCTTACCGATTGTCGCGCCATAGCAGAACTGGAGACTCAATGCTATGCGAACGAGACAGAAGACTGATATTTTCAAAATTCTGAGGTGTAGTTTTTATAGTCGAACCACAGAGTAATTAGAATATAGATTAGAACTGTGATTATGCACAAGTAGACTGTTAAGTTCAGAAACCGTAGGAGGTGAAATTTTTATAGCTGTAGCGAATCATTAAAATAGGTCAGAATTGGTTTGCATTATTGAACAGCTATTCAGAGCTGATCTGGTGTTGGAGTCCAGCTTGTAATTTAGGTAAAATATCTAAAAGAAAGGCGGAAAAAATACATTATAGAATTACACAGATGAAGATTCATACAAACGCAGAGATGGAAGTATCTGCAAACCACCAAATAAAATTCAAAAAATACTACAGAACTGCTTTTATGCAACGAAATATGCCATATGACTTTTTAGATTATTCATGGAGTTCAGGGTGGTATTCGGTAGAGACCCTTCTTTCGTTGGCCTCAGCGGTTTCAACAGCATTCAATTCTAAACGGCATGTCCGGAAAGCTGTTTTTGAAAGCTGAATGATTTGAGTTCTCCCAAAACTCTTTCTACCAGACATTTGAAATGTTTTATGATTTTTATTCGAGGAGGTCGGTCTAATTGCTGCTATAAAATTCGAATTACAATTTCCTATATTTTTTATTGCCATCCATTTGGTGTTTACTGAGCAGAAATTAAAATTGCAAAATTCTTTTCTTGTTAACCTTTCCGATCCTGCAATGTGAATTTTATATTAATGCTGCTTTAAATGGGGGTAGTACTTTCAAATCCTTAAAATACTCGTTTACTCGTATGCATAAGAACATGATAGTCAAAGCCTGAATTATTGATTCTGTAAGTTTTTATGTGAGCTTTAATTTGTTCCCACACCCCAATCTCCCACATTTGTGCTCTGGCCCCACAAAAATGTCAAGTTTGTTCAAGGAAAATATTTACAAACCGGCACCTTGGCACTTTAAAGGATGCTCCAAAGCACACAACAGCCAAAGAGGAAAAGCTAAAACACAGATCGAAGTAAACGAATGTAAATAGAAGGTTCGCTCCCAGACGGGGTGAGTTTCTTGTTAGCTTTTTTAAAGGATTTCCATTTTGAATAAGAGTTTGGGGTTGGACACGAGATTTCAAGATGCAAACTCCAAATTCAAAGAAGTGACAAAAAAGTTTGATGGTGAAGTGCGCGAGCTTCACTTAGCGCTCAAGATACTGGCCCACTTGGCTTTGATAAGCGTCAACACCTTTCCGTACTCGTAAAATGGCATCAGGGCGAAATTTCAAACTGCAACATTTGAATGTGTTTTTATTGACGCGCCCTCGAGGTTGTCCGGACCCCGGATGTGTTGTCCTTTGGGCTTTCCATTCTAATATCCGCCGGTGATAAGTTGAATTATTGCCAAGACTTTGTCAGTGGGAGTTTCGGGCGATGTCCGGCACTCGTTTATGGCGATGGCGATAGTGATGTCCTTCTCAGTTTTCTTGATGGCGAAGCACCCACCCGCCTGTTCACTCTCCGAGTTGGCCGTTGATTTGATTTTGGTCTTTGGTGTTTCGTTTGCCGGCCGCATCTAAAGAAGCCTTGATATCATTTATCTAATAATATTATTTCTACTTGCTTTTGACTTTTGTTGACTTTAATTTATGCTGATTGACACAATTATACATATTTGCTGAATTGTATATATATTTATTTCTAGAATTACAGCTCGGGATGGGCATTGCTAAGGGATGTATGTATGCGTGTGTTTGAAACTAACGCGAAGAAACACTGCTAAGACAAAAACATGCAGCGTTGGGGCTTAGATTATACATAATTGCCTTTCTACTCCAGAAGCCTAAAAGAAAATATTTTTTCAAATACATTTTTTAGATAGTTTTATCCCGCCCTAAGGCACTCAGACACACCATTTGCATAAAACTTATCCTAAACTAATTGAAAGCGGACCAACATTTGGACGCACGCATATATCATAAATGTCAGGCCATTAGGCCGAATGACATCCTCGTCCTTTCTCTTTACTCATAGATGATGGCCAAAGTGCGAGACTGCGTGTCGTATGTAAATTAATACAAATAGAGAAATGGGTACATTTGGCGAGAGGAGCAAACATGCAAAGGACATCAAAAGGGCACACGCAAGAGTTCGAGTTTGAGTTCGAGACCCGAGTCCAAGTCCTCAAGTGCTAATAAACTACATGCACATTTTGTATGCGCCTTAATAATTTATGTGGTCTAATAGACACCAGAATAAACATCATATGCAGGAAATCCATATCCTTCTGCTCTATCTATATACGTATCAGGATATCAATGTTAGCTTCCAGTTGGAGGGCTGAAACTGGAGGGTGTCACTACACGCCGAGTCTCTGTCAACGTCAACCCTTTTTTCTTAAATTCAGCCGTGAATTTATGGGACATATTTCGTTGTGTTTTTGGTCACCAGTAGCCACCAGCCACACTATCGTTTATTGCATATATTTAAATGGAGGGCCATGCGATGGATATCGGGGCAGGCGATACATTTCGTATTAGCTGGGCAAACAGTTTCCCCATCTTCTTACCAATTTGTTTGCTTGTTTGCATATCATCATGGCACACACACGAAATGTCCTTCCATTGTCTCTGAAATTTAATTAACAAAAGGGTCAATTGTCGCGTGTGGGCGGCGACCTTTTGCTCCCTCCTCTCATTCCGTATTGGAGGGCTGAACGGACAAACAATATTTTTGATTAATTTATGAATATTCGTGTGAAATTCGTTGTGTTTTCTATTTATTTATGCCTGCATGGGTCAACATTGCGTGCGGCCTATTAAAGTTCAAGTTTAATGAGAGAAATTGTTGGTAATTATATTTTTATCGTCCATAATTATAATATAACAATAACGTAAGGCGCCATGCAACTAATTTTGGAACTCAATTTCGTTTAAATATATTATATTATAGGGCTTTATGTATGTACATATGTTTATACAAGTACTGTCTCTTACACAGCACACCTTGGCTAAATTTGACATTCTATATAGGTTTGGACAGATGATAATCTAGGCCGATCTGGGACTTCACAGTTATCATAAATAGACAAAAGCTACATACACTCGGTACTCATTCCTTTAAGGGGTTTGTCATGTGATGCTTACCGAACTATTTTCCAAATCAAATTAGAAGTCTGAACTATTTCCCCACACATCTTTTGAATTGTCATGCCGTTGGGCAAGCCTGCTTTGTGTTTGTCCTACCATGTTGACAAAAGTTTCGCATTCGTATAATAAAATCAATAAATGGCTTCTCAACTTTGCCATTGCTGTTCTGTTTAGGCTCTTTAAATTTGTTGGAATTAAATTTTGATTTATTTTGGGTGCAAGTTATTTTATTTTGGTCTTTTTGGGAAGTAGACTGGTACAAAGTTTTTCATACAAGAAGTAACACTTATCTAGCCATGTGCCGCACTCTTAACTGATTTTATCTTTTCACCTTAGCACCTCAATGCCGTGCCTGGCCATGCATTTTTCATGACACCTTTTTAAGCAAAGCAGGTCCTGGTCATAGCCGGAGTATAAGAAAAATAACTGGTTACTGTTGTAGCAGCAAAGCACCTCAGGACCGTCAGCAAACACTGCAGTCAAGTCAAACCAAGATAGAAGCCAGGTACACTCAACGACGCTGTCGTTGTCAGTGGAAAATGTTGGCTCTGGCACATGGACCGAGTAGATGTATGTAGAGGAGTTTCGGGTGGATTAAGGGCAGGAAATGAATAATAAATGCTCAAGCAACGTCCAGTTGGAATATGTGCTAAACTGTCAGTAATTTGAGACACGGCGAGCACTTAGGCATACACAGACATCTTTCACCCCAATCCCCTTCATAAGCTACAAACCGCATCGAACCCTTCTCCTCTAGTATGAGCTTTCGCCACGGCAATTAACTTTACAAATCGCATGTGAGTCTGTGATTAATTATTCCAAAACCGGACACTCACACCCGCCCGCTCAAACTCACAAACCGGACAGTTAACCCATTTCGCCCTCGATAAGGGTTGCACTAACAGCTGCAGAGGAGGCATTGCGGGGGTGTGTGCCCGAATTTTTGACATTTCACATTTCTGGAGCACGTTTGATGAATGTTTTCTCATAAGGCGTAAATTGAAACTATTCTTGACCATGGACCCGAAACTTGTGCCCATTTGACCACATGCCACTTAGCACACGTACTGGACTGCGAACCACAGCCATCCTCTGCCACAATCAAAACCCTTCGCCCGTCACACATGTGTTGCCCCAGAAAAGGGTTTTTACTTTCGGGTCCGTTTTCTTACAGAGGCATGCCAAAGTTCTGCATTAATTTTGACTCGGTCAACACTTCATTAATTACAGCCCACTGGTTGGGTGCTCGTATCCTAACGTCTTGTGGTCAAGGACATGTGCGCGTGTGTGCCAAAGTTTTATTAGATGCTTATCGCTATTTTGGAAATTGGATAAAAGAAGGCATTCCCCCATTTAATTTACGAGAATATTTGAATTTTAAGGCACGCACACAGCATCCTGTTTGGGATCATCTGTTATGTCATGTCAAAGCCTCGTCAAGCGAAGGATCGTTGTGGTATGCCTTATTAAATATTCGAATTTCTCTGTTTTCACTGATCCCCCTGCCATACTCTCTTTGCAGCATGGTCCCATCGCTCTTCGTTTCAGTCGCTTGGTGAACAGCTGCTCGGTTACAAATCTCCAAGGCGGGATGAAACTAAAAAACAAGACAAAAAGGGGTAACTGGGGTTGTTGACCGTGACAGCATTGCCTATTTGCTCATCCGTATATGGTGAGCCAAAGCCGAAACCGAATCAGATGATGCAGGGAAAGAAGAAAATTTAGATTATGGTTAATAACAAAAAGGTCCCATGCAGTATTCCCAGCAGCTGTGATTGTTGTGTATTATTTCTTAGAGCTAACTGCTAAAGTGTTTGCCATTGCCCTGTTTTAAACTTTAAGAAACAAGTCAAAACAAACGCAAAAAAATTGCATTTAAAAACTGAAAAAGTGGAAAAACTTGTCTTGCCTGAAGTGGAAAAAGCAGGCAAAAACTTATTTAAGCCTTGTATAGTATGTGTGTGTATGTCTGAGACAGCATCCTTCTGTATCCTTCATCATTTGCAGCTCCGTTTGCTCCTGCTGCTGCTGATGATGAAGAGGTACTACAGCTGCAATGTGAACTCTTTGAGAAAAAAGCGCGAAAAAAGCGATCCCCTTCCTCTTTACAGTGAAAAAACAACTGCCTTGGGATGCCCTTTAGTTTTTCCAGTGGAGTGGCAAAAAGTTAATGGATTGTTAGCTTGCGGTTTCCTTGGTATCTGCAATTAAAACGCGAGGATACGGTGCTCTGTCTTCATGGAGGATCCTTATATCCTCTTGTGCTTCGTTTGCAGTTAATGAAATTGTTATGAGTGTTTGTTACTCTGCTTCCACTAAATAATTCTCAAAGGGTTAGCATCTGCAAAATATGTACGAGTATAGGCATTGTACCATGTGAGTGTGTATTCACCGAAAAGTTTCAGTTACTGGCTACTTCTCGCTCCTTGCGAAAACTGCCAAACTTTTTGCACACGAGTTTTGGCCTGCTTGAAAAAATTAAACAAAATGTGATATTTCTGCCTTTCAAAATTCTTCCAAGTACCCTACCCCCTTTCATTACCGTCCGTCGTACAATATACATACATTTTACAAGCATCATTATGAAATAAAGATATCACTTCAGAGTGTAGGTGGTAGGTGCTTAATTCATGCTTACATATGATTGTGGAAAGCCGTAAAAATATCTTAAAACCTCATTTAAAATATCTAAATACGTATTAATTTGCAGATATATTTTACTTAACCTAAGAGTTTTCAAATGATTCCGGCCTTTATTACCTACTATTATTTAATACTACTTTATTAATACTTTAAGGAAAAATTATTTGGATGATTCCGTGGGTTGCTTTAAAAACGTATTCATATTTATGAGCATGTCATATTTCAATGAAAAAAAATCGATAGCCCACATTTAAAGCATCTCCAAGACACAAAAAAAAATGTGTGCTGGAAACAATACCCAAAGAACAAAGCAGGAAATACAATAATTAAGGACCCGAAATGGTTAACAACCCCCAATTCCGACAGTGATGTTCTTGTATTCGTATGATGCGTTGCATGTACGAGTTGTGTTTTTTATACTTTTGAACAAAGGGAAAGAATGGACATAAAGATAAAACGCTAACCAAATGCTACAGCTTCAAGTGTTGGATCTGTATCTGAAAATACAGTACAGTGAAAACAGTCAATTTTTTGGCTATTTAACATCATCGCTAATATCAGCTGCCGAGCTTTTCTTCCCTCTTCCATCCAAATAAATCCCAGGTTTCCCGGGTCAAATTACATATAATATACGAGTATGAATGGCAAACTTTGGAGCAAACAAAGTCACGTGTCCTGCCCAGTCAACATGTGAGCTTAGCCCCTGCCATTTATTATGAAACTGCCCGAAGCACTCCTCTTTTCAGAATGTCACTGAGCTTCGTCCTTGACGGTTTCGTCTCCATGCCCATTCAGGTCAAAAAAGGATTTTGGAGTCTCCGGTCACGCCAGACGCATATGCTAATTAGGCAATTAATATTTGTGGGCGAGACAACTTAATTTATTTACCAAGAAAGCATATTTTCTGATATGAAATGTGATATTGGTCCTTGGTCCTTTTTCACTTCCATTTGGTTTGGAACGTGAGTGTGTGCGTCATGCGGTAAGACAATAAACTTATCACATGTTACCCATTGCTTGGGGCCAAGAAACTTTTGCAGTCAGTTTGATTTGCGGTCTTCCTGGCTTTGTCCCATGTACTGTGTCCTGTGCCCGCCTGTCAGGACACTGATATGCGACTCAGCCTCTAGTTCTATATCGCATGTTATTAAAGTATTTCATCAACTTTCTATGCACAGTCAGCAATAATATTTTCTTAGACACATTCTCGACGGCAGATATGTAGGAGGGGAGAAAGCAGCTCGGTGGGTCTGCTTTGCGGTCACAGCCGGTTGGCTTAGCCGAGCATGTATTGTAAGTGTAGGACCGCTTCAAGACGCAAGAGAAGTGCATATAGAAACTCGAGCTTTTGTAACTCGGGGCGACATTTGTCAGACGCCAGCTAAAGTAAAATGAGTTGAGCTGGGCTGCGGTTTTCCTGACAGATTTGATTAAGTTTGTTTGCCTGAATGGCCTGACAACCAAATGGACAGACGGTACATGGCAAAAATATTTTCTATTCGTGTTAAGTGAATATGCAGAAACATGTATTCGGTTTTTTAACCAAAACATTTTACCAAAGTCGATTTTTAAACACTGCTTGTAAGTGTGAAAGTAAATTTCGATATTTTTTATTTTCATACACGAATAAGTTAATAGCAAGTTAAATAACTCTGAGCTGAATTTCCAACATCCTTCACACAAACCACAGTATATATACGAAAACCGCCCACGCCCTGCTAAACGGAAAACTTTTTACGTCAGGGAAGAGAAAAGTTTGTCTTGTGTTACTGTTGCAGTAAATGTTGCGCTCGATTAAAACACCATTTTATACATTTTGTGTGAGAAGCAAATCCTCGCGAAATACTAAAAAATTAACAGTCTTTCCTGCAATTTACCGTCTGCCTTGAGGCCTCGTCAATCTGAAGATATAATTTCATAATACTGTTTTCATTTTCACACCAACTTCAACGTTTTCCTCTATCATTTATCATCACTCTACGTTGCATTTTCATTAACGTGTTCTTAGTTAGCATTAAAATGAAATAAATTTAAATAAACATAAATATATAGGTATATCTAAAAACTGGTAAAATAAAATATATAGGTATATCGAAAAACTGGTAAAATAAATGAATATAAATAGAAAGCTCTGCAATCAACAAAAACAAATGCGTGAACAGCAATAGAGTTTACAAACAGAAACAAGAAAAAAACATTACAAAAAGTTTTTCATTTTTTATATCGTACTTTTTTTAAATCTTTTTTCTAGAGGAATTTACGTACTTCAGGTCAAGTATGGGGAGGGTCCTAATTTACATTGCATATCTGTTATTTTGTTTAACTCCCAGGGCTATATAGGGTTTCATCAGAAGCCTGCCATACCCAAAAACAGAGTTTCCCCCAAAATTTAAAAGTAAATTTTCGAACATTTGTCAGGTCAGTGAATTCCGAAGTTAGAGCGTGCCCTCTTCGTCTCCCCCTTGAGTATGTTTGCGTTTACGTTTCAATGACTTTTCCACGGGGCTTCAACGTTTAATGATTGGTTGTAGGAAAGGGGAAATTTATGAACGAACCGGTTAATCCTGGATAATGCTCATTGTCCAGTTTATGGGTTTCCAAACATCATGGCACGCGTGACAGCGAAAACAAACAAACTACGAGTTTTCAGTGCTGACCCCTTCTGCTTGGGCTGACCACTGCTACAAATTGCGACAATAGGTACATTAAAGGACACTTACAATAGTGTTGACTAATTTGTACTCAAGCTTTCACCTTTTTTAATTTTACGCATCATTTAAATTGACCTGAGGTCATTTAATAACCGACAAGAAACCAGTTTTAATAATACCCTTACATGGAAACCCATTCCCACTCGCCCTTCCCTTGCCCAGCACACAATGCAACCACCAAGGCGAGGAGGCGTCACTCAAAGTTGCTCCTGGACAGGGGTCAGGGATGATGCCAATTGGTTGCCTGACATTTTGATTTTCGGTTCGTGCATATATTTTAAAATTTGTAGAGGGGTAAATGCAACACTTGACATGTGCATGAACCCTGAGCGATTTGGTTTAATGTTTAGGGTGTTGCATCCAGTCTGTGCATGGAAGACTGGGAGGCTTAGTTTTTTTTAGATATATTTAAATGTACAAGAAAAAATAAGTGGAAAATATAGATTAGTTGACAGTTTGGTCTGTATAGAATATAAAGATAAGAATTATATAGTAGTTTTTTTGTAAACCCATTTAAACATATTCGATTAGGCACACCCCTCTTTTCTTTACTTGCCTTGCACTCTACTCGCAGACCACCAACAATTCTGGCTGTGCATCCTTTTGCTTGATTACAAAGATTACAAAGCCCCACAAAAACTCCTCCTTACTCCTGCAGTCTGTAACAAAGCGAAGCGGCTTTTGTGCCCCAAAATTTGGTTTGCTGCCAAAGCAACAATAGCAAAACCGTTGCCTACTTGCGGGGGTTGTCAACATGTCCTGACAGGAATTACATCTGAAAGCCAAAAATAAAATTGAAAATTGATGATTTTTTTGTTTTTTGTTTTTCCGTGCACACTTCTAGCTGTTGAATGCTAGTCGGTAGTGTGGAAGTCCAAAGATCTTTAGATTATTAAAAATTTTGCAGTGGCTGCAGGACGACAGCCCCGACTGCTACTGGAAAATGTAAATGGAAATGACTGTAAATTAAAGTGACTTGTCGCCTTACGGCTTCCATTTATTGTGGCTTTTATTCCTGGCACCTATTGAATGCACAAGCTATAAAAAAGAAGAGCGTGAAGTTTTTCTATCGTTCCGAGCACTTTTTCACATTTTTAGGACACCCACACCGGTTTTATAACACTCTAGATGTCCCAAGATTATAACAATCTAGATGTCCCAAAGTCCCAAAGGATATTTACGGCGCCCTCGGCAGCGGTAGTCCTGCGAGGTATGCCTTTTTGCCGTTTTGTGCCAAGCTGCGGCGCCACTGTTTTCTACATGTAGATATTTTACATTGTACCACTAACCATACAACTGTATATACTGTATGGTTAGTGATTGTACACAAATATGTTATAGGTACCAAATAACGTATTTATATATATAAATTTTATTCATATTTACTTAGCGTATTTCACGTTTCCATGTGACACTTTAGTTCTAGGAGATTCTTTTAATTCAAAATCAAATTCAAATCTCAACGGCTTAAGTGGCGCTCCCTACACTACTAGATCGACGGAGTGGCAACGCTGCAAGTTGTACATTTAATTTGACATTACATTACATTCTACATGTGTAGAATACATGTTAAATTGGAAAATTGTACATTTAATTTGTGTAAAATACATGTAAAATTTGAAAATTAGCCAAGTTTTTAACCTAAAATAACCAAAAAAAAATGCCAAACGTTTTTTTTTTTTGTTTTTATGGTTTACGTTTTTTTTGCAGTATTTTTGTTCTGTTTTTCAAGTAAAATTTTTGTAATTTTCATATGGTATTTTTTCAACATTTAATAGGGAAAAAAACAATAAATAAGCTTTAATTAAAAGCTCAATTAAAAGCTCTTCTTAAATTTGTACCAGTTAAATATTTAATTAATGCCAGCTAAAAAAACAAATGTTTTACTGGAAAAAGGTTTAAGAAAAAAAGAGCCCCTAAGTGAGACCTAGGGATATAATTAAAAAAGCTGATAATACCAATGGCTCTACCAACTGGTGAGTCATTGCACTATTACAGCCGAGATTATTTAAGCTGATGACATATTGAGCTTCGTCGGGCGTTTGGCATTCTGGGTCTGTGCACGAGACCTCTCCAAAACTTTGAGCTTGCACGGAGAAAAATAAAGGGGGACAAGGCTCAAAGTCATATCCAGCGCAGGCATCAGTCAGATCATAGCTATATGATCCCAATGCCGTTGACTCGCAGCTCTCATCATCCCTCAGTGGGGCGCTTAGATTTCGAAAAGGCAATGCAAGACTTCGGGATGTGCAGACGGTAAACATTATTGGACTGACGGGCGATATTTTGAGGTAGCGGTAGCTCTGCCTGACTGGCAGGTAGAGCGAATCCAGTCGGTAGAAATTAATGGTGCCCAAACGCTCGAATTGTTTCAGAGAATTCATGCCAAATTCCATTATGGCTCCGTTGGAGTAACAACGTGGATTGGAAAGGCGACGGGGAACTGGAAGAAATTTAAGACTTCGGTGAAATCCGCCAATGTGGATTGAAAAAAAACTTACCCTGGCGAATGCGTGTAATTACAGGGTCACCGCACTCCTCAGGTGGCTTTTCAGTGTTCAGAACAAACAAATCTTTACTGGGGTCTCTAACAAAATCGTGAAACCTCACTAAAGCACCACCACCGTAGTAAATGAAATGCAAGTTTGGGAGACTCTTCCCAAGGCGCTCTATATAATACTGGCAATAGTCATAGTCATGCTCATTCACGTAAGATGTGGGACTTGGGACTAGCAGAGCAATTAGTGAACGTCCGCCAAGACTGTCAGCGACTCGATCGTCCCCAAGCAATTCCTCCACTCTAGTGCTTAACGTATTTAGAATGAGCGGAAGATTGAAGCCAGTCGGATCTATGTAGTCGGATCTATAAATCACACTTTCTCAGCTAAATGTATGCGAGAACTTACGCCAGTAGTGTGATGTGGAATTCCATTCTTCATACACATTAACAATGTAGTCCGTGGTATTAACAAGGACCGAGGCATCGGAAGCTGCAAAAATTGTTACCTTGCTGGCATAGGGATGTATATTTATTCCCTGCAGTACATACCTGCAATGATTTATACAGGTGGGCACTTATAATTACAATGAAAAAACGGAGCAAACCAAAACTTACGCCAAGTAATCCACCACCCATTTGTAGGGCCAATATGTATCGACAAACACGTAGATATTCGTTATTACTGTTGTCATATTGGAAACATCAGATCCCTGCTGAAACGGAAAAAAGTCCATTATCGCTGAAAATGAAACAGAGAACATTAATAACTAGTTGACATTCCTTCTTTAAGGGGCTTTACTATCGGGAACCACTGTAGAAATAAAAGGGCGAGTGTGCATAGTTCTAGTTGGGGGACTTTATTCTATTTCACTGGAACATACAACTAATATATTAAAAAATCATGGGATTAATATAAAACGACACAATAATTAACACCACGGATAGGGACGGGAAGGTATGTATGTTTTGAACTCTGCCACTGCACTACTGCACCACTAATACTACGACGTATCTGTCAGCACCTATTTCAACATCTTTTGCAGTATCAATGCGAAAATGACTGTGAAAAGACTGGCGGCGAGGCCCGAGACGCCACTGTAGCAGCCCATGTTGGTCATTGCCACAATGTAACGCCATTGATTAGGTGTCTGGCAAGCATCCTCTGTGCAAGATGTAGTGTTGGTGGTGGCCTGGACTGACAGAAAAAGATCAGGACACTGTGTGATGGTATAATAGCCGTTGCAAGCGCTGGACAGGTCATATGAAAAGCTGTTTCCGGTAATCTGAGTGCAGCTCTGTTCTATGGTGCTTGTGTTGGTCGAGCTTATTGTTGAGTTCTGCTGGGGCCACTGATAGGTGCGTGAAGTACAGATAGTATAGCTGCCACCATTCTGGGACTGAATAGCCAGGAGACGGTTGGAGCCAGTGCCGAAGAAATAGTTTGCTGACACCCGATAGAAGTTTACCATGCCAGGACCGACATACTGGGCCGTTTGGTCAGTGCCCCAGCTACTTGTGATCCAGGTGGATCCGCAGCGTGGATTGATGAGGCGTCGAGGTACTGAAAGAGAAACATTATTGCAATAAGTCAAGCAAAACGAATGAAATAGCTTTTTACTTTTAGCAATGCGCTTCGCAACTGGTCCTGCTGAACTGGCCACCGTACTACCCAAGGTTAGTGAGAACAGATCCTGCGTGGGATCGCGTACAAAGCTTGCAAAACGCTGAATGCTCCCACCACCATAATAGATGAAGCGCAGATCGGGTATCTGCTCTTGTATGTACTGAATTTCCGTGGTAGCGTAGGATGAGTCACCATCGTTGATGGTTTGCTGATTTGGTAT
This sequence comes from Drosophila obscura, assembly GCF_018151105.1. Taxonomy (NCBI): domain Eukaryota; kingdom Metazoa; phylum Arthropoda; class Insecta; order Diptera; family Drosophilidae; genus Drosophila; species Drosophila obscura. The sequence continues at coordinate 2,262,080 of NW_024542737.1, forward strand.
GATCAGAGCCACCAAAGAATGACCGCTCAGGCTTGAATTCGTCTGCTCCGCGTTCATTAGGTTCTGGGTAATGTTCTGAATCGTACGCAGCACATTAGGTAAGTTCAGACCCTGGGCATCTACAGGAGGGATCAAATAGAATTAGACTTGGATCCAAATAGCTTGCCACTAAATAACCTACATGTCGCCTGGGTTGTCACATTCCACTGTTGGGAGACATCTGTGATGTAGTGTGTGGTATTTACAATCACTGACCCATCCTGAGCTGACAGCAAAGTAACTGTGCTGGCATAGGGATGGATATTAAGCTGTTGCATGATATAGCTGAAAGAGACCGACCATCCAATAAAATACAGTATTAGTGTATAGCGCAATGGAAAGTCAACTTACAACACATAGTCAACAATGGAGCTGTACTGCCAAGAGGTATCCAGGAAAATGTATAAATTGGTCATTGGAGTAATTACATCCGTCAAGTCTAGACTGCTTGTCGCCGTACAGGAAACATCGTTCAAGGATTGAGCTGATTCAATAAGAGAAATAGGAAAAAAAAAATGGGTAATCCACAAGGACAGAAACACAATGCAGTGCATCATTGCATCGTTAATCATCGTTAATTGCAAAGATCCTTTGGATATTTACTATATATGTATGATACATTTTATATGAAATACAGTGTGGTTCCGCGATAGTAATGATACAAATTATGATCAAGATTACTTACGCACATACGTCACCAGGGAAAGGGCGGCGGTTGAAGCAAATTGAGTGATTGCAAGCGGCTGGAGGGTGACACGCAATTGCATCTCCCGATCGAGAACCTGTGCGAAGGCACTTGTCTGCTCTGCCATTTCTGCGGATGGTGCCACATTGGGGAACTGGCTTTGCCGACTGCAGGCGTTGACTCCAGAGCTTAGCACCCCATTTGTGGAGTAGTACATTCGGAGCAGCTGGGACAATTTTAAGCTAGACGCCTGAGTTCTCCAGGTGGCCACATTTTTGGCTAAAATCAAGCCATCAAGGCCTCCGCGAATCTCAGCATCAGTAGCTTCGAGATTGGTACGCTGCGACAAGAAATACCAATGCGGTAGAACCGTATCGTTCCAGCCACCAGTGGCGCCGACAGAAGCTGCATTGTTGGGAGACACCGGCACCTGGACAAGTGTGACTTCGGCCAAGTCTCCGGCCAGAGTAGCCGCCCAGCGATTGTCAATGCTGTTAGTCGTCTGGGACTGACTGTGTCCTCGCCCACGTCGTTGGCTGGCCAGAGCCAACAAGGTATTCAGCTGGACTGTCTGCTGTTGAACGCCCGCCGCTATTCCAGCTATCACGGTGCCGGCGGAAACGGTTCCCCAAGGGGTACGAACAACACCATCTTCAACGGGACATTGGCTGGTGCCTTCCGCACCCGCATAAGCCCAGTCGGAATCGTAGTCCAATTCTCCAAGCTGTACATACTTTGAGTCTGGAATGGCCGAACGTCCCCGCTTTGGACGAGTGTCTGTGTCTCCACTCAGCCACTCAACATCGCTAATAAAGTTGTTCTCATCGTCGTTCTTTGCTGACCGCGGCAGTCGTTGCGCCCGATATTGGGATAGTTGGCTACATACGCTATTCTCGTCGCCGCGTACCCGTGTATCGAAGGTGTTGGACAGCATAAAGTGGAGTGAGCATCGTTCAACACTAGTTAGTGAGTTGTTTGGAAAACTGTTGGCATTGCCGGGTATGAGGCGCGAAAGCAAAATGCGAAACTTCGGAAACTGGAAGCCAGTAGGACTGTATGGTATAACACCATCCACGGCCAATGTCACCCCAGGGGCCTTCTTGATGCCGTCTTGACGGAATCGATGGAGCAAAGACACCGCAACTGTTCTAATGTCCGCCTGTATGCCTGACGTGGGGTAGCTGTTTTCTACCTTCTCGATAAGCGAAATGAGCGTATCCATATTGGCTGGCAGTCGATTGTCTCGATTCATGAAATAGGATGTGTTGTAGCACTCCACGAGGGACGGTGGTATCTGCAACATTGCATTTTCCTGTGCCTGCACAACCCCTAGTATGAGGGTAAGACCTATGCAGAGGACTGCTGCCATGGTATCGGGTATCATGGTGTGGTATGTCGTTTTCGTTTGGAAACCTAGAACAAATTGAGCTCAATTAAGCATTCGATTGGTTTTAAATTTCTTCTTTTCTTTATATGGCTTGCTTAAAGTAAGTCGCACTGGCTAACCTTTTGCCTTATTAAATTAACCCTGACCCAAAAATATTCTGGCCAGTAATAAATTCTGATATCGTAACCCAGCCAGTGACTCAATGTATTGTTTTTTTTTTTAATTTGGGTCTATTGTACACATGCTCACTCTCCAAATTCCCTATCGCTGTGGCCTTATCAATGAACAGCTAGCCAACTGTGAGCTTTTAGGTGTCTCAATGTTTACTCGTTGTAAATGCCAAGATATTGATCTAACCTAAATATATTTATAAATGACTAATAGCTGAGTATTGATGATATGTAACTGTGTAAATAGGTAGACTTTAATAGAAACTCGTAGTTACAATGAAATAATGTGTCACTTCCGGTTCTCTTCCCGTCCGCATTTACAACTACGTTGGTTATTTGGTGGTAAATCCATCTTCCAGCCTCGAGATTATCGAGGGCAAGGTGACGTCATGTCCCCACATTCCTACACATTAACCCGAAAATAAAACACTGTAAACGAGAATGAGCCAAGTGCAGATCATACATACATATGTATGTACATATATGTATGTACATATATTGTATGTACTGTAGCTATACCGATATCGGTTATCAGCTATTATAAGATCCACAACGAATTTTTGTACTCTTTTCCTTTGCATTGCTGGCTCATATTTATTGGCATTGCCATGAAACAGATAATACCGCTAGTTTGCGATACGGGTACGAGTACGAGGACCAACAACTATGCATACATAGGAAAATGAGTCAGGTGTAAAACTCACAAAAGAACACTACAGACCCGAGTCCCAATTTATGAAATCACTATATATTAGCCAACACACTACAATTTAAGCCACTCTGATTAGATAACAATCTTTTAGAGCTCTCAAATTTTAGTTTTCGAGGTGGTCTTGGCAATTTTCTGTAGCTGAGGAATTGCTTCATTTATTTTTTCGTACACATTAGCACAGTTCACTCTTTTATTGCAAAATATTTCCCTTTTTCGATTTATCACTCTTTGAAAGTCTATTTTCCATCTACCGATATCAATAGCGCTTTACCTTATTCCACCTGTTGAACTGTTCGGACTGAAATGGGATTTTTGAGAAAGTTAGTGCCTCGCCCAAGTGTGGTAAATGTGGTTATCTTTGGGTCGAAGCTTATCAGTTTTTGTGGCTATCTACAAATACTAATATGTGTGATAAGATATGGCTCGTTTGGGACTGGGTGAATAACTCGGAGCAAAATGTGCAAATCAGTTCTTCATCATATCTTCAAATCAGTTAAAATGGATTTTTCGGCGCTATTCATATTTTTTCTGATACGGCTTGATATTATTGATATATATCAATATCTATAATTTAAGCAGATGCTGTTAAATCAGCTTGGCCTACGCTTTTCAAATTTAAATTAAGGCGCGCGTTATCAAAGAGATAATTAGTGCTGTGAAACTTCAAGTCGAAATGTGGAAGTCACTATATTGAATAAAAATACGAAAAAAATATTTATTAAAATATATTATTTTGGAAATATCGTTATCGGTTGATGGCTCATTTATGCGTTGAAAATTGAGCCCAATTGAATTTTTATAATTCCAATAACGTTTGTCCACAATTATGAAAATAAAAAAAATCCAATTAGAAACGACAAAGTTAATTTAAACACCAAACAAATCCAATACCCATTCCGCCGCATGACATCCAATGGATTTTTATGTATTCCTCCAGACCAACAATTCCAATTGCTAGAAAAACACGTATTGTGACCACGGCGCTGCGGAAAACACATAAATTAAAATACACACTATCTCGCAGCAGTTAAATAAAAAAACCTCGAACAATGTAAGTAATGATACAAAATTTTCATAAGTAGGTTGAGTTACCTTCTTTGTGTTTAGGGGCAAGCATAGAACTGCGCAGCAAGATGCCATATTCATCGCCTTTATGGAAAGACATCCAATGATAGCCAAGAACTACATCAAGGGTGATAAACTGGCTGCGGAGGCTGCATGGAAGCGCCTTTCAAAGGAACTAAATACCGTGGGCCCTCCTGTGAAAGAAGCTTGTGAGTGGAAGAGAGTAAGTGCCGAGCAACGAGCAATCCACCATATGTTCCGTCATCACACTTGGCTCTTGATAGGTATGGAAAGACTGGAAAAGCTGCATTCGTAAAAAGATTACCAATAACAGGTTGGAGGATTCAAATGCTAGCGGCAAAGGCTCGCTGTATCAGGACACGCTCACAGCTCTAGAGGATGCAGTGGCCGTGATCTGTGACTTGTATGATATGGCAGACAGCGTAGTCGAATCTCGTCCAAAGGCACGTCCGGAAATATCAAACAGTTTGCAACTGCAGGAAATCAAGACCGACTACGATGAGGTCACAGCCACAGATGACGGTAAGACTATTTAAGTCGCAACCCGCATCAAATTAATATCCTATTTTGTATATAAAGATGATGAGGAAGATGATGAGTGCGCCAGTCGGATCCATCGTAGAAGAATGAGTGTGAAAATGGAACAGCGCATTAGCACTTCACAAGCTCCTGTCAAAAAGCGCAAACTGGTTCATAATGATGCAAGTGCATTTGAAATTGGAAACGAAAGCGCGGTGCCGATGCTAATGGACATCGCAAAGGAGCTTCGGGACTTAAATAAACAGACTCGCTTGAACGCCCAGCGTACAGAAGCCAATACAGAGGCGATCCTAGCTCTAGGCACGCAGATCTCAGACTTGATGCAGCAACAGCTCAAGGAACGCAAGCGGCTTAATGGTATAATGGAGAAATTTGTTCTAAAAATGGAAACAACCGACTAGCTAGGTAGTTCTATTATTTTTAAGTTGGTTTGTTAATGCACATATTTAAATTGTCCCTTGTCCCTCATGACCAACTATCTGACCAGGAAAGCAAGGCCTGTACTCTTATTCAAAGGGCCATAACATCTAACTAAACGGCTTGTTTTATAGACAATTCAATAAATGGTGTCCTTAAAGTTGGGCCATGTTGTGGGAAATTGATTAATCAATCGGATAAAATAATATGTTCAGCGGTAAGAGTCCTAGTTAGCTGGTGATATTAAACTGAATATCAAAATTGACGAATTTCATATCACAAAATATCACGGTATGGCAGCCCGCAGCAACTACGAATTGCACGAGTCTGGCAACGCCACAAAACGACGACAAATTCGTTTTATGCTGTTTTTGTTTGAACCTTAATATGTAAATAATCTAATAAAAAGGACTTCTGAAAACTTGCCAATCTCTTAACAAAATTTTGGTATCTATCGGATAAAATTATTTGTTTAGGGCTGAGAGTCCCAGCTAGCTGGTAATATTAAACGGAATATCAATATCGAGGAATATCAACGTCGAATGTATTGAAAATACAATCGATACTATCGTGATATTATCGGGCTGAAATAATTATTAAACAACCATTGAAACCTTTTAGGAACTTGTCCATTGTAAAAATTAGATGTCACCAGTCAGTTTGTTTACAAATTTGTCTTCGTATTTTAGAGCAGCCAATCCAAACATATCAAAAGCGCAACAACTGTAGCTCGATACTATCATGATAGTCGCAAAACCATCGATAGTAGTGGCTAGCAGAAAAAGATCGATACTATCGATAGTGCCTTCGATGGTTTGACACCTCTACTACCTGGGAATGTTTTGGTTTTGTGGGCAACAGTGACGTCACATGCCATTCGTTTACTGGTCTCACGGGCAGCGCAGAGGGAAAAGCAGCAATACTCTCCCTGGATGAGCTGCTTCTGAAATTCGACGAAAACCACACTGTGGCCAAGGATGCAATTATCAATCTCACGGCAGAGGAGTGCGCCATCAAAGTGTTTAATTTGGCCAAACGAACGGAGCCTGTAAGACGGGCAGATACTCTGTAAAGGGGACACCCTCATACCCCCCTTGATTACTTGCAGCCCTTGGAGCATGGTGCTCAACAATCTGACACGCGTAGAGAGATTCGTCCACGAAATATTCGACATTCTGGAGCGAGGCGAGCAGACGCTGCCACGGCTGGCCAGGGCCTTTTCCCCACTGGACTTTAACAAGATGAAGGCGCGTCTCCACTACCTGGCACCCATCTTTTGCAACCTGACGCAGGTGCCGAGCGGCCGGGAGCTGTGCTGCCATGCGCGTTACCATCTGTTGGAGAAGCTGCTGCCCTTCGCCTCGTACGTGGAGAATGTGGTGCGTCGCGGCGGCACCATTGGCATCCAGAAGAACGTTTGCTTCGATTCGGTCTACCACAACGGGATACTCGGCGAAGATGACAACACATTGGTGGCCATTCTGCAGCCACTCTGCGGCCCGGAAGAGTTTAGCGAAGAGGACAGCGAAATGCTGCCAATTGAGTTTCAGATGAGTCTACCCAGTTGCACAGCTAAGAAACGTCTCTCCCTGGTTCTTCCAGTAACTGCTCGAAAGCAAAAGAGCTGAAACAGATCCAGATGTGAGGAAAATGCTTCTGGAATGCCTATTCCAGTTGTGCTCCACGCGGCGCGGTCGTGAAATTCTGCGTGCAAATGTCGTGGACATTTTGATCAAGCTTGTGTCTTTTGTAACGCTTTCTGTTTTATTACAAAAAAGAGGAAGAAATTGGTCTTGATAACTACAAAAGCGTTGAGGTGCCCAGCCACCAATCATGCCGAGAAGTTTTTTCAGGAAGATGCCGACTATATTGAGAGTCTTTTAGATTAAAACGCGTAGAGTAAGTTCAAGTCATAGACGGTATTGAATCTTCAATTTATATATGCGGTTTTTATTCAGAAATGCTGATAGTTCATTCATTTTTTTTTTTAATGTTACCTTTGCGCCAAAATGTTGTACGCGCGCACTTAAATGCTAGAGAAACAATTTCGATTTCAATTCAATATCTTTTTTATTAGTTCAAGTAGCGCGGTATCTATTTATTTGATCTAATTATGCTCTATCCTTTTGAATTGTATATGTGTACAGTTCTCTTAAGTGCTAGATACGTTCTGTACATGCGTTCAAAAATGTCATGAAATTTCATTATTTGATCAATCATTTGCTTGGTCGTCGCCATATTTCAAGTTCTGCCGCTATAGCATCTTTATGTTTTATGTTTTGGCCTACGAACAGCCCACGAAACCTATATAACCTGATGACGACAAAGACGAGTTCTTATCAGTGATACGGAGGAGTCGCAACCAAACCGCAAGGCAATGATGAGCAGGAAAGCAATGAAGAGCAGTTTAAAACCGTTTAGAAAACGCAGCTCTGTAATATAACTACAAAGCAACGAAAAAAGAGTCCAGTCGTCTTTTGGATGAGGGTCAGCTGAGAAAGCAGGTCAGACAGCAGCGTACAAAAGACATTCGTAAATCACAGGAGCGCGATACGGCGGCCAAGCCGCGTAGGCTCGGTTTGTTTCGTTCTGAAAAGAAATAAATACGATTTCTGGCTGAATCATGACATGAGAGGATACTCTCAGCGCGTGTACTTTGACCATCATCTTCTTCACCACCGCTTTTCGTCATTTTGAGGTAAATCCATTTAAGTTTTTAACTTGTGTTTTATGTACTTGTGCGCAAATTGATGCCCGCACGCAATAGAGACTTTGCCGCCCACTCACCCTACCCTCAATATTATAGCAGGGTCCAGCCATCATTTTATTGCACTTGCAAACTTAATTAGGCCAAAATGCGGTGTGAACGCCTATTTCTGTAGAAGAGAGAATTTTCGTTTGGGCAGCTGTGCGAGATTTTTATTACATGCATCAAATGTAATTTGTTACAAATTTGATGTGTTTCTATTTTCTTGAAAACGGCATAAATAAAAGAAAAGTTGTATGATAGGGGATGGTAGGTGAACCTGCTTTTTCTGACGGTCTGCCAACTGTTTTCTTTTTTCTTCATGGGGTCCATCATCGAAATGCGTGGCAGGTTTTATGACCAGGTAACCTCTAAATTGAGCTGAGAGGGTGCGCAATTACTGTAAGCTTTCCTTTAGATTATCGACTAAACGAAGTTCTTAGTTTAAAATATATATTTTGTTAACTTTCATTTTTTGCAATTCAGTTTAAGAACTCGTCAAATTTTGTTATCCCCCTGCTTGGAAAAACATATGATACATACCAGTTCCTTTTCAAATTCACATAGTGCCAAGGTTCAGTGTGCTTAATTGCCCGAAGGAAAGTAGTTTAGTTTTGCAAACCATTTGCTGGGTCTCCAGATTAAAATATATTATTGAAATTAAATTTCCTTTCTACTCTTATGCATATGTACATATTAAAGATTTTATTGTCGCGGTAAATCTAGTTGAGAGTCAAGCAGAATTCAATATTCGAACTTAATATCCATTCGAAGCATTATACATTTTTAGCATAATAAGTACATCGAAAATAAAGTTTTTATTCCGATTAAACTCTCTTTTTTGGTTTTATCTTGCGTTCTTAAAATTTTCCCGTTTTGTCAGTGGGGGTGTTGTGGTGCCTTAAAGAGTATACGAGTAGTATTGCCTTAGGATTTCTCTCATTGTCATAAGCACCTTTTGTCTTTCTCTTGTTTGCTTCGTTAGCAAATTGAGCATTTGCATCGAAAAATATAAACATTTTGTATTTTTTATGATTGATGTAGATGCGATTCTCAATCTAGTTCTGTGCTATATTTGCGCATATTTAACAAATCAAGCGTCAAGTGTTTCGCCCCCAAAGGAGGGTGGTCAAATTTATTATTCAAATTTCCGCAGCTGATTTGCCTGAATTTATTATTAAGCATTACAGCAGAAACTTGAGTTTTGTTTTAATTCACTTAAAACTACATAAATTTAACTTTACATGCGAGGCGACAACTCACGTGCCCATGCCCCTGAGCGGCGAGTGTTGGCGTGTGAGCTTAATTTCCAATAGATACAAATATATCTACGCCTTGTCGCGCGCCTCTGTCTTCTTTCCGCCGGCCACCCCTTAAAAGCGTCGAAAATGTCGCCATACAGACTTTAGTTCACCTCGCTTAATTCAATGAAAAGCACAGTGTGAGACGACGAATAGTTAGTCCATCGATCGAGCGCAACGACAACGGTTCTTTCCATTACCATATCTTCTCGTAGTGCTTTATAACAGCTCTTCCGAAAATGATCTCCAATTGGTGTACCAACAGATTGGTGTTGCTGATGATGTCGTTGTCAATGTGTCCTTGGACTAATGCCAAGTTACGTAAGTGTCAAGCTGTGCGTAATGGGTCGGAAAGTGTGATTTCTTGTAGGATTTGATTGGGTCATTTCTCTATAAATATATAGTGAGGGATATTTATTGAATAAACGTCACAAATTCTATTCAATGTCCTTGAAAAAGCATTTGTTCCATTGGCTCGTATGTTAACCACACAAAAAAATTTGGTAAGCGAGCATTGCGGCGATAGCAAGTGACTTGCATATAAATATCGTTCGTTGACACCTGCAAGGTTGACTAGTAGAAAACGAAAAAACAGAAAAACTTATTCAAAAACGGTTCCAATAATTAAAGTAACTAAAATCGACAAAAAATTAATAATATATCTTTTAATTAAATCGTTCACAGCTTCTTCTATAAAACCATGTGCTCGTGATGATCCTCAGCTAGAACGCTGTATCATTAATGCAGTGTACCAGATAAAGCCGCGACTAATGCATGGCGATCTAGGAGATGGCTATAAAACACCACCATTGGAGCCCCTGTCTTTGGATAACATAGAACTCGGCCAAAGTAGTCAGTTCCAGGCTGTGTTTACACACCTTGAGGCTAGAGGAGGCAGCAACTTTATTATTGATCGTCTAATGTAGGAAGAGTTTTTGGCTAAAAAAAAAACCATCAATTAACCTATTGTCTCTTTACTGAAGTGCCAAGCCATTGGAAATATCTTACGATCTTTGGATAACTCTCCCGCGCATAGACTTTAAGGGAAAGTATTCTATGCATCTAAATTTGCTGCTTTTGGATATTAAGGGAAGAGGAAATATGCATGGATACGCCGGTAAGTTCTTACATTTAATTTACATATGAACAATTCGTTTAATTATAACCGATACTCATTATCAAATAGATAATGCTAAGGCTTTTGTCAAAATGCGTGGCACTCGCTATTTGCGAAACGGTAAGGAGTATGTAAAGTTCACCAAGATGACCATGCGCATACAATTTAAGGATTTTAAGTTGAACTTAGAAAACCTCTTTAACGGCGATCGGATTTTGGGAGAATTGGGAAACACCCTCATCAACAGCAATCAGGAATTATATCTAAATGAAATTGTTCCTGGTCTGGAGAGTGGTCTATCTAAAAAGTTTTTGGATGTGGCCAACGAAATCCTGGATACAGCTACATTTGATGAAATGTTCCCGCCTGGAAGGACTATCATTAATCCCATTTCTTTTCCTTCACTCTCATCGGGACTCGGTCCATCTATATTTGAACCGCCAATTGCTTCGCGAAACCCTGATGGTGGTATTTTAGATAATTTACCACCTAATAACGAGCACTTTAAGACCTTCACCCTTGAAAACTAAGTCTGAGTCTGTCAGTTTCGGCTTGCCGAATATAAGCTATTTTTTCTTTATAATTTTCAATCGTGAATATTCCCCTTAAATTTAAACCAATGTATGTACTCCCATGTGTACCAGTCTGCGGACGTACAGTCAGCCGTGCCACACGCTAATTTGCCTTAGAGCGCTTAATGCCCTACTCCATTTGCTGTTGGAGGTTTGAGGAGTAACTGGAAAAACTTTTTAATCCGCCACGAAGCTTACTCTGTTTTTGCATATTAAGCTAAAAGTTTTGAAAATGTGTAGTCACCGCCTAACGGCGCCGGGGGGACAGTTTAAAGGAAACCCACACACACTTCTCCAACATTACACCTGTTCAATGGGTCAGGGCACGTAGTTCCCTTTCAGTCTTCCTCTCTTTCCAACGTTCTTGCTTGTGATTAATCACCGGCAACGACAAAGATGAATTTACAGAGATTTTTTTTCGTAAAAGTTTTTACTTTCGTCTTGGCGGGGATGGGCAGTTAATTGCGTTGGACTTGGACTTGTGGCCAAGAAAAAGTGTTGCCTCTGTAGGAAAATTTGGGGTGGCCCTAATTAAATTCATGCGACGCAGCTGTCACAGGCAAGAAAAAAGCATTATCGACTTTTTAGGCGCTTAATATTTCAAACGAAAATGTTTTTGATGTAAACAGAGGGAAGTCAAAGAAAACCTTGGCAACATCTTCAGCTTCTGCGCTGTCCAATGCCTTGCCAAGTGTCGCCAGCATTAATTTCATTTATTAATTTTTAACTACGCCCGCGCAACAAAATAAAAGCAACTTGATAAATGGAGAGCTAGCCAGTGGAAAGGAAATGGCATTGGGGTGGGAGGAAATCTTTTGCTCTTCTTTCATTGTACGCGTCCCCATTTTTTTCTGCTTTCTTTTTACCATCGCTTTTCTTTACTTTGCTTTTTTTTTGTTAATTTTTTTTAATTCTTTGCTTTTCACTTGAAAGACGCTCGAAACGTGGAGATGTGTCGAGGCTCGCTAATGTCCTTTCTTTTATCATTAAGAAGAAAACGTGGGTGCCTTTTGGGGTTGGTTGGGTGGTGTGTTTTGGGCGTGGCATGGGCGTTCTCCCAGGTATGGACAGTGGCGAAGCGCAGGTATTTTGGCGGCCATTACTGAAAAAACTCACGCTGTCGGCTTAAGTTTCTAATGGTGATTCTTAACATTAAACAATGAAAGAAAAATATGAAATATGAAAATATGACAACTAAATGGAGCGTTAATAATTAATAAACAATTTGTATTAGGTTCATATATTTGTTCCAGTCTTAAAACCTTCTTGAGATTTGAGAATTTAAAAAAAAAAATAAGTTTGTAATAAAATATATATGACCAAAAATTGTTCCCTCTTTTGTGCTTTTTTATATTAAATCCTGGTGTTTTCAATATGATTTAGATCTGACTTATTATTGTTTCGTTTCTAGCTATCTGAGCGCAGTCGCAAGTGCAAACAAATCCATAATCCGGATAGAGATCCACAATAGTTGGCGAAACGACACGTTCTTCGAAGGAAGCAAACTGTCGGCGGTGATAAATAAATTCCAGACTGACCTTGTCATTGAATCGACGGTGTGGCTTATCGCTGAAAGGCTTGTATCTCTGGAAAAGCTCGCGTATGATTTCATTGGGGTATTTTATATAATTCCGTGGTATCGAATATGGACTGACTGTGTCATGGCGTCGAATAAGGGTTTCATCTTGCATTAGGGATGTCTTTACATTATCATTTTCCCACATTCCTTTTTGAATTTGACCAGTGTGCATATGATAGAACACACCCTCGCCATTTTTATATCCACGCGCAAAGTGTCCTTCGTAACGATTGCCATTAGCTAAGTTTTGGGATAATTTTTAGGCATGAAATCATATCAAGCTTATGAAAAATACAAACCATAAAACATGACACCCAAGCCATGTCGGAAATCAGTCTCCCACTCGCCCACATAAATGCCCCCACCTCCGTACCATTGAATGCCAAGACCATGTCGTCGATTCCTAAGCCAGTTTCCGAAGTAGACACAGCCATCGGGATAAAACTGTTTGCCCTCGCCGCACTTCATATCATCGTACCAACGCCCCGCATATATCAGCTGCAAATCTGAGCCACGCTTGCGCAGCATCGACCCAATCCCTTGCCGTTTGTTCATCAGCCAATGACCCTCATAGACGAGTTGACCATCGGGCTCCTTTTTATCAAAAAAGTACTTGGAAGTTCGCTTTGCCGTCTTCTTCACGCCCCAGCCTTGGTGCTGGTTGCATTTCCAGTAACCAGAATATGTGCCCCCACCAGGAAAGTAGAACGTTGCTCTTCTCCCAGTACTGCAAACAGGCTTGTTGGGGCAAAAATAGCGCTCCAAGCAGGTACCCATTCTATTTACAACAATTTGTGTATACTTTTATGCTTGATTTTTCTGGTGTGAGTATTGAATACTGAATATGTAGCAAAGCATGTCTAGTTGGTTATAGCCAACTTCATATTTAAACTAGTATCTAGTTCAAATTTAAAATTTAAAATTCAGCACATTCTTTTTTTTGTCATTTAAAGGAAATTTTCCCTCATTTAGTCTTCAGAGCACTGGTATTATTTCATTTTAAAATATTGCTGAAAATACACAAATTAAGAACATATGTACATATGTTTTAAGGTCCTAAAACATGTACGTAAAACATCCAATGTAGAAATTCCTTGGACTTTAAAACGCCCAAACACCAGTCCAATTTCTGCTTTTTTTATAAATGCAAAAGATCTGAGCGAAACGTGTCAGCAACACACTTGAAAAGTTATTAGGGTTAGCCTTTCTATGATAATGGAACATATAATTCACAAAGAACCGGAGGGGAGCAAAAAGGTGAAAGGTTTTGCGTGAAGTGTGGACACCGGATGGGTCTACTTTCAGTTCCTGTTTATGTCATTCAAATTATACGCTTAGTGTGGAAGTCTATGTATTTGTCATTCAGTGTGCCCGGTGAGCTAAGAATGTAGGAAATCAAAATACGATTGTCCAAACCAAGTAAAATGTTTCGGCAAAAAGATACGCGTTATTCAAAAACATATTAAAGTTCAACTTTCAAAGTTTTTTTCGGAAATCGTACGAATTTGAAGGTTTTCGAACGGACTAAGTAAAAGTACATAAGTACGCTATTGGATACAATACAGCATTCGTTTAATCGACCGGAAAAGTCGAAGAATATCTTTGAAATCTTCGAGTATATAAAGGCCCAAGGTTTCTTTGATTGAATAGCGATGTAAAATAACTTGACACACATTTTAAAGTAATAGTGAGGGTTTCAAATGAATTTAAGGAAAAGTCCAAGAAGTATCCTTTGTATTGAATTACAAAAGCTTATTGATTTTGCCTTTCATACCTACGGTCCGGAATTGATTCGGTTCATATTTTTGATTCGTTTATTCAGCCGGCGGGCCTCTCATTACAACCCCGACGGGACATTAGATCACGGGGCATAGGATACACTATCCCTTTTTCATTCCCGATTTAACTCATTTGCATAAACTGCAGCTGCAAAAAGTGTGGGGTGACATTTTTTGTATTCAAATTTTGTATAACTCTTTTGCCGCTCGCCACCTATACGTTCAAATACTAGTAGTTATATAATAAGAATTTCATCTCGAAATACTTAATGTATACTCTCAAAGGCAGAAATCTTAGGATAAGGACTGCTCTATTAATTAATGGTGACAGTCAAAATATAACACTATTAATAAAGAATGATTCGCTTGCACGATTTACTTTTCTAACTCAGCAAACGGAACGGATCAGTTCAGTTATTTTTTTTCATTTGGGGTGAGCAAGTGAAGCGGATTTTTGCCCATGGGCAAAATAATTGCAAGTGACAGGCGCTTTAATTTTTCTTCCTCTTCGACAGCCTATTTTTAGTTAAGGAAATCTGGGACGGAGGCCCGGTTGCCATGTTTGTGATAAACTTAATTCAGTGTAAATGAATGGTCCCATTGGCTGGCTGGTGGATAGGTCGATGGTGGATGAGGCGGGTAGAAGTTTCTGCTAACCACAGTTAGGGGCTACATTTTCTTCTTGCTTTTTCTTCCCATCCATCTTCTTGTTTTGATAAACTTCAAATAAACAAATCAGTGAAAGAAAAGCAAAGTATAGAACTCAGAATGGTGAAAACTTTTTACGTTTTCAGTTGAATGAAATGGAAAATTTTAATTGCTGTGCGGCGTATTGGAGGAGCGCTTGAGTGCTGCTGTGGATTTTTATCGCTAAGGACATACATACATATATGTAAGGAAATATACATAAATATATACATACATAGGTATATAAAAACTTTCATCAGATTCTGGTTACTTACAAAAACTGATCAGGAACCCCACCTCTGAGTAATTTAAATTATTTCAAAGCGCACACAAGCGCAAATGAGGACAGAGCGCGCATAAGAAGGACGCAAATTCCAATGATTTTTTTTTTCATTAAGCTCATGTCAGATTAGCCATAAGGAAAGAATAAGAGTGAGACAGAGAAAAATAAAGGAAGTTGGAGCTTGGTTGAGCTTAAAGACAGAAGGGGGCACACACGGGAGCCATAAATTATTTGCACCGAGCCAACCCTTGGAAAAGCGCGAAACCTTTTTTTTACATGGCCAGACGGAGGAACAATACAACGGTACAGCAGCAAACATTTGTTCTAAATTTGGATGGGATGCTCAATATAGAAAAATGTGAAATACGGTGGTTGGGTGGCGACGGCAACCTTGTAACGTGTGCCGTTGCAAAACGACACAAGTTCTTGCAATCGAATTGAAATGAAATATTCTCTATTGTCAATCGATGTATTTAGATGTACTCCATCGAAAC
Source organism: Drosophila obscura (assembly GCF_018151105.1). Taxonomy (NCBI): domain Eukaryota; kingdom Metazoa; phylum Arthropoda; class Insecta; order Diptera; family Drosophilidae; genus Drosophila; species Drosophila obscura. The sequence goes on from NW_024542737.1 coordinate 2,277,673, forward strand.
TAATAGAAATTAAAGGTACGGCTTTTCCTTTCATTTCAGGCAACTGCGACAAGGTATTTGGTTGCAGTATGTATGTATGTATTTATTTCAATAGCTCCTGATTTTGGAGAAAAAAAACTGTTCTCTTTTAGTTTGAAAAACATTTTTTATGAATAACTTGACATTATTCACCATGCTGTGTTTCGGATGGGGTTATTTTTTGTGCTTGCTTCTAGAATATAAATTTAAGCGGACCACATAAATAAATCCATCATGTAAAAGAGGAGAAAGTGAATGCGATAGGGATGGTTTAACAGCTCACTCAGTGACCGTCATTGCAAGAACGCCCTTTGTTTTAGGCATTCAACCCTTTGAAGCTCCACATTGTACCCAACCCTTGGACAAGGGCTGGACAGACAGCAAGTAACCAATGAGGATTCAAATTCTGGCTAACCCTTTTTCAACTAATAAGGGTGTACTTGGTGAGTGCCACACCCTCTGAGCTCACCAGATGGAGCCAATTCTTAAAATTTTAAAAGTTTGGGTTCTCTTACGTTGTTGTTTGTGCATTTAAAAACTTTGATTCACTTATTTGCATGCGCCAAAGTTTCTTCATCTGGAAAAGAAAGAAAAAAGAGAGGGAACCAAAAATTGTGCTCGAAACAAATTAACAGTCCAGTGATTATTGTCAAAAGCAAAGAACGAGGAAGGCAAAACAAGTGCCTATCGAGCGGTCTGCCCCACACCGCTCTTCCTTTCCTACCGAGCAATTCAAAAAATTAGAAAAGGGCATAATTTTAATGAACTTTCTTGTTGAGTTGTGGTCGCCACCCATATAAATGCTCCCTGGTAGTCGGAGCAGCTGTCGAAAAAGGACTTACAAGTTTTCATTCAGCTTTTCCCACTTGTCTTGGCTTTTGAGTTGTTTCGTGAGCCTCTTTGATGGGAGTTTGTTTTTCAAAAGGACTTTTTAGTGAAACCAAGAAAATAAAGCAAAGTTATAACATGCTGAGCTTGGTAGGTTAATAGAGAGCGGGGCAAGGAATCGCAGAGAAATACGATGATGGACCAGAAGGGCATCGTTCAAACTTCTCTGGCATTAATCACTTCCACTCAAATGATGCTTGGTCCTAATTTCACCTTCGCTAGCCGCGTGCTTAGTCCTTTTTCTATACAACTGTACATTGAAATGGGTCTCAAATTGCAGCGGCTGCATGCCAAAAAAAAGAAGGAGGAGAACACCTGCTTTTCTCATCCATAATTGCTTGGCTCGGCAGTTGACGACATTTCTAAGACTCACGCCTGACTGCTGCCAAATGAAGGACTGCCGAAACTATTCAAGGTGATACGCACTTATTATGCTAAACAAGATGGATAAAGATACGAGTATATAATTGATCGACTTGCAGATACTCAAAGGGAAAAGCAGCTGGCAGGTATTAGGTAACCAGATTAATGTACATAATTTTTGTTACATCTGTACGTAACATGCTAGATATATTATTCTCAAGTTTTGAAATTTATGTTCTTGAGTGGTCATGTATGTATGTAAATGTATACCTTCTATGTAAAGCCTTTTTAAAAATTCATTAGATCTGCCTTCAAGTATTTACAACGACATACAGAAGAAGAGTATCGTCTAATTGTTAGGAGACAACACACAAAATGATTGATTGGAGACCAGGCTGGACAGTCAGGTACCAAAGGACCTCATCCAAAATGCTCCTAAACACAATCTCGCCTAATATTTTACGCTCATTTAGGGCATTACAGAAACACAGCTAACGGATTTTGTGCAACGCACCCTGCTCCGAACAATGAATGTAACTCTTGAGCGGGCCCGAAAATAATTACAATTGCGGATCAAGGGATCACAATGAAGCGGATGGGAAAACTAAAACCAACGCCCGCTTGACATTTGGCTGCTAAACAAACAAATACTGCAAAAAAAGAAGACTGCAAAGGGACAGAATAAGAAAAAACTGTCAACCTTACGTACAACCTTATAAGGTGTGTAGAACAGGGGTGGAGAGCAGGTCAATCAAGGGATAGGGACAGCATGATGTTGAAACGCAGTTGCACTCCGGTGTTGCCTTTCCAGAGAGAAAAAAAATATTTTTTGGAATAAAAACTGAAATTGAAATTGTGTCATTTCATGCCAAGAGCTGAAGCGAGCGTAAGGGAAGTAGCAACGGCGGGGGACACATACACCTGGACTTCAAGCAGTTTTATGTCTTTTGTGTACTTTGCTTCCTCCTAACTGTCATTTTTAATTGTTTGTGTTTAACGGTTATCAGGCGTGGGCCGAGCCGACGAAGACAGAGAACAAATTTATCGAAATTTTTTGTTTTTCTTTGGGATTTTTATGGCCTGAACTCTTGACGTGGCCAGTTCCCCATTAAGCTTACTTTTAAGTGCCATTCTGCCCCATTCATCTGCGTCTCTTCTACTTGAAAAATTTGCGCATGCACAGCAATTTTTGTTTTGCCTTTCACTTTGTGTTTCATTCTCATTTTCTTCCTTCTCGGTATTCCAATCTTAATTTTTTGTTGTTGCTGCTTTGGGGTTGAAAATAATTCATTTATGCAAATGAGGGGGTGTTTAAAATTAAGCAAAGAGCACGTAGACCAAAAGTAGCGGTACCAACAACAGCAGGGCATGATACCGTGGCTATAATGAAGGAGCTGACTTGATGGGTGGTGGGTGTTAAGGGGATAAAGGGAGAGTTGGCAAGGGCAGTAAGGGCATTGAGAAATGATAGAAACAAAAGGTTTTTCGCTCTCCCAAACAGCACTTGCTCTCCCAAAGCACTCCCCATCAGAATCTACAATTTTTTTTTTCGTTGGATATAAGTTACAATTTGTAGGTTTTAATGGTGTATTAAAAGACATTGGGGATGGGGGCAGTACTTGGAGTGAGACTAAGTGTGTGTTTTTCCAAAATTGTTCTACCTTAAAATAGCCTTTGGCGACGGTATTCTAGAACACAATACTTACAAATTAGCCATATTTCAATTATATGTACTTTTCATGTTTCTGGCTATGGCAATCTTCAGCCTATATTGTTTTCCTGCTTTCTTGATAGGCAAGATAACTTCATTTATCAATCATCAATTTAAAATCACTTCGAAATGCATCGCTGTGTCAAAAAATAAACAGCTCATGATGGGTGGACAACTTCATACAGAACAAAGATGTCGGTCGATGGGTTATTTTCCCACATATATATATGTACATGCATATATGACCCTTTTCAGTACCAGTAACAATCGAAATACGAAATGTATAAAAAATGAGTATCTCGGCCTGACCGGATCCTGGCCAAACATGACATTTATTACGCTCTATTAGCGACGCGAGCCGAGTCAGAAAGAAAGCAAATCGAAGGGGATTGAAGAATGCATGGTGTTGCGTGTGTGTTGGTGCGAGGTCATGCGAATCCTTTACCATTGGGGGTGAACCGTATGTGCGTGGCGGTAGGTGAGGGCAACGATTTGTAATGCTTTCGATGAAAGATTTTTTTATGCAAATACAACACACATGTGATGTGGCCACAGGAGTATGGTGGGTAAGCCAGCACTAAATGTTGACGCGTGCTGCTCCTGCGGCCAACATATTCACATATGTGAATGCTCAGGAGGAAAGGAAGTGGGAGTTCAGCATGGAGTTAAACCAACGTATCGTATAAGGAGGGGGGCGCTGGTGATGCCTCCGGGCTCTTGTTTGTGTTTTTTCGTTCCTCTTCCACCACGCTGAAAGGTTAAATGTTGCCACTGGCACATAATTTTGTCAAGTGCTGTCAGGAGCTCTCACTCCCCACCACATGTGTGTATTGTTTGGGCGCCTTACGTGGTCAGCCTATAGTGCTTAATGGGAAATTAACAACTTAATTAATTTCAGTGCCATTTATCTTCAGACTGTTCAAGAAAAACTCCAACGTACGAAAGATCAACAAATTTCCACTGGTCAAACTTGGCATCCCCGGCCAGCCCTGCACTCGCGTCTCCTGCCACCGCAATTGAGATTTATTTATGCGCGTGTAGCCAAGGCAAATAAGAAGCTGGGTCTTTACCCAAAATAGTTGCTACATTTTCCTTTTCAACAAATTAGTTAGGGCATCTCCCAAATATTATTTTAAACTGAAATTTAATTTGTTAATACATATTATTCATGACTTTTGGAGTCGCAGCCACCCTCCAACTTGGCTTATCGCAATGTCTTGTCTGGTAATATGAACTATAAAATATTCATATGCATCTTACCTGTACCAAGGAAACACATTAACAAAATTTGTGTGCGTGGCCTAAAACGTCGTCGAAGCCGTCGTTGAACCTCACTGGCACTCATCTAATTGCATTAGAAGAAGTGACTGAAACAAGCGCAGAGTCTGTCCGAAGGGCACCCCAAGCACGGGCTGGGGGAATTGCACTTTCTAGCTTGATGTTTGCTAGGCATATGTTCCTATATAGCTTGTCAGCTCGCAGTCCCCACCACCCTCGCAGCTTGTCTGCCTGTCGGCTGCTTTTCAAATTTGATGACATTTTTATTTTCTACGGTTAGTAGTGGGTGGGTGAGGTTGTTATTAGTTTAATATACCTATACTGCTCTGTGCTGCTGTTTTCCGCTCCATCATGCATACCTCTGACTGGTCTTTTAACGCTGATTTTCGCAAAAACAAAAACATTTTTATTTTATTTACCCGTGTACTTTCTGTGTTGGTGTTTTTTTATGGAGCAGCTTTTAAGTTTTTATAACTGGCATAATTGGCGTAATTGGTTTGGTAGTTTACTGTAGATCAGCTCTAAAAGCTTTTCGCTGTCCTTTAAATATACACATGAACAGCTTTTAGGCTCGAAACAAATTATTTAAGAATTATTATGAGTGTGCGATGAACAGCTCATCCATCCCATAAAATAAGATGCAAGTAATATTGGAAAAATTAAAGAAAACTGTTGAGATAGACAGAAAGCGCAGACTCACGACTAGAAGCGAAAATAACAAACTTAATAACAACTCCCTCCACAAAGAAAGCGCCAAGGGGAAAGAGTACCCACAGCCAGGCTGAGAGAATGAAAGATATGTATAAATATATACGTATGTATGTAGATATGGGTGGAAATATACAGAAGACTCCTAATGAAACCCATGCAAATGAACAAAGGGCAACATGTCTTTACCACACATACAGCCGAACACATGCAAGGCATGCTACATCGTCATCAACATCCTCGGCAAGAAAATCAAAGCAGCAAATGAGATAAAAAGAAAAAACCAAGCGAGAAGCCAAAGCTAAGGAAACGCATTCAAAAATGGAAAGAGAAATGGAAAATTAAAATATCGATCAACAGCGGTGGTAACGAACTCCAACCCCTTTAAGATGTCAGATGGGAAAGAAGGCAAAGGCAAGAAAGGTCTTTCTCTCCACGTGTATTCTAAGGGGAAACCTCGACGTGCGCTCTTAAAATTAAAAGCATGTTTGATGAGGAAATTGAACTGGCATATAAGAGCGAAACTCTGGTTTTTGTGTATGTTGTCGACGACTTGGATTTTGTTTTAAGTTATATTATATATGATAAAAATGTAAGACGTTTTTGCTTAAGAAGAGGGTGACAAAGACGAACCATCGATCTCCGCTTGCATTGGGAGAGGGAGACGAAAACTCGCTCTCCGTTTGCATTTGGAGAGGTAAGCGAAAACGTGCAGAAACGAATGCACCAATTTACAATAAGAGCGGAGCGAACAATTGGGAAATAAAGAGGAAGAGAAAGAGAGCATGGCGTGGAATGAGAGAAATCCTTTAGCTTCCCTACGCATCTGCACCGCTCCGTTAGCTTCCAAAGTCAGTTTCAGTGCATGAGTTTTCTTCGTGAGTAAAAGACAATGTGAGGTGACGCTTTCCAAATCCCCGAAAATGTTTTGCGCTCTCGTTTGGTGTGTGCGCAACCACTTGATCAAAATATGCGAGTGGCGTGAAAGTATGCCCTCTGATGCCTCACCTAATATTAATTTACACCAACTTTTTCCTCTTATTGGAAATGGCACTTTTTAAATCCATTTAGGTTGTGCTGGAAGGAAAAGCAACAGTACAAGATCATGAGCATACGGTAAGAGAAAGCTTATTATGTTATGTTGTTCTTCTGGTTCAAGAGCATGTTATATTTTTCTTTGTTTGGACTATTTATCTAGTCAAGTTCAAAGCAATTAAAGTCACATGAGCTTCGTAGCTTTCTGTAAGATGAAATCTTCTGCTCCAATGGTTGTAACTTGTATTGCAGCAAAGCCATTTTAATTGCAATGTTTCAAGTTTTTACAATTCTAGTTGAAAATCTATTTGGGTTCCGCCACTAGAAAAGTTTTGATTTAACATTTGATTGCGCACGAACTCTGGATATCCAGGCAGTTGCTGAATTAATTCCTCAAAGCTGAGTACGGCTTGCTCCCATCGATATCATTCGGTGTTTTCATGCTTCTCATTTCTGTTAATTTCATTCACCCTTTGCAAATGAGCTAAATATGATGAAGATGGGGTGTACGACGTAAGGAGTGGTCCACCCACATGCACCCCAACAAAATGTTCCATATTATCCCCTGACGTCGACGTCAACGTCAACGCTGGCTACGCGGTTATCGCCATCGTCGGCGTGGGTGCTATTCAAATTCTTTACTCTCGCTTTACACGCGCGATTTTCGTTGTTTTCGCTTTTACATTTTTTAATAGCAACAGAATTTTTCCTTGCGCCTGCCTCCGTTGCAGGGTGGCACATTTTTTACAATAACCCCCACCCACGACAAGACAACCCTGCCAGCCACTCTCGTCTGTGCGGGCTTGGCACTTAAAACGGTTGCCAGAAACTTGCTCTGGTGATTTTGTCGCTGACGCCTTCTACTCCCATCCCCCGCACCCACTCCGCTTTCCACGCGTCCACCCATTCCAACTTGCGGGTATTAAACTTAGTGTTGATAGTGTAATTTTATATTTAAAGGAACCAGCTAAAAAGCGTTAGGGTTGAGTTCTGAGTGTATTAGCTGTTGTGGTATTGTTTCGGGGGTAATTTTTTCTTAGCGGAGCTCCCTAGCGCATATTTTCTGGGAACGAGTAGAACACAGATCGGAGAGATCGCATTGTATAAACATATGTATAAAGACTGTCAACTTTTAGCTATTACTATAATTACTCTTTTACTCAACTCTTGCTTTTGGCTAATTTTAAGCTGTCCTTATGACCAGAAATCTTCTGTCTTGTGACAGCTTCCCTTATCCCTTGCTTGTTTAAATAGAAATTACTTCATCGATTTTTTTTTCTCCCATTCCATTAATTTTTTCAAAGAAGCCGCTGGCAACAAGCAGAGTGGAATGAAAAAGTGAGCCTGCCGCCAACTTCCGCCGTAGTCACCAGGTCCATCCTCCCTCCATTTGCTGTAGCTACCGAGTACCCACAAATGATAGAAGAAAAAACCTCTGGCACACTCAACTTTTCTGAGAATTTTTTTATTTTTAAGGGTAGCTCTCAAGTTTTTTTTTCTTTCTTCCAGTGCGCATCCTTTCGTATCCTTGCTTGGTTGCCTAATGAAAAGTCCCCGTCAATTACAAGAAAAGCCACGCGTCGCCCAAACAAATTAAAAAAAAAATTTAGAAAAAAGGTAAAAAGTTACGGAAATATGCAAAAAAAAAACATGACCAAAAGTCAGAAAATAAGAAGGTTGCTTGTTCAAAGTCCAGTGCAAGCAAATTTGAGTCAAAAATGTATCTTTCGGGAGAGAAACAATCAAATTGAATTGTTAAGCATTAAAAATTATGAAGAAAAAAACACACAGTTTAAAAAAACGAAGGCGTGACTGGGAATTATAGTCAACTATTAAGTATTCGGTAGAACAACCCTATCCGACGCTAAAATCATGATAGTTTCGCTGATTCTTTCAAGGTGATAGTCACATGAGAATTTGGTAACACTTTCGTTAGATTTCTGCCTTGAAAAGAAGATAAGATATGTCTTAAATTTTGAGTTTTGGGGTACGGGAGGCTTATTTCGTTTTTTTTTATCAATGTAAAATAAGTGTACTTCAAGAGATGGTCGGAAATATCCTAAAATAAAATCTGACACGATATAATCTGTACTCAAAATTTCACGATTTGCGGTATTAAAGCCTTCTCAAGGTCAGAACTTTTTCTTTCAGTACAATGTTAGGTCTTATGCCAAGACCTTTGTCTTCCTGCTGTGCACGTGTGTTTGCCAGTTTTTCAATATGTATTTACCTCATATGATGTCACGGAATGAAGTTGATTTCTTATACCAACTATTGGGGCCCCATGGGTGGGGCAATAGAAGCGTGCTCTGTTTCTGTTTGTTTGTACATGTGTCCTTCTCTTCAGATTGGCCGTTTTATTTGTTAAAGGCATTTGGATCAGAATCTGCTTGAAACTGTCCAGAGGGCCAGCGGGAGAAATCATCACCGCAGGACATGGCAACGCCAATGGCCAGCTGTCAGGGACAGGATTTAAGCCCGCAAGCCTTTGAGTTTTTTGCGTTTACCTTGGCAAGCAGCTGTCCGAATTGCTAATAGGCGTAAATGAGACGCCCAATGAGGCAGAAAGAAACTGTTGAGGAAAAACTAATTTCCGCTGCATACAAAGATGAATGTCTTCAAATACACGACGTGTGCCAGAAGTATTCTTTGCGCAAATTCCATGTCTGATCCCTCTGCGTGTGCGGCCCCTAAACAAGGATTATCGTCGTATGCAAAATGAAAAATAGAGAACAATGAAAACTTCAAACTGCAGGCAAGTCAATAGAACCGAAACCCTTTTCAAATTGCTAAATTCCAATCCCAGGTTATGCATACATACATATATCTGCATATATGTAGGGTGTAATTTTTTAAAGCAGCCGGCATTTGCATACCAAAAAAATTAAATATCCGAAAAAAAGTGAGACTGTTCCTGGCAGGACACACGACAAACGCACCCCTCGTGATTTTTTCCTTTTTCCTGTTACCCAGACAACGTTGAAAGTCCTGCGGCTGTGGCTGGGACATCGACAACCCTTTAGCACTTTTTAAAAAGGGTTTCCACAACTTTTAATTTGCATTTTGTTGCTTTGTGTTGCTGTTGGGATTTCAAAATCAAGTTTAAAAAAACTCACCCCAGAAGTTGTCGGGCTCAGGCTTTAGCCATAAAAAACAAATGCTCAATTTTTTAGGTACAGTTTTTTCATTCGGAATTTGACAAGTGAATATTCATGTAAACTGTGCAAGGGTTAAAACTTAAGAGAGATGAAAAATAGGTAAAAAAAAAACGTGGGTACTTTAACATGTGCTCCGGCAGAATAGTTTGGGATGATGTGGGTAAAGAAAAAATGTTTTTAGAAAAATGCAGGCTGACAAAAGGGTGATGAGTGGAATATAGGTCGTAGTAGATCGTAAGTGGATTCGTAACGGTTATTTTTAAAACGTTATCAAAAATATTTCAGGTCCTTATTCGTACATACATACATATGTATGTATGCATAGGTACTTCAGGCATTGGCTTAACTTTGACTAATAAACATCTTATTTTATCCGCTTAGAATACTCAAAACTAAAAAAAGGTACCCTTATAGTAAACTCCAGGGTATCATAAAAAAAAAAGACATCCTCGTACAACAGCACTCTACGTCATCAAAGGGGTAAGAAAAGCACGCAGCCTTGCATGCAAAACGAAAGTTAATCACAAAATACATTAAGGTGGATATAAAAAATAGATGAACAAAAAAATGAGGCAGACGCGCGACTCGATTTTTTTTTCCTGAGAGGGGTTAACTTAATTTATGCGCATCGTTGAGTTGGCAGCGTGGCAGTGACGGTTGCTGAGGCACTACATAGATGCTGGAGCTGATTATGCAGCACGGCAGCAGCACGAAATGCTTTCCTTCGTTTGCTCAATTTTGTAATTTCGAAAATATGCCGCAGTTCATGGAACGTTCTATAGGGAACGGAGGGGTTTAGCTTTACTGAAAATTATTGATTTATGATTTTTTATTTTACAGACATTGACTCGTTGGGATGTGTTGGGGTGGCGATAGTCCAACAAAAGTTGGACTCTAATTTCGGCTTCTCCATTATTATTTTTGTTAGTGTAAACCATTATCAACATTACGGTGAGGCATTTTCTTTCTGCTCTAACAAATTTAATATGAAAGCATTTAATATGCTTCTCCATTCCCCAGAATCCCTTCCTTTAGGGACACTTGAAACACCAATTAAAAATTATAAGCAGGTCCGCTCAAGTCAAAGGCTCTCCCTTAAAGTACTTCCCATACATATAATACCACCTTGATGAAAAACATTCAACATTAAGAAGGAAAAACTGCGTGGCCACCTGCGCAACTCGACGCCAAATGATGCCGTTAAGATGCTTATAGCAAAAGAATTGCGGCGAGTGGGGAGTAAATACTTCAAAAGGCATTTGAAACAAAAAAAACGAAACAAAATGAAAGCTAAGTTCCCCACTCCCGCAAAAGGGGGTGGCGTTGAAAAGGGGTGGCAAACGAAATTAAATTTTGTACTTCGCATAAACTTAATTACTCGCCATGGCCGGCAGGATAAGACGGGTGGAGAGGAGAGGGATGGCAAGAACGAAAGACTACGGAGAGTTCTTCCTGCTCCTGAAGAGAGCCCTGCGCAGTCGCGAGATTCGCTTTCGCTTCGTTCATTAATGGTTGCGCTTAATGGGAAATATTAAATTATGCCCGCGCTGCATTGTGCTGTTGCTGGCTTCATTTTAGGTCCTTTGATAATTTAACCCTCCAGGACTCCAGGAAGCCACTCGGAGACATCTTTTGTCTTTTTAGTGGGATCCTTGCTTTTTGTTCAGTGTCAAACAAAGTCATTTTCATGTTAATTGCACGCCATTTTGTGCCTTTGGTCCTTGACTCGGTTGATAGGCTGATTATCCTTTCATTTATGCAAAGTCCTAGCTCTTGTTAATTCGCTTATTTCGTTGCCGTCTTCCTGGTCCGTGAGATTGCCTGCATCTTAATTAATGTTTTCCTTGTTGTTATGCAAAGGAGTCTACTTATTAAAAGGATACGACGTCGAGTCCCGCTTCTTCCCGGGCCAATTGGTCCGGATATGAAAGGTAATTAAAAAGTTTTTCAGTGCTCTGTTAAATTACGCTTTGCATATTAGGTGGCGCCTGGCTCTAAGAATATTCGCAAGGCCTGGCTTGTTTGCCTCATACTGATTCCACATCGAATACATATCTGAAGGCTGTCAGCTGGCTGCTGGCTTTTATTTTGTTGTGACGAGTATATTGGGATATAGCTGCAAATTAGTTAAAAGGCTATCTGAAACAGAGCTCGCAACATGCTTTATTCCTCTATGATGTGCCTTTTACTCCATAAGCGAATTACATTTCCATTAGGACATGCCCAGGACTGTATGAGTAAAAGTTAGTTACTTAAATGAAAGTAAGTGCGCGACATTATTAAATAATAAGCAGTTCTGAGAAAATCCTTTTAGGCCCATACATGAGGTAAATTTGATTTAAGAGCATGAAAACTGTCCTCTTACTGGGACATCGGATACGAGTAAAACTGACCTCTATCAATCGACTTCATCCCTTCCCGTCCCCTTATCTGTACACAGAAGACCTGAAGAGTATGTTACCGATTTTTTGCTTTGCATGGCAAGCAAATAAAAACAAGTGGGGAAAAGAAAACCCACAACAAATCGCTTAAATCGCATCAACAGTTTGCCAACACTCACAGGACCACACATGCATAACAGATACGAGAATGTGTAGTGAATGATAGCTTGTTGATAGCTCACTTTTCTTCGCACACAACATGTCAACAACCAGCACTCCTCCCCACAGTTCCTCCCAGCCCAGCAACCAGCACCCCGTACATATGATTTTCAAACGTTTTCCTTTGCCTTTTCACTCGCAAATTTTGTTTTCCATAAAAAAGGGGGAAGAAAGGTTTTGCAGCGGCTTTCCCAAGGGAGTAACAGTAGAACACATGAATATCGCGTGTGTAGTGGCTTTTTGTCTGTTGTTGTTGTTGGGCAATTGCCGTTTCCGTTGTCAAAGTCGTCGCGGTTTATGCATGTAAATTTGTCGAAAATTGTCGAAAATTTGTGGCAAATAAAAAATAAACATGTGGGAGAGGACGGAAGAAGTCGCATTTTTCTAGTGTTTACGTAATCATCAGCATTCTTATCATAGAATTGAAATTACTGTTGGATGGGCGGTATTGCTACCGTCGGCATAGGGATAGAGTTGTGCAATTTGAGTTTTATGGAAACTCATGTGTTGAATAGTCCGAGGGTGAAAAGTGGCGGGATTTTCGTTTATGCAAACCATATGTGACAAGTGGAGTGGGGAAACGTGGGAATTTTGTTGCTTACATGAATTTTATTGTCAAAGGTCGGTTATGCCTAATTCTATTAAATATTCATATAGGTAATTTTGCCTAGTGCCTTCATTTTTAATTGCTGTCAAAGCAACAAATACCGATAAGTCGAAGTGCTTTCTATATAATTTCTTAATCGGTTACTCAGCAAATGTGACGCGACTGAAAATGTTTAATCTTAAAGATTTTTACTTGATTGTGAGGGTTTTGCAACAACCAAACCTTCACTTCTCTCCTTCCCCTACTTTCTACTCTTGCTTGCGACATTAATACCATGAATAATATACGCTCATTTCTTTTGCTTTAGCGTTGGCGTTTTCTTACCCACTTCCTCTTCCTCGCCCTCTTTCCTTTTTGTCCTTGCTTACTTTCCTCTAATTCCAAAGGGGTTGTTTGTAATTTTCTTTAAACAACCTTTCCTTCGGCTTTTACGTTGCTTTTCGTCCAACTCGAGAGAAACAAAAACGGAAAATATAAAAGTAAAATGAGTCAGAGCAAACGCTGAAAGCTGCTGCTTGGAAAAGCTTTGCCACAAAGGGGGTCTGACGGGGAATAGAGTGTGGGGATGCAAAACGTCTCAATGAGTTTTACCCTCGGTGCTTGATAATGAGCAGAAGGGAAGAAAGTCAGTCGAAGACGAAGGATATGAAGGAGCATCAGCATCGCCCCACCCCCATCCATACCCACATCTCCGACCTTCGTTTGTGCTCTCTTTCTTTTGTGGCTGCGCTCATCCAGCATTAAACTCTTTGATTAAAGCAAAGGTTGGAGAGAGACGCCAGTATAAGCGACCATCTCTTTTTAACACAGACGCAGGTGGCCTATGCCGCCATGCCTGAAAACAACGAAGGTGGCTGGTGGGCTGGAGGGGTTGGCGGCGAAAAAGCGAAAGCACTTCGTATGCAAATGAGTTTGTCGTTATCGTTGCTGCTGACGCCGCGGTCGGCGTCGCAGTTGCTGCTCTTCGAGAGGGTTGTTTTTCAGTTCTACTTTTTTACTTTACTATACCTCTTCTTGTTCCCCTTGTGCTATCGGGTTTACTTGATAAGAGAGAGCAGAGCTCGTAAATTTCAACCGAAAAGGAGTAGAAATGCTGAATGTGAAATTATAATGAGAGTTCTTGTTTTTCATTATTTTTAGCTCTCTCTTTTTGGTACTAAAATTTTTCGCAACATGCTGTGCTGTCCTTCATCCTTCTTCCACTTTCTCCGTGGCCGGCGTGCTGTGCAACTTTTTCGTCGTGCATCGTCTTGGTGAGCAGATCTTGATCCCGATCCCTGCTAATTGTGTTTGCCAAAATTTGCATGCCCTGCCAGGCACTGCCGGGGGTAGAAAGAGAACCGTAACAAGACCATGGACTCAATTTGGCATAGTCTGTGCCTATTCGTGCAGCATATTTTCTTTGCTTCTTCAAACCCTTTGTTCTGATCCTGATGCAACTATTGTTCATTTTTTTGTGCCATTTAAGCAATCCTGGGTGGCATCCTGTCAACTTTCCAAGTAAATTTACCCTAGTATTTCATCTATTTAAACCCGAGTTGTATACATATAGATATGTATATGTATTACCTAAGATGTCCTTAAATACTCTTAACAATAGTTCACATAAGGATAGAATGGTAGCCGACCTGAAGACGAAACGGCAAAGTCGTGATATTAATAACACTCACAATTTTATACATTTAATTGAGGCGAATGGCCGCGGGATAATGAATCAACCGGGGCTCAGATGTCGTTTCTACAGCCTCCCCTTTTTCACATTCCATTCCATCGTCCATTGCACTTGAGGCAGCTTATTAGAATTGCTTGCTCCGTTTGGCGCCAAGCTTAGACTGGTCGAGTCGAGTTCTCCGTACTTGTCCCTGCTCTCTTTTTCGGATTTTCGGACTCTGGCGAATCGCGGGTGAGAATCATAATTTTTCAATTTGAATAATGAACAGCAGTTGGCGGCCTCGGTGGTTCGCTGCCAGCGAAGCCTTTAAATTTATTTTGAATGCCTTTTATTTTCTTAGGGTTTTCTTTCTTTTTCTACACCAAAAGAAAAAATTCTAACAGCCAAACACTCGTAAACTCATTTGAGAAAAAATTTGTCTGCCTCCCAGTCCAAATAATTTTCTTGAAAGCTAAAAAGGAAGATGAAAAGGGAGAGAAAAAAGAAAGTGAGACAGAGGGGAAGACATGTGGGAGTGTAGACTACACTTAACAAAATTTTAAACACAACTAATTACTATTTCATAGCACATACGTACATATGTATAAGTTTGTACTTACATATGCATCCTCATTATTTTTTTCTTTATATAAAAAGATTATAGTAAAAATATTTACGTTTCGAATCTTCATCTTCCCAACCCGATTTCTTTATGTGTACGCTCCCACATTTCGGTGAGCGCCAAGCGAAGAAAGGCTAAAATGCTAATAAGCAGCACAGTACGCGAACTTTTCTCTCCAACCCACTTTCAATCTCCTACTCCTCTCTATGTAAGCACATAAGACGCCCTCTATGTATTACATGGTGCGTTTTTTTACATAGAGGCTGCCAGGACAAGATGAAGCCTTTTTTTGGCTGTTGAAAGGGGCACAAAGAAGTGGAGGCGTCAGTTTTTCTGGGAAGTTGAACGGGGAGCGGTTGGATGTATGGGTGGATTGGCGGTGGGAGTCGACTTTCCTTCGTTTCGTTGTAGTTGTTTGCTCTCTCTTACTGGAGATTAAATGGGGAAAAACACTGTGACATTTTCTGGCTGCGCGGCGCGTTTTTTATTTCTTTTTCTTGCTCAGCTGCTGCTTCCTTTAGACGCAAATTCAAATTCCGGTAAGGGGATGATAGGAGAGGAGACGTTAGGTAATGGGGAGGATTGGAGAGGGTGGTGGCGACAGCATTAGTGGGGCGTCTTGTGGCAAATGTAAAATAATGCGAAAGGGCTTCGTTTGCATAAATTAAAAATTTATGTAATGCTGCCCGTTGTCGCCTTCTGGAATAAAGGAACAACCTTGGGTCTCCCGCTAATTTTCTCTTTTGCGGATGGGTTGTTTCTTAGCTTATTGATTAAAAAACTCTTCGTAATTTTTTTAACACAATAATGTAATAGATGGATGTATATATATTTTTCCTTTTTTTTTTGTATACACAAAATTCACTTGAAAACATAATACATTATAGTTTAAAATGAATTGATAAATCTTAAATACATATTTGAAACAAATGCATATTTTTGTGGTTTTAATGCCAGCAAGGACAGCAACAATTAAATAGAAACTCATGAAAACTAACCTGATAGCATATACTTATCATATGAATTCATACTATTGAATCATATATATTATGATATTTTTTGTTAATTATAATTCTTCTAATTCTGATTTTTTATGTATTTATTAGTTTTTCAATGACTAAATATCAAAACTAGTAAATGGCGCTTGTTATACTCGTATGATTAGGCTCGTATCTTTTTATATGATTGTATATTTATGTATTGCACAATTTGAGCTGCAAACATTATGATTCATATTAAGTATAATATTTACATGAAAATTGACTTTGCACTTATATACATACATATGTATGTACGTATATTTTAAGTATTTTATTACACCTAACATTTATGAAGCTAAGGTTATATATTGACGATTTTATTCGTATAGGTGTTAAATGTACATAATCAATATGAAACATGTGTGAGGTCTTTTGTGCCATGCGCTGAATTTCGAAGGATTCGAAAGGCGCTCACTATTTGATTTTATTTGTTGTAATCATTTAATCTTGAGGAACTTGTATACCATACACTTGAATGAACAAAGAAAATTACACAATATTTTGTTGCATTATTTGACTTTAAAACGTCCGAACTAAGGATACATCGAAAAGTTTAATTACCTCTCGATGAATTGAACCAAAGATTGCACTAAAAGTAGTATGTAGTGTAAGTTCATATTTCTGACTATATACACAGGGTTAAATATGTACAGAGAGGGAGGTCTAATGAATACTTAATATTTACACTTAAATTGTATTTCATCAAATGCTCGAAAATCGTTTTATTACTACGCCAATATCCATATAAAATATGCATCAAAATTACTTTATGTATAACTTTTCTTTTCCTTTTCGATATTTTTGTCTAATGTTTGTATATAAATTCAGTTGAATTGTACGATTGCCAAATTGTTGTATTTATATACGATTTAGCTCACAACAATTTTGATACAAAGAGGTTTTTGGAGGTATTTGGTTATAGCATTTTTTCCTGTTTACTTGGTTCAAGACTTACGATTAGAAACTGCATATTTTCACTTTTGAAATATAATCGACTACATTTTAACATTAAAGTTATAGTTTACTTATTCAGCTATGTCAAATGGTATTTCGAATATGGAAGAAGAATGTGCAATAGTTTTTTCTACTGTTACTTATTGCCCTAGACCATTTGCCTTTTAACGAAAAAGAAACTAATAAAGTAAGATCAAATGTATAATTTTTTTAATTTATTTATTTTTCCATTGCATTCAGCAACATTTCAACTAAACATGAATTTGAATGGGAAGATAAAATTAATATTTTCGGCTTTAATAAAACAAGATCGTGCAATATAATATTAGGAGCTAATCAGTAAAAAAATGTTTTTTAAATATTTATGGCAAACAAAACAAATAGCGTACAAATAATTTTGTTTTTATTGTTAACTTAAAGTTAATTTTGATTTAATGTTGATTGGCATTGCTTTCTTTAAGAATTCTTTAAAATATATTAAAATAGTCTAGTCTATTAACCATTTGATAAATTTTATGTTCTTGGTAAGAGTAAAATAGTATTTTTGGAGCGCTGTATAATTTACAATTGGCAGCTGCATTTGCTGGGTATATACAATTTTGACTGAGTTGGGAATAATCTAAAACTTGTAACTTAACGTAAGTTAGGTGTTGAAAATGGCACAACATGTTCGGTACGTTTTGGTGGGTTTTGGCAGGGATAAGCTTTTGGCATACTTAGCTAATTTTGTACAAATTATGTGTTTTTTTTTAATTTATGTGCAATTATTTCGCTAAAATATCTATATTTTCCTTAGTTTGTTGTACTTAGCATTAAGTTCCTGTTGCAAAAGATATTTACTTTACACTTTTAAGCTGCATTTTGTTTAAATATTTTTGTGGATTTTTACCAGTCAACTTCATCTAATGAAGTTTGGTAAAGGCTATGTACAATTTGGGCTTTGACTGATTTATTGCTGACGCAGATATAGAGCAGCTGCATCATCCAGATCGTCCAAATCAATGTCTTCGTTTTGTTCTTGTGATTCGGTGGAGCGGGGCGAGTGCATGCTGAGATCCTCAGGCTCGGTTTGCTCGGGCATTTCACTGCGTACATGCATTATTTGGGGAGGAGGTAGACGAAATACACGTCGTATATCTTGAGCCTTTCGACGGGCCATGCTATTGCTGCAGTGCCCATCTACTGAGCTGGCGCCATCTTCAGACAAATCCAAAGGAGCTTCATCCTCCAAAGAACCTTTTTCGAGATCAACCGACTCATCAGAGCCTCCATAGCTTGCACACATAGCGGCAAATTTATTGGCGGACGGCTCCAGAGCCATAGAGGTGACCGCCATGGGAAAGTCTCCACTCATTGCAGGTGAGAGGGCCGGAGTGGGTGGCGACTGAATGCCACACTTGTGATTCATCAGGTGGTGACGCCGACGGAATTTCATATGGCAACGGTCGCACTCAAAGGGCTTCTCACCATTGTGGACCAGCATATGAGACTTTAGCTGATTGGAGTCACTGAATTTACCATCACAGATTTCGCAAGTATACGGACGCTCCCCAGTGTGAACGCGCAGATGACGCCTAAGGTTGGCCACCTGCACGAATTGGCGATCGCAGTGGGAGCAATGATACGGCTTCTCTCCTGTGTGTAGACGCATGTGGGTCTTCAGATGATGGTCTCGGGTAAAGCGCTTGTGGCACTCTGGACATTCGAAAGGCTTCTCGCCGGTGTGTGTACGTTCGTGGTTCTGCAGGACGTGCTTGTAACCAAAGCTGCGAGAGCAGATCTTGCAGGTGAAACTCTTGTCGCGTGACGGATCTTTGGATGCGACGCCAGTAACTCCCGCACCAACGCTTCCTACTTCGTGTGTAGAGTTGGGCGAGCTGCCGCTGGATGGCGGAGAAATGGGTCCACCCGCGCTGTGATACAGATCATTCACGCTCATGGTGATTTCTGTCTGAAACTCCTTCTTTACCGATAATTTGCGAGACTTCTTCACTGGCTCGCGGTGCTGTGGTGTGCTGCTGGGAGAGGTCAATGGGTGCTTGCCACTGCCACCCAATGGTGTAGTAGACATGGGCGAGTGCGGACTGGCGGGCGGTGAATGCAAATGCGTTCCCTGGGGTGGCATCTGCGACTGCTGGGCAGCCCAAGCTCCAAACAAAGCCGCCGGATTGTGTGGAAACAGTGTGTTGGCCAATGTACTCATTGGAAGCTGCGCCATAAAAGCAGCCGCCTGGCGGTTAGCAGCGAGCAGTTGGGTGGGTGAGAGCATGCCGAAGGCTGATGCAGCGGCCGCCTGTTGTAGACCCATTCCCGGGTACATGGCAGCGGCGCTGCTGGCTGACGTGTTGGCCGACATAGGAGGCGACAGTGACATGGAACGGTCTACAGCGACCTCTTCTCTCTTGATTCCCGCTAAAGCAGCAGCTAGGCCTAAAAAAAAACAAAAAGAAAGTTAGTTAAATGTTATTACCTTTCTTATGCTTAATATTGCACATCAATAACAGACAGGGGGGTTAATGTTAGAAGGAGAGCCAGAGCTGTCTTGCTAAGAGAGAATTTTCTTAAGAGCAAACAACGTCACATATGTTCATGTGTGTGAATGTTGTTCATGCTTTTGCTCTCTTCATTTCTCTTTGTCTTGTGCTCTCAGCCCTTTGTTTTGGTGGGGGCGTTGCAATAACGAGTTAAGTGCCGGTTTCTTTCTGGCCAAACTTGTAAACAAAACATAATTGCTCTAGATGTATGTGAGGGAATGTGTGAGTGTCTAGATGGTAAAATGGCGTTTAACATAAAGATGAACACATTCAGACGTCGTTATCGCTATGCTATGTTAAAGAGCAAGCTTTCATTTTGATACAAATATAACTTATAGTTTACTTTTGTGAAAGTTTTCAACGTTATATGATAACTCTCTTTGAAAAATATTTGAAAAATTATACTTACTTCGTGTCTGTGCGTCCTGAAGCATTGATATAGCCATTAATCTGTGTACGTTTCTAAGTTTTGGCTTCTCGTTTTTGCCTCGCTTTGAGCAAAAACCAATTGTTAAATTAGCTTAATAACTTTTTAGTTAAAACAGTGTAAGCACACAATTTTCATTTGAGCAAAGTTTTCTGCACTTGTTATAGGATATGAAATATTTTTTAGTTTCACGCACTTTTTGTACTTTGAGGTAGAGTGTTTTGTGTTTTTGGTTATATAAGTTCGACGATTATACAAAATGAGGTAGATTGTAATATATTTCAGTAATTTTGTTACTTTCTCTGCAATATAATATGCTTGAGGTATTTGGTTTGTTGCGCGTTTTTTAGTTTTTCTTTTAAGACACAAAAATTCTTAAGATGTTGACATGAGGAGTCTTCGCTGAGGAATGATATAGAAGAGCGACTGAGCACGTTTTATATAGCTGGTAGTATCCTTTGCTGACAAATCCTTTTCGAAGCAACAAATTTGCGTGTGTGTATGAGTTGATGGGGTGTTCTTCTTTATAGAGGAATTATGTTGTTCCTCTCACGACCAAACCAAAATCACGAATGATACAAATTCGCTGCGTGCGCTAACTATAAGTACGCTCCGCTCTGTTCCGTTTCGGCATCGCCCTCCCTCACACATACACTCGCACACATAGAGCACACACACGCTCACTTCGCTCTCCCGCTTCCACACACACAAGCGCAAATAGTCAAGTAGGGAAGGAAATGAAACGACGGCGAAAAACGATCCGAGGACCGAAGAGGTAAGGTGAAATACTTTTTACCTAAGAGACGACGACTGATGAGTTCTCCTATGCAAATTGGAGTGACAGGGATGGCTAGTACATTTAAAAATCTCAAAAGCGTGGTGTCCTTATGTGCTCACATATGTACATACATATTTACAATACAGTTCCCAAAAATATAGTGACTTTTAGACTTTTAATTTACGCCGTACGTGTAAAAAACCTTCACGATTTTATGACACTGTATTTTTATATTCTGCAGTCATAAAAAATACAAAATTAAAACTATGCGCTACCTATCGGAGGCCTTAAAATATTAAGGCCACTTCCGCTACTCTTGTTTTTTTAGAGCCTTCATAAAAAAGTGCACTAGAAGGCAATTTAAAGTGGAGCAAGGATCTAGGACAGTCACTTCGAATCGGGTAAAAAACGAATTTCCCCTCAAACGAAATTTCCCCTTTATACATAAGCAAGAAGGGGAAATGAAGGGGATGAAACAAATGCTAAAGGAGAGTCAGGCGATAGGACCAGAGCGGGAGCGAAAGACCCAAAACTCATGCAAAGAGATGTCATGAATGGGGTGGAAATCCAAGCGTGCGCTGTAAGAGTAAACAGGAAATGCCATTTCCCCTCTTCTAATTGCTTATTTTGCTTGCCCACTCTTTCTCGCTCTCTTTGTGTCCCGCAGAGCTATGTATGGTCGCGAAAAGGAAGAGAGGGATTAAGAATTATGTAAAAATTCATATTAGTACGTTTTTCAATATAGACAGTGGGGCAAGAATGCATGAGGAAATATATGTTCAGCGCAAATGGTTACTAATTTTTGGCACACGTCTAAAAAATCAGTCATAAAAAAGGAACTGATAAAAAACCAGGCAGGTAGAAACTAAAACCAAGTAAAATGTCCTTAATAAAAAACAGTCAACATAAATATAAATTCATACATACATATGTACATATGTTGAAAGATGGATGTTTTTTTTTGGGTATTTAAACGTTGTCAGTGACGTTTGCGGATTGACTTCTAAATCGTTTTATGTAGATTTTTATGGCAAGTACATGCTGTGCAGAACTTATGTTGAAAATGGTTCCAGATCTTCGTGTTGCTTTGTGTAGGTAGGCCAAGGACGAACACAACAGAAAACTCGGCAGGCGGTTAATGCGAACTACCGTGAAAATTTTCGAAAGTGAAATTGAACAATGACCAAAAAGGACATGGATATCCTTGCTCTGCATAATGTTACGTAAAATGCGACTGGTTTCTATCAACCAATGAACAAGATCAGCTTCAGCAAAAATTTTCGCAAAACTGTCAAAAATTCGGAGAAAGCATTAAACAAAATTCAAGCACTCAAACTGACCCTATTGATAAGGATTTCTCATTTTTGGGCTAATCTGACTCGTTCGAGTACATGGTCAGCTAATTCCCAGGTTTGCGGATTAGTCAGACGTATTTTTCTACATGTTTGCTGCCATTCGCATGATATTGAAAAAAAATCTTAGCTCAACCGATTTTATTAAGATCCGGCCGTATGCGATAAGACGTTGCTCATTATCTGTAGACGCAAAGTAAAGTTTAGTGTCAAGTAAAAGTAAAAGAAATCGAGATTTTAAATACGAAATGAACACAAATCTGTCGACAGAGACTTTCACACACTTATGTACATATTTTTAACCATAAGTGGGGCAGTAGTGCGTATAAAAGTGCGTATAGTTTGTTGATAAGGCTTAAACTTGAAAAAACTTACCTAGGTCAACACTACTTAGGTGGGTGACTATAACGGTGTCGGGCTCTCAAAAAAAACATATATAATATACCAGCATATTAAGCTGTTCTAACTTATCTCCTATCCCAGCAGATGCTGTATGCTGTAACTCCTTCATCCTACACGTGTCTAGTTTCAGATTCTGGTAGAAATTCAACCGCTATTCATAACCCTTACCGGTCCAGATCCCCTGAAAGAATACAAATAAACACAAAACGTACAAAGCTAAACAATGAGGGAAAACTCAGCATTTTTTACAAAAAAAAAAAAAACGACAAATTTGTACAAATATTTCGAGTGAAAACGAGGGGCTGTCAACAAAGAGACAATTGCTGGGCCAAAAAAGGGGGAAAAGCGAAAATAAAAGTAAAAGTGAAGGCTTAAAAATCGTACGTCGTGCACACTTATGCGCCTAAAAGCAACCCTAGGGACATAACATAGGGGTTTTTTTTTTTATTGTTGTGCGACCTATGAGTGTGCCCACAATTTTTTAATCATTTGTTACACTCGATCAGCTTTTCTATAGTTTTTAAAGGGTGCGGTTCCTTGATTTATAGGCAATCGAATAGTAACGATGTGATAATGTTGTTGGAAGTACGGACAGAAATATCCAGAATGCGACAAAAGGTAGACTATCGCAATCTTGTTCTTTTATTTTCTTGAACACTTCAGAATGGAACCGCTATGAACTGCCCTTCTTAATCATGCGAGTTGGTTAATAATCCTAATACCTAAAACCGAGACTTGGCCTAAGCCGCGGATGTAAACCGCGCAATCCTCGACTAGCAACTAATCATTATAATATTTAAATTTAAAATTACTCAAATCCCCTTTTTTAATGTGGAAACTCCTTGGAGGGGATTGGTTACCGTACCCGTTCGTTAAAGGACCTAAGAGTCGCAGATTAAGCAGAGATTAGAAAACAGTCTATTCAAGAATGTCTGGCATCTGGCTAAAAGGATTGAAAATATCGCAATACACTTAATCGAGAGATTATATTTTGTTAAAGCACCGAAAATGGTTATAAATATATACGTTTATACATACATATATATTTTTATATCATTCGAAAGAAACAGACATACCCTCCCTTGCCGCATCGTCAAGCATCCCTAAACACATATTTTACGTCTTGTTTTTTAGATCCCTCTGATGACGCGTGCAGGATAACTCCCGCAGAGGGGCAGGATCATGTTTTATATAAATTTAATGAGTACGAACCTATGGCTTGATCCTGCCTGTTCATCGCATGCCATGCGTGCGCCATATCCAAAGGAGGCCGAAGATGTTAACATTTAGACTTTTAGTTTACGCCGTAAGTGTACGTGGCACCACAATAGCAAGGGTTACAAGACCAGAAGGCTCAGTAGTACTCTTCAATGAACTAACGGTTTCCATATGTGCATAAGTATGCAAATCCTAGGCTAACGGAAGCGAACTAATCAGCCTTGGAAACAGAAATTAAGGATTAGCTGAGCTAGTCCTGAGAATGCCAATATGGATTGGGATTAAGCAACCATTAAGCAAGGCAAGGACGCACTAGAACAAGTTGGACAACGAAAAGACCAATATAACGTATGTAAGTTGGTTTAATTTTATTAATTATGCTGTTTTTTTAAATCATATTCTTTGCAAAACTGTTCAATATGTTTTGCTAATGGTGAGCAAAAAGAAAAAAAGGTATGAAAATAATACCCGAGCAAGAGGGATTAAGAAACTGATCCGTCTTGGCCCAAATGACCACCGGGAAGGGTGGATGTGTGTAAATAATTGAAACATATTTTCGTTTTTCGGTGGGCTGTTCCGCAGCTAATGTAAATGACAAATATACTCAAACAAAGTGGTCAGTATTCATTGGAAGAAACCCATACGAAATACATAGTTGCTTTAAAGAAAAATTAAAATCAGATCAATTCGGTTCGTTCCATTCAAGAAGACTCCGTTAAATTATACACCATGCATAATAAAATCTTCGGTGTTGGCCAGTTAAAAAACTCTAAACAGTCATAAACCCCAGGTAGGTCTAATCATAAAAAACTCTAAAATGCGGAAGTAACACAAGTCATCAGCAAACGGTAAAAAAGTCAAACCGCTCACATTCGTAAAAAGTCAAGGCATGACTATAAACTGTTGGAAAGGACGAGGCAGCTGACTGGGATTATGATCCGTTTGTAATATGCAAATGAATAATTCTGCTAGGCACCCTGACCTTGTTTATGATGGAAGGATCTTACGACAACCATTCTTAAGCCGGATTTAGTTCAGCTCTGCACATTTTTTGCATTGTTTTTCCTTCGATTTTTTTTCTTTGGTTTTTAAGCGAAATTTGACTTCTTAATTGCCAACAAACTCAAGGCTGGTCTGGTTCATTGCTTACCTGCGATAGATGAAGAGCATACTCACGCTTACAGGTAGCTCAGCCTCATTGCTCTTTCTGTCTGCCTTCCTCAGAGTATTTTGGAATTCCATAATTATGATCCTCATTGGCCCAAAGGTCTGCGTTCTTGCGAATTGAAGAAAAGGAAAAGAAAAAACAAAACAGACCGAGCCGCGAAAAAAATCGCGCCGCTCTCTAAGCCGGAGATTAGGCGAAGGATTTAAAGGAAAATCCATCAATATTACGCCCATTGCAGGGGATCAAGCTTAATCGCCATGCTTAAGACTGACTTATTTGTTTCAAAAAATTTAATCCGTCTGCGGAGGTAGACTCAATGTGTTTTTTCTCTCCTAATCCGAGGGACAGCTGCTCGAAAGAGGTAAAAGCATAGAGCAAAACAAACGAATTGTACCAATTTTTCTTTTTATTATCAGGCATGAAGAAAAAGTTAAATCCTGGGATTAAGTTAAAATGTTCAAATGATCAGTGGACCACGGCAGGTAAATTTTACATTTCGGTCCCGGAAAATGTTGCTTAGCCACTGATCCAGTGATCAGTCAGGGATTATAGTTAACTAAAGGAGCCCGATTAGACCTATTTCATCTATGATTAGCGCCAGGATTGTTAATTCCTGTGGCGCAATAAGTAAACCGCAGTTCCGCAGATCAGATTAATCTACGGATTAAAGCTTAGTCCGTTGTGGAAGGGCTTCTGTGCGTTGCCTAACATAGGTTAGTGAGAAAGTGCGACCGAAGGTATGCGCATCATTGATTGGCTTAATGGAAAATACTTATTCCAAACAGAAACAGTTCTTCTATCCGTTTTGCTAATAAATATTCATATTTATGTATAAGAGGATGTCTATATAGACACCACCCAACTTCAGATATAGGTAGCCATACGAGTGTAGTTTATCCGTAAATTTTGATATAATTTCCGCTTCAGTCTATTCATCTGCTTCCATAACTAGAATTCTCTTTTTTTTTGCAATGACAAAAGGTTTCAGCTACCTTGCTGGCTCCAGTGTTTGTTGTCCGAAATATCCACTTCCTGTGCTTACATAACAAGACTGAGGCTGTCACTCAATTATTTAGGATCAATTGTTGGGTGAAATTCACTTTTTGTAAAGATGTTACAATGTATTTTTCGATTCGACAGTTATTTCCGACTTGATCCCGTCCCAGTGTCTTATTTTGGGAGTATTTAACTTGTCAATAGGGGAAATACGTAATTTGTATTTTCTGTGCCATTCGGTAGAATTATTGAGGATGCCAGCATTTCCTAATCCGATTTTGTAAATTCACGTGCCGCAGTGAAGGAAGAAGTTTTTTCAACGCACTTCCTACTGAGGCTGTCTTTTTACTGTTTTATCAGCATGCAGATGCAAATGTCTCCCTGTTGTATAATTAGGCACGCGTTTTCTGTTGGTTTTTGTTTCAGGCATTCTTTTTCTTATCATCAAAGAGCGTCGCACGTCGGCTCTGAAGAGCTGGGTTAGTTTCTAACCACTTGCTTGCTTATCAATTCCTGCTCCTATTTCTCTCTTGCACTTCGTTGCTGGACTAGATTCACATTAGAAGAAAAAGTACCTATAAAATAATTTACTCGACTGCTGTAGGCAACATAAATTTGCCAGTTGAAACGCAACGTCAAGATCAAGGATTTTGCTACGCTTATCAATAGGTCGTACAATGCACCCGGGGCGCATTTTTAGTCAACCAGTTTGCTATCAGCATTCAAAAGCAATTTATTTTTCTGGGGAACTTGCCAAGAGCATTCTTTCGGTGTCAAAGAGTGGGGGAATGGTTGAAAACATACACATGGCAACAGAAAGGTTAGAATATATTAAGTAGGTAGTGAGGTGATCAATGGTAACCATGGGGGAAAGACGAATTTTGTTTGTCATGTTTATATTACATAATTGTATTATTACAATATATTTTGAGCTATCCATAAATCCCTTGATATTAACATTGCAATCATAATCTAATTGCGAATTTTGTTTATTTTAGCACCAACTATAATGATTTTTTTGTATATACATATGTAAGTACATACTCTTGCAGAGAGTTTTTCCATATCATTTAAAGAGGTTATGGCTAAATTTTTTACTACATGGTATAGGTGAATGCAAAACAAAATTAGCAATCCGTACAAGTATTAATATAACTAATGAAGTAAAACTAAACTGGGTTCGATGAAGGGTAAGAGAGTATTTCATGTTCGACCCATCGATTTAGGCCCAGCCTATTTTAGAACTGTTGCGATAAGGTCCGGTCTCAGTCTCAGTCATGGCCGTTCATGACAAGACGCGTTTTGCGTGCGATTTCCAAGCGGCGCCAAAACAAAAAATGAAAAGGTGCGAAGAAGATGAGGACGTGTTGTCTTTCACATGTGCCTAAGTTAATCCAATTAAGAAAAACTACGCATTGGAAACCGCACAAAAAGTTGACGCCTGACAGGATAATCAGACGACGATTGTTTGGCAATTAGACAAAAGCGAAGCCGTAGAAAAGTCAGCCAACGAAAAAGAGAATGAAAGAAAAGCATTAAAACTACAACAAAAAAATATAAAAAAGAATAAAAAAGTATCGCATTGCACACGGATGAGCAGCTTTTCAAGTTGAAACTTGAGGGACAGCCGGACATGTTCTTTGTTTGTTAGTGGTTGCCTGTCAACAAGGCTGTCCTTGCTCTTGTCAATTTGTGCGTTTAAATTTGCAAAAATGAAGCTGTAAATTGCATTGATTGCCCGTTGACAGCAGGACGACAACTGATATGACGAGGGGTGGGAGCTGGGCCACGACACGTAATAATTATTTAGCTATGCCGAGCAGAAGCCATGATGCGCAAAGATGCCTTGTCAACAAGCGCGGCAAATGACAATTTTTAACGTCCAATCCTTTTTAGGATGAAATCTACTTCAATTAATCAACTGGACTGCCACCTACAACAAAGTCAGTCCCTGGGTGTCCCTAAATCAAACTGCATGATTTATGGTTTCTAAAGGAAGCAGACTCTTCCTTTCTTGCTCCTTTAAAATTGTATGAAACCCGCAATCTGCGATGCTCATTTTTTTTGTCAATGGCCTTTTAGCTTTGTTTGGATCGGAGATCCAGATAGACCATTAAAAATTCTACAACGATACTCAGCTAACTCATGTTAGGGTCGATTCATTAATCATAATTCTTGCTATGCCCACTTCAATATACGTCAGTATGTATTTACCGCAGGGTATTTGGCATTTCTCGTAAAAAGACCAAATACGCGATTGCAGTTGAAGATATTTCAATGGATGCAAAAGTTGTACATTCTCCCGTAACTCTAAAAAATTCCCGTCATCCGTTATCGTTAATTATTCAACTTTAACGTTCAAGAAAGGAACAAATCGAAATAAATCCTTTTTATTGTTATTCAAGTGCAGTTCATGCCGGAAAATACATACATATGTTTAATAATACACAAAGCCATTAATCCAGAAACAGAAAGCTCGTCAAAGCAATAATAATCTTACTCTTTTAGTAGTTGTAACACTCTCGTCAGCATTACATACATCTCTGTATATATATGCATAATATATAGGAAAATGAGAAACCAAAATATTATCGAAATTGCTAAACAACTGTATAAACATAAGTGCAGACAAAATCTAAAAAAAAGACCTTAACCCCGCCGACGGTACAATATGATATGCACCATTTCTGTAATTTAAAACCAAAATTGAAAGTGATAGAAACTAAAATATCTGTACTTGTTTTTTTAAAGGTTTACCCGAAGTGCGGAAGTGATCTGTTCCCGGTCTCCGAGTAAGTCCTGCCAATCTGGCGCCAAGGAAACACAAGTGTTGAAATGTATTTATAGTCTGAGCATTACCAGGAGCAATGATTTTGGCACTGCTTTTCGCAAATGGAAAAAGGCAGGTCACGTCGAGGAAAAACTTCTCGGGGCGTTGTTATGTTGCTAAGCACTCAGGCCACTGTGTGGCCACGTTTAATTTTTCTCCATGTTGTCCAGACAAAAAATTGAGATGTCACCTTGCTGCATTAACATAAATTATCGATGCTTCCATGATTCTTACGTGATATTTTATCAAATTAACAGACATCCATCCCAACAAGATTAGCCTTTTTAATACTTCTTTGATCATCAGCCCCTGAGATCTATTTTGTGTATGTCATGGTGTAGGTGAAGAAATTTTCAAATTTGAGTGACAAGCTCTGGTTCTGGGTATCAAAATCGTTGGTATCCTTTTATGTGTGCCGTAATCCTTAAGGTATTAGAACACACACGTAGTGTAAAAGGAATCGGTGGCAAATTGTGTCATGATGTGACGAGCCGATATCATGTAATTCTCTTGTTCCAAATGGACCAAAAACGTGTAGCTTGCAAAGGAATACTTTTAATTTTATTTTTGATAGTTCCTGAAGTTAATACAGACTTAAAAAAAGACTTGGGACAAAGTATGTATTACCATACGCCCTGATATTAAAATGCATAACTACAAATCACAGCCTTAAGCAAAGTCAATTAACTAAGGTTTTCACTGCAATTTTCGTAAATAAGTTCAATGGGTCTCACTGAGACTCAAGCAAAACGTAAAGATAACCCAAAGTCTGTCCGCCGAACGAATGTCGGTGAAAGCAAATGCATTTCCGGCTGTGTATACTCAATTGCAATAACAATCGACTCTGTCACCGACTAAGCGACAGATAAGCAATGAGAAATTTCCATGGAGATGGAGAGGGGTCGCCTGAAATGTATTTTTAAAATATCGCTATTGACTAGGCAAATTAAACTGGCTGAACTTGGCCCCTTTGTGCGTGGTGCGTGGTGCGTGGGTGATAGCGGTGCGAGTCTTATCACTTCAAAAGTGACTTTGGACATTTGACTGGTTTAAATATTTATTAACTTTGTGGCGCCAGTCCGAAGGGGACTAATGAACTTGACCGAAGGGGGTGAACAGCTGGAATTGAAGCTTACTCTATATGCCGGCTTTAAATTTACAGAATGTTGGTTGGGGGTAAGTAACCCAAGAGAGGTTTATTTTTCATCCTAGCTCATTAGCTTGTGTATAAGGCAAATCCTTTTTGCAACCGAGATACTTCATAACCCAAAGGTAAATGAAAATAAAGTAGAATAAAACCCTGACCCTAATCATCGAGCGTATAATACGTCCTGGAATCCCACGCAGAGGATGTGCAATCTTGCGCAAAAGGATAACAAATAATATTAAGCACATGGGAAGGCTACAGGGAAGGCTCTTACAGGCTACATTTTTGGCTGACCCGCTGACCAGTATAGTATGCTGCTGATGATAAATGAAGAATGTGTGCATTGAGGCAAGCATGCAAAATTCAAGTCCTGCCTCTTTCTACAAGAAATATAAGTTCAAGCGCTTCAAAACACATATGCCTCGATGATTTTTGGGTTTTTTCTTTTTTTGCTTGTTAGCTGAAGGTTCACGTCCTTATCCCTCAAAACGTAACCTGACACTTGGGTAACTAGGACATAAAAACACAAATAAATCACAGAGGCGCTCGATAAAAGTGAAAACCATTTCCGGTATCAGCGTGGAGTCCAGGCAACTTTCGATTTCGATTGTATTTCAGAGACAGGGAGATTTTCTATAATTTCCACATCAAAATGAGAACAATGACTGTAGGGGACACGCCTCTAGAGACATTCAAATTTTCTTTAAAATTGTATTTCCACGTGGGCAGGTCTTTGGGTTACGATTAAACGATCGCATTTTTGGACCGAGAAATAGAATCGGAATATCCGGCCTTGTATTGTGTGGTCGATTAATGATCACTTATCAGATTGCAAAAAAGGTGAAAGTGGGTTTTATAATAATAGATTTCGGAAGTGGTTAGCGGTTTGATTCCACAGCACACTACATTCTTTGTATGTACATAGCTATGTATGTATGTATATTTATTACATATTCTTGTAGCAAAGAAAAGAATGATAGTGATTGACAAAAATGCAGGGAGAATGGCCCGCATAACTTCAAATTCTTGCTTATAAACTAAATTGGCATATCCGGAGTGACATTTCTTTAGTTTCTGTCCCCCCCACATATAGGCTTCTAAATCTTTCACTGCACGCTTAAATCGAACGTAACTAAATATTTCCGCTTATTGTTGATCAATTTTTTTCAACACAAATTGCCCTTTTTATATGTACATAGGTACATATATTAAAAATAGACTCCCTTAATTTTAGCCTGCTGGTAATGTAAATGGCTTATAATTTATGTAATATGGATGCGCTATAATCGAGAATGACCAAGTTATTAATAAACCACTTACATATTTACTTACATAGAAATTGTTGGCGCTTGCGGCGTAATGATTTCTCATCATTTGTGTGCTTCCGACATAATGCGGGCTTTTGAATACTAACAAATGGAGTGACTGATTGAAGAAACTACCGATTTATATGTAAGAGATCGACAATGCTTAATTCAAGAATTACTCTCAGCAGCGCTATAAATATTTTAAAATTGATTATTGGAAATGGGTTCACCAAATATAAAATCGAGTTGCGATATTTTACCAAAGTGTATTGCAAAAATAAATCCATCATATGCATGACTGCGAGAAACCATTCATTCTCCTCATTGAAAATATCATGATCGCGATAATCAACACCCTAACCCTGGAGCAGTCAAATAGGAATCTGTAATCTCAAAATAGACAGGAATCATTTGACATTTTAACACCGAACCAAAAAGTATCGAATGACCCTTTTATAGTTCTCATACAAATTCGAATTGACGTAAAAGACGGTGAATCTGCTAGCCTATGCCCTATTTTACTTTTGAAAACATTCCACTGCCCATTTTCCATTAATAAACCGCCGCAAAAAGGCATTATATATTTGTTCAGATGTTTGAAACGCACCAAAGGATTTTCGACCTTATATATTCATTATCAGAATGATAAGAGAGTCATCTCAAAAAAATCGAACTCGGAAAACTATATCATCTAGCTGACATAGAAACCATCGAAATCCAAGGGTATGAAAAGCTAAGCGGCTAAAAGCTACGCCTTCTTTCCTTAATTTTAAAAATAATTTTCCTTTAAAGAAACCGGAATGAAGTAATACAAAGCAATTTTATGCCGCGCTCCGACCCTTTCTGTCGCAAAAGAGATAAACAATGAGTAAATATTTTGTATAGACTTGGGTCGGCTTGCCTCTAAGTCCGTCTCATTTTTGTTCTATTGCTTTTGTCTGCTGGCCACATTGTCCTGTAAAAAGGTTTAAGAGTGTGCTCTAAAATTTTCGCAACATGTTTCACATTATTGATGAAGAGCCGGCTCCGTAAGAGATCCTTTTATATCCTCGACCATTGCAGCATCTAAACCATAGGGAGCGTTTTCATGAGAGTTCTGAAAACCATTCCCGACTAGTTCACCGCAGGATATCATACATTGTAGTCTACGCGCCATTTCCTAATCATTTCTTGACCAGCCGAGTTTTTCGGCGCGTTCTACCTCCTTCATATTAGTTCAGTTGGTCAAGCATTAACCGAAGATTAATTAAGGTTAAAGTGCATTCTATTTGGGAGATATTCTTCTTCAAATATATTAAGAAAAAATGCAACGTAATATAGAATGTCTCAAGTTGAATACAATGATCCTTTTCCATGTGTTACAATCACTTTCCCATGACATGCAGCAAGTGACGCAGCCTGAATCCTTGCATCATTGTATCCTTTCCACATGTGTGGGAAACAAACACTTTCACTCGGCTCTCGTAGATATTCTCACATTACACATCCTGTGGAAACCTGCAAAGGATTGACATTCAGATGACAAGTGTCGTTTGTTGTGAATGAGGGAGTCTCTGAGTAGGGATCGAGGAAAGAGAAAAGTAAAGATACCACAAATTATGCACCAGCTGGAAATAGTTTCGGAAATAAAAGCTATTTCAGTGCTAAAAAGGATATTAAGGCCTAAGTGTCATCAATCGTAAAAATAGCCGCTTAAGCCAAACAGGCTCGAACCAGACAACGGGCCCATGGGTCGAATGGCAGCGCACCTTTTATACTCTTGCACTTTTATATGTAATATATCAAAAGCTTCCGTGTTGTTTGTTGCGGTGCTCTTATATCGCACAAATATTCTAGTAGTCATAGTTGCGGATTAGAGCCTTTTTGGTATTGTCTTGAAAATGTAGCTCCTAGCTTGAGTTCATTCTTAAAATAGTGGTACCCTCTCCGAAAGTAGATAAACGCAAATGCAATCAACTGCAGACATCACAGAAAAATAGCTTCCTGTCCCCAAATATTTTTTTCGCTTACACGCGCAATAATTTGCGCTGGCCTTACGAAGGGGCTTCGCCCCGCTCCGTGCTTTATGCTCCTGGTGTTTTTATAGCAGCACATTGACACATTGGCGTGGTTTTGGGGTAAATTAGCTGCCGCTCTGGTTCTGCATTGAGTGTCGGTCAAGTCATGATTCCTGTACTATTTTTTATGCCATTTTACGCGTCCTGACTTACATTAAACGAACCATTAAGTAAGCCTGTAAGATGACTCTGAAATGGATTTCTCATTTGGTTTTTTATGAAGTAGCCATGCGAATCCTGGTTTTGGCACTGCGGCGTATTTAAAAAGGGATAATATAAGTTAAGTGAGTTTGCTTGTGATTCTTTTCGAGGATGAACACAGGCCGAATCTGTTGTCTTTATCCAACTGAAATTGTGTTTTATAGAACTGAAATTGTGTTATTTTTGTTCGCAATACATTCTTTTTTTGTTTTCGTCCCCTCTGATTTCCATCGGAGCTCGCAACCAACAAGCGTGCTCCCTGCTGCATTTCAAATGTTAAAAAGTTCAAATATCTCCTAAGCAAATGTATTTCCAAAGCAAATGTTCCATTTTCCGAAACGATTGTCTCCATGTGCTCACCACTTGGAAAAGACGAACAATGATATTTTTTCTTATTTCTAGGTTGAAATATTTCAGTGTGTAAGTACAGGAGCAGAGAAATGTACAAACTAATGAACAAAGCCATGTGCATGGGCTCTGCTCTGCACATTGTCACCTTTGATTGACCTTGAGTGCGGGCCTAAGCGACAAATTGCTTGTCTAAGCAAATATAAGGAGGAAAAATAGAGAACATATAGTATGTCGATCTAAAATCTTTCCACTAAACTCATTAAAAAATCAGTACATATTTTAGAACAACGAAGTCGAGATTGTTTTTAGAATCATTTAGCAAGATTTTTAACAACTATAAAAAAAGCAATGCAACACTCCGTCTATGATTAAATACATCTATAATATATTTCCTTTTTTACAATACTTCGATTATAAACCACAATTGCCCTCTACATTTTGAAAGATTATCTCTAAGAAACCGGACAAACACACACAAAATCAAAACACCTGAGCCGACGAACACCTGTGAGAATGTTCAACAATGCACAAAAGATGCGCAAAAATTGCATGAAACCACGGACAGTAAAAGCAAATACCAAAACAGAGAATATGAGAACATTTAACTCAAACAAAACCATAAGGATGCTGCCCAATTTATAAAGACTATCTGAAGGACCTAGTGAAGTGCATCCGTTTGCGTTTTCACTTTCACAATGGAAACTAAAACCACAGAAAATGAACATATATGCACAGGATACGCTATGGGTATGTCCTTTTTCTAGTGTCCTACTACTCAACCGCAAACAATAAACCGGACACTGCGATCAAATTGCCAAAGTAGACTGGGATCAAAGATATCGAACCATCTATAAACCTACACATTTAAAGAAACGAACGCAAAGTAAAGACCGTGCAGAGAAATTAACACACGCCTAAAAAATACATTAAGGGAAATGAGCGATAATTCGTTGATTTGGAGTCGTATGACTCATTTGTCAAATAATTGTACTCATGATAACAACTTTCCAATACTAAACCTAACCTTGAGTACTCGAATCTCTGAATATTTTTTCGCAGCATCGATCCCATAGCTCATTGGTTTCTTTTGGATTCTTTCTTCATCCTTTCTACCCTTTTTTTTGCTGTGCCAAGTGTATAGAGTCTAGACTATTTGTTATTTCCCCTTTCCAAAGTAGTAATTGTGTCTGGATCAGCCAACCCTAAAGGCAACACCTTCATTGCCTGCAGATTCATCAAAATGAAAAGAATCATTTTTGTTTTGTTGCTCCTAACCTTTTACTTCCTCGGTGACTGTTTGAGAACTCTTAATCTTTTCCAAGACTCCTGATATATTTTTATTGAATAGTGCTCAATTTATGTGTGTAGCTGCGTGACCAGTGTGTCTGTCTATAGGATTTATGATTGCCAACTTGTCCTTGGTATAAGGCCCCCCTTTCTATCAAGCTTTTTTTATCTCCCCAAAAACATATTTGAAGATTTGTGTACATACTAGCAAATCAGAAAGCCTTAAAGTGTTTAAAGATTGCAGAACTATCGGGAAGCAGAGTGCTAAAACATCCCAAACCAAACCTCATTACACGTGCTTCTTTGCTGAGCGCCCACAACAAACAAATATGGCCGCCAAAACACAGACACACAACAACACGCATGTGCTCCACTTTAACACTTTCGCTCTCTTTCGCCCCCACATGTAGCTCAATTTAACCCTTTTAATGCCGTCTCCGTCTGGTTCAGTGTCTAGCGGCCATTGACTGGCGCTCTTTCTTAAGTTGGAACTGGTGTCTCTTCTTTCCCATTCCTAAAATTAAATATATATAGCGATGCTCTCTTTACTTTCTGACATAACGTTGCCATGCTCTTTTCCGCACTCTCTTTGCTTAATAAAAGGGGAAGCAACCATTTTTTACTATACTCTTTGACGCAAACTACACTGATGTGCGTGTATTGATGTGCGTTTATTAATGCGGCGAATGCTCACAAACACTT
Organism: Drosophila obscura; assembly: GCF_018151105.1. Lineage (NCBI taxonomy): Eukaryota > Metazoa > Arthropoda > Insecta > Diptera > Drosophilidae > Drosophila > Drosophila obscura. The sequence goes on from NW_024542737.1 coordinate 2,313,063, forward strand.
CTCTTTCATTGCCATTCGCCGTTTTTTTTCTTCTTTTATATTTTCTATTGAAAGCGAAAGGATTTTATAACATTGAAAGGGGTGAAAGAGCGCACATTCTGAAGCGCTCTTGTATTTATCGATTTGTGGGGAAGTACACATACACCACAACCACACAGTCACAAATTCACGCTCGCACTCACACTCCTCTTTCATTGCTATTCGCTGTTCCCTTTAACTCTTTATTTAGTGGTCGGGCATTAATTTTATTTGACAGCGTCTCTCACATGCACGTGAAAGCCTGCGTTTGTGTGCGTCGATTTCGGGAGTGAGTCGGTAGGGCGGAGTTTGATCGATATTGTTTATGAAATGGCGTCAACTCTTTAAGTCCTGCGAGAGCGTTTTTGGAATTTAGAAATCAGAAATCGGTCATATCGAATAGGGAAATATATTTTTTCTTGCATCTTTTTTACTTAATTCTTATCATAAAGTGTACGTACAATATCTTATGTTATTGTATGTATACTTAGTATAGAGTATATTTATTCATAGGAAATGCATTTCTCATAAAATAGATATGTACATCACCTTCAGTTTTATCATATTGAGATACGAGGCAATGCTAAATAAAAAAAATTAAAGAGATGATTTATCCGAGTATGATGATGCAGGAGCAGAGAAGGTTTTACCCGACACAACCCTTAAATAGCAACGGTGATATAAGATATAGGGGGCAACTTGAGAAGCACACATGCGATCTGCCAGCCGCCCTCTCATCCCCCTCAAGCATCTTTATCCTTGGCCTACGCCTAACATGTTCATTAATAACTAATATCCTGAAACCACAAATAACATTAGCTATGTGAAGAGACGAGCCATTGTTGTTTTGCTTTTGGTTTTCAATTACATACGGAGCGGGAGGTGGTTGCTCAAATGACATGTGTGTATATGCCCCTGTGTCTGTATAGAAATCGATGAAAGTTTGAAATTAACACCCAAAATGGGCAAAGACTGGCCTGCGTAATTAATGAGTCCCAAATACCCCCGAAAGCGAATAACAAACTTTGTCAGAGAATACACTATAAGAAAGAGAAAACAGAGAGCTCATTTACTTTAATACAAACGTCTAAAAAAACATAATAATTTTTCTTGGTGTATTGAAGTTTTTCTTTAGTCAATCGCTCAAACTGCTAAGACTTGGCGTTTGGAAGTCTAACAAGGAAATGATTTTATCCTCCCAGTCTTTCCGCCTTTCTCATATTTCTCATCCACCTTAATTTGCTTGCAGCATAAATTTCAATTAAAAGTTGCAATACATTAAACTAAAATTTCTGCTTTCCCACGCATAACTCAATATAAATAGATTCGATCTTTTTAAATTTCTTCAGCAAATCTATGAGTAATAAATTTTGAAATTAGTTCAGAGTTGCGTGGCAACCCTAACAAAGCGTAGCGTCCAATTGAAAGTGATGTGCGGATGACTACATTTGCGTGCTAAGACAGCGGCTCCTCTTGAAAATAAGAGGAGCTGATTACCCAATTCTGATTCACATATCACCACCATCTCACCAGCTACAGGAAACGACAACGAATCATCTGAAATCAACAATCCGTTGCGTTCGTAGCTCTTCTTTAATCGGTCTCAATAAGATGTTTTATCGTGGCATATTCAAAGAAGAAAATTTTTTAATTCGTTCACAAAAGCCTCATTTGGTACAAGTATACAAATACATATTTTTGGCATCCACATACATGTGTATGACATACGGATTCGTACATACATATGTATGTATGTATAAAAGGGATTGAGAATGTGCGCCTTTTGTACTAAGTGCTAAGTGAAATATCATTTGAGAACTGAGAAGTGTATTATTATTAAAGTATTGGGTATTATGTGATTGGGGTGTCAATTTGCACGCATCTCCAAAACGGATATAAATAACTATATTCATAATTTGAGTCCCCCTTATTGTTGAAGTATTCAAAGCCCACAGTAGTTTAAATGTTTTTAGCGTATCTAAGTTGCGAATATTCTTTAATCTTTAACCCGTAATTGAAAAATCATCACTGCGAAACGTTCAACATTCCCATGATATGGAACATACGACATTCGTACATACTTACATGCATACATACATATGTATGTTTATATATAATGTAAGTTATTTATTTGGGTTTCCCAGAAGTACACTCTCACCCTCCGTCATGACATGGTCCATTGAAACTAACGATCGACACATGCAGCTAGTTAGAATTCTATGGAGGGAGTTATATTGATATTAATGTGCAATCAAACATAGCTAACGATCACAAGCTACGCTACAAGCTTGTTCCCCGCTGATTGGCTCACTAAGAAACAGGAAGTTCGTAGAAGGTCTTTGTTTATGCTAAAAGGTAGTCCATGGGTCATCAAATTAGTTTTAGTTTTTCAACTGAAATCGTTGCCCGCTTAATATGGAGCACGCCTCCGAGATCACCAGACGAAACCAATTAATAGAGTCGCAAAACAAATTAACCCCAAGAAATCCACACGAAAGTTCTTCGGCCTGCCGCGAGACTGACACACGTCAGAGCGTCAAAACGATAAACGCCATATGGCCGCACCGTTCCCAGCCCCCGATTTTCAACTCTGGCTAAGTAGAACAACAAAAACAAAAAACATAGTAAATACGGATCCGAAACGGCGCACATGCCGAGATTTTGGTTTAAGAAAAGCGTGCTCTGTGACCCCTTCCCTTTCCTAAAGGATCATCGAAGAACACATACGAACTATTTTGAAGAGGGGAATGCAGACTGCCAATGATGATCACTAAATTAAGGGTAAAAAGAAGAGCACGAAGAATAAAATACGGTGCTAAACAAAAAACGGAAGGCGAGAGAGTCACAAAAGGGTGCCATCGATAGGGAACAAAGGCAAAGGGAAAGGGTCGTGATCTCTAAACGCCTGATAACGAGTGCACATTTCCCTTTTCCCCTTTCTTGACTTTCTTACCGAATGGAGTTCAAAATTGAATTATCTTGTGTGGATGCCTTGTGGCATTTTAATGTGACCAATATGTCACCCTTTGCTGTAGTCGAAAGAGTTGACATGGGGGACCGCCCAATTTGGAGTTGTGAGGTGATCCTCAAGTGGCTTCCTCATTTATCCAAGTCACTCACATGTCAAATTAATCATTTAGTGGACTTTTTCTTTGCTGGCCGTTTGGGGGCTCATTGTGACAGGCCGTTGATTTAGGACTTAGTTATCGGTAATCTAATCGTGAGCTGAATTAGATCACTATCACAAAAGAAGGTATTTGATGCATGTGAATGTGGTTTGTGATATCATAGTGAATATGTACATATGGCGTTGATTATAGTATGATTAAATTGGTTGGAACTGATTATATGATATATGCATTGAGTACTGCTGGATAATACTAGTATAAGAGAAATTTAAAAAATCTGTATTAAGCGTTGACTGAGGAATCCTGATAATTATATTTAATGCAAAAATAAAGAATGGAGAAATATTTTGCTGTTTTAACTAACATTCACAAAAAACAACAGAAAACGAAAAAAAAGCATCTTGACCTTGCCCTGTACCAAAAAGAAATATTAATGTGTAGAAGATCGCTTAACAATGTTTTCCCAGAAAAAATAACCAGCAAACATAAACTTAACACTACTTCCCGGAAAACGCCTAGCATCCAATTTGCATAAGCCCCTCCACTCGATTTTATAAAATTGTTTCACCTGTATCATGCACACACTGGCATCCTGTAATGGTAAGCAGAACAAAAGATTGCACAGCTCCACGACTGAATCTTATCTATAATTGAACCGCAGTCTTATCGAAAATTACACAAAATAAATTCTAAGCAAATAAAAGCACAGCGGAGCGAACAACGTCCTAAACAAATTTCAGTTTTTATCAACCGCAGCATTGCGTTTTTGTACAATTGGGACAAACATCCTTTTTTGGTAAGCGGCGCGCGACGAGCCTTATCCTTATGCAAATATTGACGTCTACACGCGCTCAAGTGCTCATACGGAATCCTTTCGTTGCGTCGCAGCCGTTACATCCCTCTGCAGCGTCTGTCGCGTTGCTTTCATCTTCTGGTTTGCGATTGGTTCTGGCTAGCACCAACAATTATTTGCTTGTAGATCATGATCGCCCTGCAAATGTTGACCAATTCTAATTAGTGATGTTTGAGATTTCTTACGGTCTTGCAACCGCATATGTCTTTTGATCGCGTTTTGTTCGCTTTCCTCCCATTTCATTAACCGTCCTGGCTAACCGCTGCACAATTGTTATCGGTTTTATCAGTTTCAGTTTAATTGTGAAAAACCAGTAACGAAAACCGGTAGCCCATTAGCCTAAAATACCAAATAATTAAAATACCTTTAATGCATCAATATTTATGAACTATTCCATTATTAATGAAACTATGGAATCAAGTATATTTAGTATCTACCCAATTCAAATGACTTATTTATTACGTGTTTCATATCGGCTTATATTTATTACGTGTTTCATATCGGCTTATATCTCTAAAGAGTAGACTAATATGTATATTTTAACTTATATTAATTTATGAAATAGCTAATGAATTTAGGTTAGATATTTCTTTTAAGATCTTAAGGTAACATTTCCAAAGAATTTCACTAGCTCGAAGTAAAAGTGGTCATCCACACAGCTGTTCTAATTCCAGCATAAAGAAAGTTACAACGAATGGTAAAGAAAATAGACAGTTTGCAAGTGTTACGACCAAAGATTCTGAGGCGTGTCGATCTCTAACAGGCGGCACACGGCAGCAAGAAGACCCCAAGGAAGGCCTAAATTATAGAACATGTGTTTGAGTGGTTGCCTACGGCGAAAGTAAAAGTGACTGGTTTGTTAAAATTGAAGCATTGATGGAAGATCTTCAGAAGGGCTGTGCAGCCTTTGTCGAAGTGAATTCTGTCGCTTACTTTCATTTTCCTGCAAGAAAACCAACCACTCTTCTTTAATGATTGGTGTGGCGCAACTAATTGGTGGCATGTGGCCTACATGAGGGCTCCTCGATCATCTTAAGGGGCTGCATATTCGTTAAATGCGTCATATAACTCGGTAGAGGTATAAACTGTCAGTTGGGCTATTCGTAAGTAGAGAAAAGGCATCAGGAATGCTGAAAAGATGTCCACAGACAAGACCACGTGCTAAAATGGATTTGCGTCTAGGCTTCAGACGCTACACACCCCATCACAACAGTGGCACATTTCCAATTCTAGTACCGAATAGACCCCAATCCCAATTCCAATCGCCGCGTCATCAAATCAGGCAGCAAATGCTCACGCAGCAGCTATGTACATGTAGTAAAAACTTGTGGAATAGCAAAGGAAATTGGTGTATGGGCTAAAACAGATGATATTATTTTCTCTACCATGAATTCCATCTTGCAATCATTGGCATTTATTGTCCAACCCTTAAATCAAAGTGTACGCAATTTCGTTAATAATCCTCAAGACAATATCGAAAGACCATAATAGTATCCTTTTCATGATTATCGACTCACTCACTTGATAGTAAGATGCTCGTGGCTGTGGTTGCTTCATTCGAAGCTTCGAGCCTTTGCGGACACCGTCGCTTGTCTATTTTATTCTAACGCAACAGTAGCATGGATGTTTATTTGTTAGCTAGGACGAAATGATAAAAATAAATACATATAGTGATTTGGAGACAACGCTCTTACATCAAAAGTTTCATTCCCTGAAAAGAAAGAAAAAGTGGGCGGAAAATATCTTATATTTTGTATATATATTTTTAGCCCAAAAGAGCAGCAGAGACCATTTAAAATTCTTTTCATGGTTAAACGTGCAGAAGTAACCAACAAATTCAACAAAAAAAAAACGAAAAAGATGTAAAAACCGTAAGAAAATATTAGAAGTATTAAGATTCTAATGCAAATTGTTATTTTATACAAGAATGTGTACTCCAATGCTCTTGTCCTTCCTAAATCCCCCCTTTTTTAAAAATACTGCGTAAAGGATTTCCTTGGTCATACATACATATGTACATAAGTCGAAGTAAAATGTTTTTGTAAGCTACTTGTTTTCTTCTTTACTTTATACTTAGTATTATGCAGGGGAGTCGACCTTTCGCTTAGCACAGATATACAAGTGTGTGTGTGTGCCAAAAACTCGTTGGCATTCATACACATTCGTGGTGCTTCTTGTCCCATTTTCAGTTTGGCCCAGACCTTTTTCAATAGTCGGGAAATTTCAAGCTCGAGCTCGTTCACAGGCTAAAAAGGATAATTGAATTGCTGCCATCCGGTAAAGACAAATTTCCAGCTTCCTTCGATGGTCAGTTATTGGACCATACTACAAGCATTTCAGTTTGGATGATGATAAAATTAATGAATTAAATACAAATAAATAAAGACAAAGTCCTAATAATAAATAAGAATAAAATAAATAAATAATACTGTTTACTCCTAGCAGAAAGCATAAAAATTCCTTTATATTTATGTAACTTAGAAAATGTACTGGGATTTTCGCCCACTGGCCCACTGGTCTCTATGAAGAATAAGAAAAGAAACTTAATTTTCACCGAAGGTTCTCTGGGACTCGATATTATCAAAGACTATATGTACAATACTAAGATGCTGCATGAGGAACAAATGGGCATTCAATTTTCGTTTGACGCTTTTGGTACGGTCGCGCGGGGCTATTTCTTCAATTCTCTTTTAGGCTCTGAAATGCTACTGGCTTCGTCAATGCTAAAGTCTTTGGAGTGGCACAGTGGGGAATCAGCCGAAAAGGGGTTGCACAGGTCAAAAAATGTTATGAGCGCTCTGGAATAAGTGAATATACGCTTCTAAAAGAGAATTTTCCAGATAATATGAGATATAAGCACTTAAAGTTGGAAATTGTTTCAGTGTGAAACAATGTGTTGAACTCTTATTCGATTATTAATTTAGCCAGCTGATATAGGCAAAGGCCCCACTGTGCGAAAGCATTCATATGCATGCGCAGAGGAAGCCGTTGGGCAGCGGGCTCGCGGTCAAAAACGAAGCATAGCCGAAAAGAGAATTGAAAACCCTCGCGCTCCCTCTGTAAATATGACGTAGCGAAAAGAACCGCCATAGAACCGGTTTTTGGTCGCTCTTGCAGCATCTTTTGTTGTATAGTCTTTGCTATTATCCATGCTTTACGCAACCCACTGTCAATTAAATCAACATTATTAGTTTTATTAGTTTTCGTTTTTTAAAGACGTGTGCAGCTTTAATGTTGCCTGACGTTTTAACCCTTCTGACTATGGTATTACATATGTACATATATTCGTGTTCGTACTAAGAAAATAATCTGAGTGGCGAGTTTGTTACATGCGGAATTGTCAAATATAGCTTTCTTACAAATTGCGTATTTTTTCAATTTCACAAACTAACTAACTCGTCTACTGTGGCGAAATATTTGTTATGTATATGCTTTGCTTTGGTGGTCGCTTTGGAGTTGTCTAATAATCAACCCGTTCTTCACGACTACTACGTCAAGGCTGTCCAAAGTTGATTTCAGAATAACGGTTAAGGGTGTGTTTTCGGTATTTAACCTGGCACAGCACAACAAGCAATCAAAATATACAACCTGGCTGCTATTCTAATGGATACGAAAGCGTGTCAGACCCATTTAATTAAAAGCTAAAATGTTGGAATTAGAGGTTAAACGCTTTGCTCCTGTTATGTATGTATATTAACCTTTGCATGTATCTTTGGAGAGCTAGGACTTGAAAGGCATAAGTTTTCCATTTTGTTTGCTTGTTAGAAGCGAACCGACCAACCCTGACGATGACAAACGGCTTGCGCGGCCTACGAGAATGTTGAAAAGGTAGCAAAGGGTTGACTGACAAAACGGGAGGGAACTTTTACATAAAGTATACAAAAGCGGCCAATGGCATCGTAGATTGTATTTTTAGATTAAGGAATACATTTTTTTTAGTAGTTTAGGGTTTTTTTGCTTTTTTTACGTATTTATATGTACATATAGGACGAAAAAGCGTTTCATATCTGCCAGAGTTTCTCCAGCAGTGACTCTCTCTTTCTCTAGCTTTCATTCTGCCAATTAAAGTAAGCTTTCTCCGTTGACTATTACATTTCATAAGCACAAAATGTAGTATGTACATATGTATGTACGTAGTAGGCGTAAATGGACCTCAGTGGGTATTACAGTAAGCATTAGTAAACGGTCACAAAATAAAATGTCCATTAACTTAATTAATGTGCTTTAATTATGGTCAGTAAAAAGCTGATGAAACAAAAATTCTATAGTTTTTAGTCAAGAAGTCGTCAATATGAACATATATCACAGCATGTCCTCCTAATGCGCCCCAATACGCCCCATTGCGCCTTTTTAATTGTTAAGTGAAATCTAGCAGCATGAAGAATTAGCTCCCTACTGTTAATTTCTGCCATAAAAAATATGTTTCCACTTTTATTTTCAGCGTAATATTCTGGACTCGTTAACTGAATGCAATTAATTAAAACTCTGCTTGTATACGTCTGCTGAAGTAAACATCCTTTACAAACAGGCAAACTACCTAGAAGGTAAGGAAAGAGAAGTCGCTAACGGAATAGAGCTTAAGCCCAAGGCGTGGGCAGTAAAGAGCGTTTATCAATTCCACGCTCTCCGCCGCAGTTGTTTTCTCTTTAATTGCAAATTACATTTTATAAAATTATGCTTCAAAAGCCTTCAAAGATTACCCTGGTCAGGGCGCGGACGGACTTGAAAAGGCAAACGGCCCACGCATAAGTAGAAAACAATTAGTATGCTTTTGATCCTTTGTTTACCCCAACAACAGCAAAACCGACAAGGACAACGGGCACAGGCGTCGTTAGCACCCAGAAGACCACGTCCTGCTTTTGGTTTTTGAAGAATTTTTAATTTTCAAACGCAAGTTCTGAGTCATGAATACGGCCCTCTGCTCCGTATTTCACTTAAGCCTGGTCATGATGATGTTTCATGCGATTTGTTGTTTCTCATATCCGTTTCATAAAATGCCCCCAAGATGTTCTTCCCCACCTTTCTGTTGGTGCACACTTTACAGTCTAGCGTCCATATTGAGGGAGTTTTAAGGGAAAATGGGGATGGGATTGAGAACGTGGAAGCGTGGCAATCATCGCTCGGCCGGTTTCCAAGAAAACCAGCCAAAGTTCGCATTTGAAATAAAATTTTCAATTAATTTTTTCACTCTCTTTTTTTTGTCGACACGTTCCCTATTCTTTCTTTTTTTACATTATTTTTCAATGTCCAGCGCGATAAACAGTAGTAGTTATTTGTTAATTGAATAACTAAACTACCTGCCAACGGATACATATTTATGTAAATATTTTCAAAATTAACATCGGCGGCGGATAGTACCCTTGACAGTGTCCTTTCAGAAGTTCAAAGTTCAAAATGCTTTTAGTTACATATTTCATTGGTCATTGATTTAGGAAAATCATTAAATAGTAAGTCATATCTACTCCCTGATATAAGCAACGAGCCATACTTAAAGGCTACCAAAGTCTAGAGATTGAGAGAAATCGATAGCCTGTTTCGTTTTTGGCGACCTGCGACCGGCAAACAGCGATAGTCTGAGTACCAAGCACAGCGCGTTGCCCTCTTCACCCACAAGTAACCCTTATGATGATGGTGCGAACACCACCAACCCTATTCTGTCAACCCATTTGTTTTTCGTTGCTTTTCCCTTATTTTTGACAGCAAAAGCAGCAGCACCCAAAGACGACATGTGGCCCAGAACCAAGAATAGCCGTGGACCTGGCCGGACCGGACCGGTTCGTCTCGTTCAAGTTCAAGCAGAAACAGAGGGGTGGGTTTCGCACCAAGCAAAACATATAAAAATAAAAACTTTTTATAAGACTTGTGAGGGTAAAGCGGCCAGTCAGCCTATATACACTTGAAGGGTACGGTTGTGGGACTTTTGTCACATGTGCCTTGTATGTGTTGTCTTTCATGGCCTTTACTGCTGTTTCATGTATATAAATGTTCGAATACGGACAGAACATAAGCCGAACGACTGGGCTGGTTGCCTTTCACCCTTTTTATTGCGTCTTGAAGAGTATTTTATCTACCCTATGTATTGACGATTGGCTTTGTATACGGTGAGTGTGTATTTTTATATACATTTTTGTGTATATGTACGAGTATCTTGAGCGTGTGTCGGATAACCGGAAATATGAGACGTCAAGGCTTTTATAAATGGCGACCGTATATGCTCCTTGTTGATGTGTGATGGCAGATCCTTGTCGATGGGGGAGTTAGGACTTTCGAACTTCTGCTGGGAATTAAAGAGCGGGGAGAAGGTTGTCCTTGATGTATGCGTTTGACAGCATCACATAAGGGGTAAATTGGGGTTTTACCAGGGGTCGAGTAAGAGCCGAATAAGCAACTAAAACTTTTTTGATTGTTTGCGATGACCAGCCGTAGCTCTATCCATGGTATTCGTGTAGGCTATGCTTGTGCTTGGGGTACATGCTTTTCGGCAAACCAAATTTAATAAATGACTTTATAGTTATTTTCGTGTCCCTTCAAATCGCAATAATCCAATGGAGTTCTTCGGATAGAGGTGGTGCTTGGCAGCAAACCCTTGCCGCCAGCCTTACGATTTATCCGCATTTTATGCGAATGGTGTGTGTTTGCGAGTCATTTTCCAACGGCTGCAAAGACTATCAAATATTAATACTTTTGTCTGCACCCCCATTCTATCCCTCTCACGCAATTTTCACGTAATACTTTGTGACCCACACAAATAACAAAAGTTGTAAAAATTTTAATTTTCCTTCAATATTTTTGCCATTCCTTGAGTTCAGTGCGTCATATGTGAGGGAAATAAAAATCACACACACACATTTTGACTGTGTCTGTCTGTGTTTGAATATTATGCAGTACAAACTCTGTACGCCTGTGAAAATATAGGATATCTTAAAGAACGGTGAGCGTTGAGTTCATTCAACAGTAGGGAAAACGTGTGTACTTATATGTAAAATTACCTGTAGGTTTTCTACTTTCATGGAAAAGGTTTAACAAATGATTCAATATGTATGTTCAATGTATAGTTGGAATAAATAGTCAAATGATATTACTATAAAAGCACGGAAATACTTTCACCTGGTACCTTTTGAGTCATAATTAGGACAGCACAAAACAGAATACAAGATTAGGCATTCAAGGAACCACTAAATTTTTGTAGTAACAAGGTCGGTGTCGTCTGATCGGACCCGACTTACTTCTTTAATCACATTTAAAACGTCATGCGAGACACGACCACACAAAGTCCATAAAAAAAAGAAACGACCTAGTAGCTGACCCAACCCCGAAATAATTGGAACAATTTCCTATCAAATTTATGTGCCATAATCGGTAGCAGCAGGTTCAAAGATAAAAATCGAACGCATTCCAATATCTTATGTCCTGAGTGCTTGGGTACACACATGCTCATCTGTTTTTGGACAGGTGAAAGAGGTCGCGAGACAATAGAAAGAATGTGAATACTCTGGGGTCATCGGATCCATTTTTATTACCACCAAATCGCTTTGTTAACAATGATTTTTATATACAACCGTGTGCCACTATTATGTGGCAGGCTCAACTCCTTTTGCACTCTCCGCCGTCTTGTTATACTTTCCAAATTCTTGGTCTTTTCACTGCTTATCTCTGACATTTAATCTCGACGTGAAGAGAAAAATGTATCCAGGTTAGTAATAACCCATAAACGTTTCGTTGTCTATGCTGCTGGGAAATGTCTCAATCGTTGCCTCTGTAAATTGGCCTTGTCCCATAATCGAAGGGTCATGGAAACATGAAATTGGCAAGGCCAAGAAGGCGGAAAAAAGGAGAACTCATGTTTCCTAACTGTTTAGCAATAAGACATATTAGGGGCCATTCTTGACCATTTTTTTAGCCTACAGTTTTTATTTTGGATTATCCTCCTTTGTTGCTCAATGTATGTAAAATGTATCAATTTGTGTCAAGGGAGTATTGGTATCATCATATCATATCATATCATATCAATATCAGTTTTTGATTAAACGACAGAAAATTAGGGATGAGTCAAAAAACTAACTAACGAATTAGTACTAAGAATGAAATTCACGCTGTTGAATATTATTCGATATTAGTATATTAATCTAAAGGGCCTCTCAAAGACTGTTTCTGCTTCCCCCTACCTTTAAGTAGGTAAAAATAAAGGAGAGAGTGATTTTTTAAAATTTTTAAATAACAATTAAATGTCAAGTCCCCCATAATTCGATCAAAGGCATTACTACCTGTCCGTCCCATCTGCAGATGGTACCATCCCAACCGAATCTAATCTTATCATAAAATTGTTCCTTAGTGGTCGTCTCTGAACACTGTCTTTTATATACCGACAATGATGGCAAAGATACACACATACATATATCAGCAGGTGAAAACCGATTGTGTACACTGTACAGCCAATGAAAATGCTATTTCATTTCAAATAACTACCCAAAACATTTATGTGCGTGCCAAGCTAAACTGAAAACTGTTTTTCCCGAGACTCGAGCTCCGACTTTTGGCAAGTCGCTAATAAGATAAATGGCAGAATTGGCTGCTGCACATGTCATGTCTGATATTCATCTTATGGCCCGCTCGAAACAAGTGCCCCCTACCGTCTCACCCGCTGTGAAAGGTCTAATGCCCAGACTAGCTCGAAACTGCCAGGCTAGATAAGCCAACAAACAGTTTGTTACAGTTGTTATTCTTTAAAACTGGCCGTTTGACGCGAGTTTGATTAATTGTAGACGAAAGAATTTACGTACGCCCCATAGTGATCAGCAAGCAACGGACAGACTTGCGGATAAACAAACGTAAATATTAGCTACATCGACTCGGCTGTTCATACTAACTTCTGTGCATTGAAAACTTCTGATGTAAATTTGGATAGCCACAATGATACAACAATCAGGAACACGTTTTTTGATGGCCTTAAGTATATATTAAATATAAGCTTATGGGAGATCGAATACTAACTGTACCCCACGATTTTCAGACTAGATAAATGTAATGCCCAACCCGCTGCTCACGTTCACGCCCCTATTTTAAACTCATGCTTCATGTCTCTGCCCCTTTTCCTTCCATGCATTCCCTGCATTTAATTACATTCTTCCGGCTCAGAAAGGCGAGGGCGGCTTTCGCTTTTCTTTCGACGTTCAGCGGCACAATTAGTGGCCTTTGTCACGCCTCCACCAATACTTCTTGTGTCCTTGAAAAAAGGGAAACTGCCGAATTTCGATTTCGCTCCAAAAACCCAAGCACTATAATAGAGTTTCGATTTTATTGATACGAAAATTGGTTTACACCGAAGGAAATCGTCTTGGCAGCTGTCTTGTCGGGAACACCTACAAAACGCACGTGTTCCTAGACTGAATGCTTGTGCGATTTTCTGTGTAGAGTCAGACACGCGTCGACGAATCCGCCTTCTACTGCATAACCTTCTTAGCTCGATTTTCATTTTCCCTCTTGCCATTGAATTTTTGGCCAACTGGCTAGGCAAAACATTTCAATTTTCTAGCCCAGTGGACAAGCAAGCATCCAACTAGGAACTAAGAACCATTTTGGGCAGTTGTCCTGGCCAGCGTAACTACGCACAACGACGGCTTCAACGCCCCAGGATTTGTTTGTTAAAAAAAGAAAAAAATAAAAACAGCCACGAAGGATATTTTGTCTATTTTTTACAAAGCTTCCTATCAATTTTCAACTGTGTGTGTTTATTTTTCATTTTAGGCGTACTTTGCCCTTTCCCCAGCAATATCATTCTAAATTTCGTTGATGCAATTTTTTAATATTTAATATTTTTCTAAAAAATTTTGAACTTTTTTGTGTTGTAAAGGACACAAGTAGCTAGCATCTTACAGAAAATAAAAAATATATTCCTTATATATCCTTATATATATTCCTTATGGGAATCTTATGTTAGAATGAGTCCGTCCTTCATGCATGGGGCAAATATGTACATATGTACGTTTAGAATAAGAAGAAGTTTTCTTCTCTACCATTTTTTGGTTTTAAGCTGTAAATTAGGCTGTGTATGACACGAATAGGCTAAGCAATAGGTTGAACTCATGATCTCTTTTTTTTGTATGTTATTATTAATTTTCATAATTTTTATTTTCATGTATGGGTGTACCATACTTTTTAATTTCCTGCATATCTCTTTACTTAAATATGCAATATTCAAACATATGTATACATATGTAAGAAGCCTGACTTATTCCGGGCGCTTCTTTACCGAAAATTTAATGCTACTTGATCGTTCTCGTAAAAGACAATTAACCAATTAAATTTTAAAAGTTGAACATCTATGCGCATCTTTAAAGGTTAAATTTGAGTAAAACGAGGGGTTGTTTTCGTTTTGTTGTTTTTTTTGTGTAATATACGGTGCAAGACACCTGCTTAAGTCAACTTCAGTCCCCTCGTCCCTGAATATCATAGTTTAAATGTAGGATAACGATAGCAAAGCAGCGATCCAAAACGCAGGATATCTGAGTGTCTGAGTTTCTTGAGTGTGAAAATAACATAAATTACATCAGTAGTCTTATAAGAGCTGTACTTAGACTAGGCGTCATTTTGTACTAAAATTTTCCTAATACTAATCTTTAAACTCAAGAATTTTCAACATCGAGCTATAGCACCTAAAATTGTAACACCTAACCATAAGAAATACAGCCTCAAGTTAAACGGAAACCAGAACAAGGCATGTCGCTTTATTTCTGAAGTCAATTCTTTTCACGCGATAAAGTTGTCAGTGCCTATGAAGTCAATTTATGAAGGGTTAAAGTAACCCTTACTCCTTTCGTCGACATTCGCGCAACATTTAATGGGTTATTAAATATCACCCTTGTATTATTGAGCTATGGAGAAAGAGGGGAAACGGAAAAAGGGTTCTAAAAGGGTTGCTTGTTTGATTGTTTGTTATGTTTGCCGCTGATGGCACCGCTAATTGCTGGCTAATTTACTAGAGATGCCCATGAACGGTTTTGTGAAAGTGTTTGTTCGTTTGTAGGGGGCTGCCTCATGTTTTTGTATTTGTTGAACATATTATTGCCTCTCTCTGAGTATTTACATTTTATGCCATACGGTTTTGGTAAGATAAGTTCTATAATATTGGATTGAAAAGTCTGGAGTAAAGTCATCCCACACCTGTCACCATAAGGCGTTTGCTATAGGAACACGATTCACTCATGTGAACTCATGCGAAAATTTCCTTTTGGTTGTCGTCGCATTAAAATTAAAAAAAGCGTTGACGGCAGAACAAGTCAACGTTTACAATGCAAATGACAGGACAATGAACACTTGCTCTCATCTTCGTCATCATAATACATAATGGTCAGCGGCTAATTAAAAGCATAGCCAAGCGAACACCGCTGAATAAACAAAAAGCAAAGCACGATAATGGCTAACAAAAAATGTGAAAATAAAACGGGAAGAATGTTTAGAAGAATCTAAAAATATTTAAGGGGAAAATACTATAGAGTTAAGAAATTCGAATGATTGCAATCAAAATCGCAAACATTAAGAAAGTTGTCACAGTTTAAAATCTGTATTAAACCACTTGACTGATTTTTTAAAGGCAAATTACCCACTAAAGGCAAAGGCACACGAAGTTGGTTCTCTGCCGCTGCGGCAGCTAAGCTTGCACGCGTACGTGTGCCGACTGCGCTGCCCGAAATTTTTATACGAAAATACTTTTGCGACCATATGCAGATATTTAAGATATAATTAAATACATATTATTAAGAAATTAAATAGGAATCCAGAGAATATAATTTTTTTTTTCCAATCAGCCAATCGCAAAACGATTTTCGAAGAAGACCATATGCAGATATAATTAAATACATATTATTAAGAAATTAAATAGGAATCCAGAGAATATAATTTTTTTTTTCCAATCAGCCAATCGCAAAACGATTTTCGAAGAAGAAATGGTTTAAAAAAAATCTTGCTTGTTTTGCACAAGTGCGCACACATATGCATTTCACACATGCAAGCGCATTCTATTTTTAGAATTGTACGCTCTCAAATTTGTTTGAGCGAGATGGCAATTGAAATGTATGAGAGTTACGCATCTTTTTATTATACTGTCTTCGATACGATGCTGCCGAACTCTGCCCTAAATGGACAGTTCACATTCTAAACTAGCCAGTGCTTACACAAAGGCGGCATAAAATTTCACTTCTTTGCCTTGTGAAGAAAATTTTTCCAAAAAATGTACCCCTAAACCACCTTCTATTAAAGCAATTTTTCTTCTAAGTTCCACCTCCACCGAAGAGGTCCTTTGGCTGTTTCTTTTTTACTTTACCCTAACAGCACATTAACCCACCAAAAAGTAGCCATTAGAAATGTAAGCAGCGGGAAAAAATTCAAATTGGCCACGATTTTTCTAGTAGCAAAGGCCTTTCGTGTCTTTGGTTTATGTAGGTCCATTGTTTTATTTCACTTTTTGCTCATTTTTCACTTAAAATGAGCCGCCGGGCATTCAGAGCATGTACCCCAACTATACGAGAGCTATGCTGGACTTAACGCCGCACGAATGTCGGCGCCTGGTTTTCAATTTACGCAACTGCGCCCGGCATATCCTTTTAGCATGTACTTCGAGTTGAAAGCAGCTTAGACAGCCTCCAAGTTTGAAATCTGTGTTTGCTTAACCATTCTTTTTTGGACGTTAGCTGAATTTTCCATTAAAATTCCGTCACTTTTTTTGTATCTACAACAAGAACGAAAATTTAGAAAAATAACGCTGGAATTTAAATAATAAAGCAAACGCGCACAAATGAATCTAATTTTTTACGAATAAAGAAGAGGGAGAAAGGAGAGAAACAAGGGTCTAGTATCCCAACGGCCAAGTGGAGTGCCTCAATTGTGAAGTATAATTCCGAAGAATGGGAAAGGCAGGCGTGGGAGGGGAATGAAATGTGTGGGCGACTGGGCAGCTAGCCGCGGATGGGGGAAATGAAAAAGTGTTTTGCATTCTGCTGCTTATTTTTGTTAATTTTCTCTCCACTTGTGAATTAATTCTCATTCGTCCCGCTTTATACTTTTCGGACCACTCCGTTGTCGCCAGCCACGCTTCGAACATTAGTCTATATACTATGTGACCATAATTTAATTGAAAGCTCTATAATTTGCAGGGATTTAATTGTGGATTTCAAAATATAGCCACACCATACCGATGAAAATAAAACAGAATAAAATGTGTACAACTTACCGCCACAAATTTTTGCCAAGTGGAGTGGAGATCTATTTAAATGAGGAGCATTTTGTGAATACATATCATGTTAAAAAAAAACCATGCCTTCTAATTTAGCTTTAAGATGAAACTCCAGTGTTAGGGTTTTCTGAAAATCAAGTGACCCACATAAAAGCATGCTTTGCACGTGCTCCTATATCTGCTTTGCACTCTAAATATTTCTCATACCCCGTTCAAACAATAACACCAAACAAAATTGGTAAAAATTAAAAAAATAACGCAAAAAAAGTATTTCTCGTCACGCATGGCAGATCACAGCTGAGCCCTTCAAACCGCGCCCCTTTATTAAACCGTTGGACATCATCAACATCCTGCACAACCACCAAAAAGGCGAGTTTGTGAAAATCAACTTGAAAATGGGTGAAAAAATTGCAAATTGATACAAAAAAAAACCGTGGTAACGACAGGCTCACAAAGGGAGAGAGGATTTTGTTGGGTTGGCAATGAGAGACATGACGGGGGACCCTGATTATAGGGTTGTATATTGGCACGTGCGAAGCGAAAGGATTTGTAAAAAAAAACTATTGAAAACAAACCAAAAAGTGCATGGATTTTTCCGTTACATTTTGATTACTAGGGGGTGGAAAAGGCTTCTGGAATTTAGTACCTCCATGTCAACCCTTGACCAGCAGTCCCATTAAGATGGCTTGAATAAGTACATAAATATGTACATATATGTATGTACATATTTACATGTACATATGTACTTATGTACATGCATGTACATTTCAGCAGAAAAAATTAAAAACAAACTTAATTATTCCCAGTAGGAAAACGTGCGTCTTAGACTTCCTCAACTTGAAATATTTTCTGTTAAGTAGTGTTTTTGTATACCTATTTCTTTTTCGTTCAGGTTTTCCGAACCACTGGTCCTATGGTCTAAGGTCTGTTGCTGGGTCTGTTGGTCAGTATTTTCCCTTTTGTCTTTTCGCATGACCAGCACAAACTCTGATCAAATCAACCCCTAAATATCAAGAAAGGCACACCAGCTGGTCACGCGTACGTCATCTAGTGACCCAAAAATGCCGCCAAAAATAGAGCAGCATTGAAAACGATGAATCCTTTTCTTTTCAAAAATTCTATGTATTAGTTGTCTTCATTTTATTTTGCATTGCATAACAAAAAAAAGTCAATAAAATTTTAAATACATTGAGAAAGCTTCAGTTTAATTTTACTCCACTCAAAATTCGCAGCAACTTTGAAACCCTCCGTTTAGGACCGAGGAAGCGGCAGCTGTGCCGTTATGTTTCGACTAGATAACCTTTGCCCTCGCGTACACACTCACGCATGTATGTATGTATGCCCATAAAGAGAGACCAACTGGCTGACTGAGTGACTGTGTTGTACTCGGCACAAAGGATAATACACAAAGGACATAGCTGACGCAACAATGGCAACAATTTTTAAAAATGTTTTTGTACTGCATCGAATATGCGTCTCCTTTTTGTGTAGAAACTATAGAAAACCGAGGAATGGGGCACGTCAGGATAGCACACCCCATCCTAAATAGCAAACAAACCCATACCAATTCTTAATTATGATTTTTTTTTTCCTTTAAACTCTAGTAGGAATGACTCTTCATGTCATTGAATTTAAGGTACGACGAGAGTTAAACCAAAGACAATATAAGTATATATATATATATATTATATCTAATCTATTATATCCAATCTAATATTTCGGCAGGCTCGATTCCATTTCTTTAATCAACTTTGACGACACATCACTGTTTAACCACGCCCCTTATTTACGAACCCCCCTTTTGTGACACGTGGATGCACACATCACTAACCTAGCAGGAAATCACAGAACTCCAAAAAATCAATTCCTAGTACAATTTCAGAGGGGGGAAACTTAATTTTTTAATCGTGCCAACTGTGTCGGCGATCAAATGACAGATCAAACTAAAAATTGACACTGAAAATGGAGAAATCCTAAAGATAAACAGCCATGGGAGTTGAGCGTGGGGACTGTTGGATAATAGGGGAGCCGCTTGCAGTCAAAAACACCCGACTGTCAAACGAAGTGTGCAGCACATTAATCCTCAGTGGCAGAAGCATCCTCCACCCCCTTCAAGCAGACAGCAATTAAAAACCACAAGGCACGCGTTCCCCCAAGTTTTTTTCTTCCGTCTCCTTGGCATGTTGACAATTTGGATATGTAAATGTGCGACTAATGAACACTTTAAAAATGTCGCCGCCCCAGAGATTGGAACGCGCCAGTCGCATGGCAGCTGTTTCTAAAAAAAACCATGGAAAAACAAAAACGGAATACCAAATCGGGGAAGACAAAGTGCATTGCCGCTGAAACGTTTGCCAGGTATGTCAGTGGCGAAAGAAGGACCAGGATCTTCGTCGCGTGCTACCCTCAAGCGAGCTGAGCTCAGCTCACTTTTTATACTCTTAAAAAGACGCAGCTTCCTTCCTTCTTCCCCAATGCTCCTGGATCTCGTGCCTGGCAAACGTTTCTCCTATCGGAAGTCGTCCGCCCTATCTTTTTGAATTTGTGTCTCATCTCATTTTCAGTTGCCTACCTATTTTTTGTATTTTTATAGGTAAATCTTAATGCGCTTGTGCCGCTTCGTCGATCCGTCTTGCTTGTTTGTTGTTCATATTGTGTGTGTTCTGTGTGCGTCTTTTTAATAGGATTTTTAATAGACCTCAACCTTTAGCTCGAGAGCAGCATCTTTTTATCGAGTGTGGTCCCTCACATCCAATCGCTCGCTTCTGTCGCGTGCTTTCATTGCCCCTTGCAGATTGTGTCTTTTTCAGTTTTCTCATTCTTTTAATATTTTTAGCTCTTCTTTCTCAGTTGTTATGATGTATGAAATGTGGATTGAAGATAGATTTTTTGGAATCGTCTGACCTTTTGGGTGATCATTGAGGAACTGATAAAATAATAACATGTTTATCCAGTGTTTTAAAATTTTGTAAAATTACGCTATGAAAACAATCTACTAGCTTGTCATGTTTTTTTAATTGTTAGCTATGGTGAATCATGGGAGCTCGACAAACTTTCAACTAAACAATAGTGTGGTCAAATGAACGTTAGCAATCTTATATGTCGGAGATGAACATCCAGAATACATAGCTTTATGAAGCAAAATGCAGGGTTGGAAATGGGAAATGAATATCCATACGCAGGAGTCTATACAATTGTTTTGTAAGAAATGCGTTCTATCATGAAAACGAGAAAAAGCATGAACCCGGCTAGCCGCTCATAATAACTTAGCGATTTTAAGAGTTATAAGTGAAGCTAGGAACATTTTTACAATAGGGAACAATTTTACACAACTATAACGGCTAACAGCTCTGCAGTTGAGTCACAGAATTGAAAAATATTCATTTGTATATACCTATGTATGTACATATACACATAAAGATGTAGTTTTGAACGTTTATCCAAGCATCTACGCAGGCTGTTGAATTATCAACCCTTACTTAAACGGAATATGCATACTGCCCACCCGTTTGGACAACAAATAGACTCCGCATATGCATAGTGCCCACCCCTTTGGCCAATGGGCACCCACCCCGTTTAAGTTTCACCCTCATATTATGGGGTTAAATAAAAATGGCGCACATTGTGGTACGAGTAGATGAAAAGTATACTCACATACATATGTATGTATGTATGTACATATGTATATATGTAGGTGTATATGCTTAATCCACCCACCCACATGAGTCCAGGATCAAATATGTCGCATATAAATTTACGCAACATATGCAGCTTCAATTATAGGGTGAATAAAGAAAGAATACAAAAATTTCAGGTCAGGATGGAAGAAAAGTGAAAGGTGAAAGGCACACACGGTCCTTGCCACGCTCCCGATGCATATGTATATTCAACACGTCGCGTGGCAGAAGCATCCTCTCTGAAACCTCTTTTGAATGGTCACAGATAAAAAAAAAATAGTTTAAAAAAACAACGTAACATTTTTCAACATACATATATAGGAAAAATAAAAAATAGGGAACAAAATGGGAAAATTCTCCAAAAAGCAGGCAAAATATTCATATGTATGTACATATGCGAACGTGAGCTGCATCCCTTGTCAACAATGGCACGAAAATACCGTTGCTGACCTCACGATGACCCCAAATGGAGGACTATGGCCCTCTTTCCGTTTCTGTTGATGATTTTGTATTCCCTTCGGCTTCATTCAGGCCGCAAACAAAGGGACGGGCCGGCATTTCTGTGACTGATTGCATGCAACGGCATCATATCCATGTATATCCTTTTTTGGAAGTGTGCGAGTGAGGAGTCTGGCGCTTCGACCAAACAATGCTTTTGCAGGCCAACGCTTTGTGCCAGCAGTTTCAGCCCGCCATTTGCATGTTTTCCAATCTCATATTTTCCTCTTACCATTTGCCATCATGCCAAATAAATACAACATGCAAAGTAAAAAGAATCCCCTATTTCTAATGTTATGCTGCAAAAGAGAATCGAAAGAAGAAAGGGGACGGAAGGTTCGCAGCGGTATGCAAAAAGGGAACAGTGCGGGAAAACGAAATGAGTTTGAAAATGCATGCAGAGTATATTTAAGGTGAATAGGTTTGCGTGAAAAAAATGTCCGATGAGAAACTGATGATATGGTATAGGATCCCTATATGTGACCCCTATTTGTCAGTGAAAACTTTTCAACATTATGTTTCTGTTTTACACAAATAAAAATGAATTATTTTCTTCCGATATAATCATATTTAGGTTCTTCAAACTGGTTTTAAAATCCAATCCCGAAAACGTTTCAATAGTGCAAAGAAGTCATTTCCCCTAAATGTATATGCTGTGTCAGAAACCATTAAACCATATAGAAAGGACAAACATTTTTGCGTTACTCTGATTTGCCGAATAAAAATACGATTTAAATCAGAGGAACTAAAAAAATTGTTCTGCTCGTTGTCCTGATGCCTAGAACCTTACCCCATGACGCTGCAAATTTCAAAGCCACGGTTAATTGAGACATGTAAGACATTTTGAAGATGCTGCCCAAGTATATTTCCCTTGTATATATGTAATTAAATTTTTTGCCAGTAACAACAGTCAGAGGCATTGTTTTTTTAGTCTGATGTGTCCGCTGACCCGTCTATATGGTGGCCTAAAAAAACTGAGGTACTTTTAAGGTACATGATATAAAATGCAGCCAGAGGATTAAGAGAACTCCAACTTTATTTTGTGGCTACTTGTAATTAATTTTGGTAAAGTCATGCAGGGGTTCCAAACCTTATCCTTTTTTAAATTATGATTGGAGTCCAGTATCCTCAAAATATTCACAGAGTCCAGTATCCTCGATTTGGAAATTAAACAAAATATGTTAAAATATGCTTTATTATATTTATATAAAGTAGGTGTCTAAGAATGTATTTGAAAAAATGTTGAGGTTTGGAATGAAAGTTACCAGCGCTTCCGCCTCGTACATTTAAAAAGATTTTTTGAGAATGTTTGATTTCGATAGCGGCTTAATTCAATTACTTCTATTCCCTTAAATACATCTTTAGTTGAATCAGCACAAAAAGAGAACATTTTTTCCCCAAGTGATTACTCAATTTGAATGGCAACGTCGAAAACAGAAGAAGAAGGAACCCCTCATCGCCAACAATTCGAACAACATGCTAATGCATCTGCTCCCCAAAGACACACAAGGCAAATGTGGGAAAGTTTGTCCCAAGATGTGATGGAAGATTGGTGCGGGAGAAGTTTGTGGAAGTCTGTCCGGGATTTAACGTTAATATTTTTATTTACACCCTTATAGTGCTAAACGCAAATGTACGTACTATCTGCTCCCTTTTCCGCTCCTTGCAATCAACTTCTACAACGGCAACAATCGAAATTTGCCTAAAAGAACTGCCACACCTCTCTTGTGGGTTGGTCAGATGGTGGGATGATTGTAGGATGGAAGTGGTGCAGTATGTGGTGGTTGGTCTTAGGTCACTTTCTTAGATAAACACATTTTGCCTAAACTTTTGTGCCGAGTCTTTGCCATATAAGTCAATTACATAGATCATTTATTACATGGCGTGGGAGACCCTCTTTTTTGTCTATGGCTGTTGACGGCGACGCGTGTTTCTAATGTGATTTTTTATTTGGCGAGATGCCGTGCTGGACAAACCGAAATAACCTTCTTATCATTTGATTGTGTCCCTGACTTAATTTTTTGTAACATTTGGCTTGCGTTATCCAAAAATGTTATCGATGACTAGACCTATGAGAGCGTTTTTGTTGGGGCTTTTTGTAAATTTTCTGGACTTTTAGCTTTTGAGGGCGTCGCTAATGGGGAAATATGGCAAATCCTGTAGCTTCTTTTAAATAAATACAAAGTTGATTTGTTGAATAAGTTTGAATTATTGAACAAATTTGTCAAAAAAAAGTTCCTTTCTAGACTGAAACCCATTATTACACAACACATTAAAGGAGCTTTTCATTAGACCCAATCAAAATCCCCAGTGTATAAAAAACATTTCCAAATACAGCGCCGAAAACAAATTTATTTGTTTTTTGTTTTCACTATTCATAGAAAACAAGGCAGCTAAGAAGTTTCTCAATTTTCTCCGCTTGCTTCTGGGACCATTCTAATATGCTAAAAAAACGAATGGCTGTCCTTTTTCTAGACTTACCAAGCCCCAAGTAAATATCTGTCACTATAAGATACAGAAACTCTCATTTCCCATTCTTGACTTTTTGCTTTCCTTGTGTGTGATGTTCCCGTGAGATAGTTTGATTAATGGCCTAAAAGTACTAGACATATTTGGGATTTGTTCTTTTTTTGTGAGTAATGTGGGCAAGAAAAGCAGGAAACCGTTAACGCATATGACGCCTAGCATGCTGGACACTATTACGTTTCGACACTACATAAACAGAGAGACTTTTACCTACACAAAAAGTTCCCTGTTTATAACGCGAAATCATCGAACTAACGTTTCCGCTTGATTTATGGCATGTTCATATTATTTCGGACTCCCAAATTGTATTGGTTCCGTTTAAATTTACAGCACGAGAGGGAGAAAATAGAAAAAAGTTCCCTGGTGCTGACAGTTTGCGTTTGTCACGCGAAGGCATTTAACGGATCGTTGCTGTCTTTACCGTTTCTGGTGTTTTATTAATCAAAATTCCTCATTCGTCTGGGCGTCGTGTTTGATGCGGTTATTTATTTTAATTCTCTTCTCCGCCAGAAAAAGAGCACTCTGATTTGACAAGCGAAAGGGATGGATGGCTAATGGCTTCAAATGTTTATCCAATTGTAATTCATATTGAGTTATTGTGGAGAAGAGGTTCAGCTTAAATTTCAAATCTTTACCTTTTATCGATAGAAGATTTACAAAAAGCACACCTCATACCTACCCCTTTTATATGTACCATAAGCAATTCAACCCTTTTACATTCAGAAGGTAAGGATCGCATGTCCACAAGCAATATAAATGTTCCCCAGCCGTAAGCCTCCTTTTTATAACTACTTTTATATTGTTTTTTAATTTTACCCGAACCAATGAGAAAATGTTATATGAAGACTTTCACGGTCGCCTTAATACACAGAACCCCAAAAAATGGTTAAGCCGGCAAACAAACAAATAATAGCTATGTATCCCATTAAATTCGAATTACAAACACGAACAGTTGGCGCTCTCTTTGAAGTGACCACTTTAACTAGTCACCCCTTTAGAAGCGTGTAAGAACCACCAAATGACGTCACATATTCTCTTTTTCTAGAATCAATTAAGGTGAAAACATTTTTGTAATCGCAAAAATGATACCACATAGGATCCCAAAATGTCCCAATGACTCAGAGCTCCGCCAAACTATAGATATATTAATTCTTATCTTTTCTGAAAAAAAAAAACAATTTAATTCAATCCTCATCTGAACGCATTCATTCAGCACCAGTCATACTCACGCTGGTAAGGCTTTCGGTTCGTTAAATGTAAAGGATGTTTAACGATGTCATTTTTGACAATTTGGATTACAGCCCGAACTTATTGCTAAAACAAAATATAAAATATACTAAATTCCGACTCACGTTCCATTTCAATTCCATGGTTTTCATTGCATTCCTGAAATCTTTGTCTACAAATGAAAGAATAAGAAGCATTTATTTTACCAAAATCATAGAAAATGTTACCACAATCGATGTGGGCGACACTTGACTATTCTTATGCATGCATTTTTATATTTTCTGTAAAGACAACTGACAGAGGGTGTAACGTTTCTTGAATAATCATTATTTTTTTTTGTGTGTAGCTAGAGCCCGATCTACAGTAGCTGAAAGGAAGCGCACGCCAATATGCATAATCCCTTATGTACACCTTGAGTTTGGGACAATCCCAAAGAATTTGATAAGGGATGCATGGTTGTAAGGATATACATACATCGATTGCATCCAAATAGCAAAGGAATTTTGTAGTACCTAAGAGAGATCTTTAAGGCACGGCGACAGCTGTGCTGGTTGTGTGGAGTATGCAGAACAGAATACAGGATTAATTGTAGATTGTATGCAGGCCAGAGGATTTATTTATTTTCTTTTGTGACGTTTAATCCATAGTGAAAGTATCAACCAATTTTCTAACGTAAAAATAAAAGAAATATAAACATATGTAGAACCATATGTAGCACAAAGGATTCAGATCCAAGGATTCAGATATATTTAAATAAACAATTAAAGCTAAAAGCGTTTTGCTCCTTGCTGCCTGATTATACATGCTCTCTCATATTAAAGACAACATGTAACTCTACCATTATTTCTTATTCAGTGCATCCCACTTTCTTTTGCCATTGTATTCGTGTTAATGTACCAACAACCTTATAAAATCAAGTCAAAATCCTTTTCTTGTTAAATGGTCTTTCAAAACTTAAATGCCTTGTATCTGCGTCTCTTTACCAAGATTTATAGTTTTTCGATTTTCAATGCCGCATCTCAATTATTTACGATCGTTCCTCTATTCTTTAACTGCTTATCCTTTTTCCTGTCTTGTAGGTGTCTTGATTTATTGGCATTTTTTTGTATGTTGTTCGCAATTTGATAAGTTGCCTTGCACAATGAAAAAACAGGGATTCATGGTTTTTCTTACCGAGGCGACGGTTCCAAGCAGGTTGGTAGTTTCTGAGTCACTTTCAATTGTTATTTCTCGATCAAATAAGTCATCATCCAAAGTATTAAAAAAAAGTTTTTTTAATTACGGTTTATTATATTTTGGACATCCTATGCGCAAAGTAACGCTATTTTTGCTTAACTACAATTCTATCAAAATTGATTTGCAAAGAAAACACAGGCATAGTGCGGCAAGTGCCACACGCCTCGGAAAGGTGGACCTACATACAATATGTACTTAAAATACACAGAAAATCCAGCCAGATAACCTAAAATATGGTCACAATGTTACCTTTGGAACATTGCACAGCTAACAAACAGCTTACCTAATTTATAGTCTTAAGGCTTTGCACCGTAGATATTAAATGCAATTGTTGCGGCATATTCTTTTTGAAATTTTAAACTGGACTATGTGGTCTTTGTTCCGGGAAGGAACCCGAACCAAGGGTTAGGAGGATTATCCGAGGTTTTGCTAACAAATGAAATTGGTACGGATTTCTCTCAAGACTCATGGAATATGCCGTAACCTGTGTACGTCCAAAATGTACATATGTATATACATATACATACATATATCAAGTTAATACTCTTAGTGACTCATTTCTTTCTTGCAGTAAAACTAAGTTCAGTTAAGTGACCATTATGCCACTTTGGTCTCAAGCTAGCCCATTCTATTTCCATATAAAAAGCACCTAAGACCTGTAAAACCTAAACCCTAGAAGAAAAAAAAACCTCGGCCAATAATTTTGAGTGTTCTGAGCGCACTGAAGAAATGGGGCGGCTGGTGTGCTCATGAAAATTTGTTAGGCAACTTAAGCTATCGCATAAAATTCAGAATCCTCTCATTCTCATTTTCTCATTACACTATATTCTACTGTCAGTTCTTATAAAGGACACATGTCTAAGTCCTGTCTCCTGTCTGCCAACCACCGCATAAATTTTTTATTCTAACACACACAGCTGACTAGTTATTGTTTTTTATGAGCTGCGACAATGGCACGCCTTTAGGAGGAGTATAAGAGACTCACACTTGGGCTGAGATGTAGATGTAGAATAGGCAACGGAGACAGATAAGACAGAAATCAACACGAAGAATATGTGGCAATATTATGAGCAGGTACACTATACCAGTTCCAGGAATAAATTGCAGTTTAGGGATTTCCTGTGGCGAGCAAGTGGTTTGAGTTGCGTACATTATAGATGTTTTTTTTTTAAATACTTCAAGAACGCCGAGAATGTGGAAATATTATTAAGCTGATAGCTCACAAGTATTGGAAGAAATGGAAGGACATGCGTTAAGAGGAACAATTGAAAAATTGAATTCAAAATATTTTCTCTAAAAATATTCCTTACTTTATGCAAATCCCGATCCCGGTCCTTTTCGCTCAGAAGGAAAGCAAATCGAAAAGATGTTGAATTGCGTGGTCATCCCCATTAATCGAACAATAAATAAAAACGAATCAAACAAAACAGCAGGCAGAAACTTCAACAAAAGCAACGGGCGGCCATAAAAAGCTTTAGATAGGGGTTGTTTTTTAACCCTTCATTGCCAGCCCAATCAAAATGGTAGGCCAAATTTGGTCTGGTTTTCTTGTAAATAAAACCCTGACCCTGCGATAACTGCTTTAAAGGAACCTGGTTTCTCAGGTAACCCAAAGCCCCTAAAAGAATGCCCAAGAGCTGCCCAGTCTCACTCCACGAGCGTCTTAAAGCTAATAAACTCTAAACAACATGAAAGAAAATACCACTCACTGGACTCATCCCCACATCCCAAAAAAAGACCGACAACAGATAGTACTCAGCAAGCTAAAAAAAAAAAACTTAAATGATGAAGAAAAATTGTAAAACGAAGGCGTATTTTTCCTTTCATTAGATGGAAAAACGAGCAGTTCTAACGCTCTTGCTCTTATGCGAAAGGACATTCATTGGAAAACAAGCTAAAACAAGTCGAAATATTGCCCCATCACAACATCGGTTGCTGGTACCGCAGATGAAAGTTAACAAGGCATCAGGTAACATGAGGCTGTCTCCAAAGAAGTATAACGGGTATCCTAGCGACGATTCTGCTGGAGGATAAGATGGAGGCTGTCGAAAAGCAAAGAATGTCCAGCACACAAAAAAAGAAAATGAAGCTTAAAATTGTATCTCTAAACAAAAGGTAGCGGACCAAATCCCACTTCGCCTTTTTGGGGGACGGGGTACATAGCATACAAGCCATATGTTATATCTTCTCGCATGTCCTACGCCTAAGGCAAGAGTGTATGGCTCTTCTTCTTGTTAAAAAGAACATCCCACGCACTCAAAACTACCAACAACTTGAGTCACACATCTGCCATACACTCGCACCGCTACGTTTTCATATGGCTCCCCTTTTAACAAATTTGTATGCCTTTCTAAAACTGCAGCCAAAAATCATTTAAAAAATGTCAACGACTGTAAAAATAAAACTCTAATGTGTAACGCAAGTCTCTGGTCGCGCCTTAAAGAAAAACTCGAGTTAATTTGTCATTCCACTTCCTGTCAGCTGCGCTGCCTATGTGGATGTTCATAGCACATTAAAACTATGTACATTATTTGCACTACAATCTAAAAAACCCTTTAAAAATCCATTTGACATCTAAAATTTTCTCTTTCTTACTAAATTTACATATATACTTATTTATATATGTATATGTCGGTTCATAGTCTTCTTTTATTTTAGCTTGAGCTAAGATCACTGCGGTCTGCCGCTAAATAGTGATTATTAAAAAGTCAAATTCTGGATTAGAAATGCTTCACAATACGATTGGTTATGCCACATAAATTTGTAATTTAAAATACTGGCATAATGTATTGAAAGGATTCAAAAGGGAATACTGACCACGTGCAGCAAAAAGGCGTGTGGTGCAACCACGCTGTGAGTCGGACAGCAGCTGCTTTAAATGCTGGTCAGTATGATTCTGAGTGACCGTAAATTACACAACTGCCAGCAGAAAGAGCAATCCTTTGGCAACACTTTTATGACCCTCGATGCGAATTTTGGCTGTTTCTCTGAAAGGCTCCTCTGACAATATATAATTGTCTTGCATTGTCCTATCGGTTTCCTTGTGCGCAACCTTTTGTGACCACACATAATTTATTATATTTTTAGACCAAGGAAACTCACAGTTTGCCTTTCCCACGCAGAAGACGACGCCAGACTCGCCATTCAACTGAATGACTGAATTCTACTACTGTGTCCTTTTCTTTTTGCTATACAACTCCTTTTGACCCTATCACTTGTGTGCAGTCTCTTGACTTTTTTTTTTACTTTAATGTTGCGTGGGTTCGACTTCTTAGAACTCTTTGAGTGATAAACAGTTATCTCCCAAAGGGCTTCCTCGGAAATATTTCTAGGGCGTTATGACATCTAGAGGACATCTCTAGTGAAGACCAAAACGTAGTAATACTCGTATGATGTTACGTCAAGCTACCCTTTGTGTTTTATGAGGATTTCTCTAGATGAAATTCATATCAAAATTACTTGTAGACATGCATATTATTTATTTTTATAATTATAAAATATACAAAGGGCAACTAAATAATTTGAACCAACATTACCGCTATATAATAATTACATTAAAATACACACGTTGCATAATTATGTTTTCTGTTAAGTAATTGGCAATACTCAGGGATGCGTACTGAAATGCCAAGACAGTTTGAATTTGGCTCCAAGCACAGGGCTGATAATTTCGCAATGGTAATGCTCTAAAAGAGCTGCCAGATGCACGCAAATAGTAATATTGTTGCCAGATGGACCGATTTATGTATAGTAATAACCTTGTACAAAGATGTATGAAAAAACGATATTGAAATCAGCCCTCGCGTCCATAGGTAGTTTATCAAGTTCTCTGTGCCCCATTCAGTTCCACTCAGCTCATTTGTTGCAACTTTATCTATTGTTTACAAGTGGTTCCATTCGGCTGCAGATGGAGAGCGAATGAGTGTGAGTACAAAAAAAGAAGAGACCATTATAGTTTCGACTCTCTGGAGTATCTCGCTTTCGCTTTAAACTTGCCACAACTTGCTATTGTTCCTCTACACTATTCAATTTTGATTCAGATAGGAAAGACGCGTCAGTTAAAAATAGTTACATTATTCTCTTTTCGATAGCTTTGCCCCTTTCACTTTACAAGCATGCAGTTTTAAAGCTGTAAACAATGCAATCCGTGTCATTGAAGCACACCCGAAAAAAATCACTCTAAAAATTAAACATGAAGCGCGGTTTCAGTTACAAGTTCGTCCTCAATTTCTGCAGTTTTTTATTTCTGGTAAGTTTTGGTAAACTGTTTACCTGGAAGTAAAAAAAAAACTATTATTATCAAAGTATGATTTGGTGAAAATGATTTTTAAATTTATTGTTCAATTATTGTGAGCGGGTTAAGCTAGGCTTAATTTTTCTTTAACCTAAAAAGAGTAAAGCTTTAGATTTTATTTCGATCGCACACAAACTTAAGTAAAACTAGAATTTAATTGTCTCAAAACCAAAATAATGCTCTTATACATTTGTACATATGTACGTTAACATAGGGATTTGTTTAGAACAACTAAATACATTTTAATTTCATTATTTTTAGTAAATAGTATGATCATTTTCGTTTAGGGTTTCCCATCACTTTGTCGGTTTCGTTATGGTTGGCTGATCAGCGAAAATGTACATTAGCGGGAGCAAATAACTTTTCCATTTTATTTCAAAAGAACAATACAAAACAGGTGCTGATTGCTACTATGCAATTTAATACGCATTTTTTTGAACTATGTATTAGGGGACCAAAATTTACCATATTTCAGAGTCAAAACTTTAATATTTTTTTCTTAAATCTAATGTACTTACATTGTATTCTAAATCTTTTTCAGATTTGTGGTATTCTACTCGTTGTATCCGGATGCTACCTGTTTACCGATAGCAAGCGCATTTTGCTGTCCAGACTACTAGCCGCTCCCAGCGACCGTCTTAACGCATTACCACACCCATTGCTCTACTACATAGCTCTAGGATTGGCTATTGCAGGATTTGTAGCGGTGCTGGCATCTGTCGTGGGCTTTTGGGCTAGTTGCCTGCACACCTACTGCTTTCTCAGCATCTACTTTTTAAGCGTCGTGGCTTTACTCTTGACTGAGTCCGTTATATGCTTGGCTATCACTCTTTGGCCCCACTGCTTAGGCATTAGTCTAGATGAGAGTCAAATGATAAAGTCTTTGCAGACCTTTTATGGTGTACCGGGACAGGAGCAGTACACCAATGCCATGGACTTGGCACAAACTCGTTTTGGCTGCTGCGGGATGAAAAGTTCATTGGAGTACGACACATCGTTATGGCGTCTTCAAAGCTATGGGCAAACCAATTGGCCTGTTCCATTAAGTTGCTGTGTACTGGAAAATGCATCACAGCCACTCGCCTATCTAGATCCGAAGCCAGCAAATGAGTCTCAGTGTCAGTCCCTGGACCATTTATCCTATGAGAGAGAGCGCTATACGGAATCATGTCTACTTCATCTCGACACCTGGTATCGGGAGCAGTATAGTATATTCCTTGGCGCCAGTATTTTAATGGCTCTTGTGGAGTTCTGTGTTTTGCTCGCCATTATAATGAGCTGCACGGGAGTTGCCTCCCAAAAGGCTAGGCTTGAAAATATTCAAAACCTAACTGCTCAAAAGCGCCAACGGCTTACAGCCCTGTCACAGCGTGGTCTTGTCAATAACATATATAAACCAGAGGTGGAACTCAGAGTAAACTCTGGCCACGATATGAACGGCGTATGCCTGGGAGGACTTAGCAGGCACGTAAGCAGTGAGGACTTTACAGAGATGTATCTAAAGCCCAGCGATCCACATACGCACAAAAACAATGCGTCGTTCCAACCAATTTCTGCTAACTTCCAAACGCAAAGGATGAATTATTTGGTTTAACTTTTCAAACTCTAAGCTGAGAGAAGGTAGATATGGAATTTACTTACTATTCATGATACACATATAAATATATTTTATTTTGTTTGTTTTAGATTGTGAAACTCAACGCAATGTGAAGCTGTGACGGTTCTTGAAGCTATCTAGATATATACATACATATATGCACATTAAGGAAATGAATTTCAGTACAATGTTAATTACTAATTTTGTGTTGTTTGCAAGCTGGAATCGTATTTGTCAGGTCTAAAACCTTGTGGGAATGATATGCTAAAGAAACCCAAACGAGAAAATAATAATTTAAGATGAATTCTTTATTTATAAAGTCCGTAAATTGTAAATTTAACTGTTAGCAAAATATTGCAAAACAATTTCAAATAGTCATTTTAAGATATATGTATGTATGTAAAATACGTCTAAATCATAAATACATATGTAAATAAATAATGTGTGTCTTTTATCCTATTGATGTTTGCCACGCCTGTATTTGTTGCATTACTTTAATCATTATTGCGTTACATTTTGTAGGATCTGTAGTTGATATAATCTCCCTCAAATAAAAAGCCCTTGTTAAGTCAGGCAAATGTATTTACATGTTCTGTTCTGTTCTTTGAAATTAAATGGGTCCGCGCTTTTCAAATTTAATATAGGGCCCGGCACTGCTGTGAAACTTCTAGTAGAACCACTAGGCACTGCTGTGGTGTTGCGGATTGGGATTTCGATTGAAATTTTGGGATCAGGATTGCAGTTTAGCATGCCCTGAAGGCATAGCGACATATCTCCGGGCGACATATCTCCTAGCAGGCCTTGACGACATATGTATCTCCGCACCGAGATACTAGGAGATACACCCCGAGGGTCAGGAGGACAGTTTTATTAACTCGTCACAGGTCTCTGCGGACGGGCATAGCTCCACCCTGCTATCACTGGCCAGCAAGGGTACGAATGCCTCGAATAGCTTCTCCTTTCGGAAGACACGGTCTTCAAAGTCTTGCAGGCCTTTTTTCCAAGATCATGGACGTGCAGACGCCAGCGTCAGTCCTGGTGACATTGCCGCAGTCAGGCGACACGAGGGCTGCCCTTGTGGCCAAGAAATAAAAAAACAATCTATTCGATAAGCAGCGCCAGGAGCTAAAGAAAAATATATCTTGCAAAATATAGTCTATGTGTATATAAAAACCGCCTAATGAACCAAATGTGGTAAGGCCTCTAATCCCGAAGAGGGATTACATGACGGATTGCTGCAATTCAAATGAATAATAAAGATACAAAAATTAAATTTTACTTGTTTTTTATTTTCAACTATTTAGTGAAGGGGTGCCCAGGCCCATTGCTCCGCGAGCTCTTTTGTTTTTGTCATTTCTCCCAGCATAGGAAACTAATTCTTGTATCCATACACCAGCGGTGCCCAAATTCAGCTTACGGCGGAGCACTCACCAATACTAGCAAACAAAAACACAAATGCCAATAAGGGAACAGTGCAAACTCGAAGAAAGGCAACAACAAAATCATAACAAAATGGCGGTAAAACCAATCAGAGAAGAGACAAAATCGGTTTTTGCTGGACGCATTGCATACACACAAAGTAGTTTGCATGTGTTGGGCTTCGGTATGCTGGTACACAGCACAACCTGTGTATGGATACAAGAATTGGATCTATTCTAGGAGCAATCTGCCGCGGCAGCTACTATGGCTGCAGGGAGGATTGTGCAGCAGCAGGTGCTGCCAAAAAGGCGCATGGCCAAACGGCGAATACATTCATACATTCGAATGAATACATTCATACATTCGAATGAATACATTGATAAATTCGAATGAATACATTCACACATTGGAATGAATACATTCATAAATTCGAATGAATACATTCATACATTGGAATGAATACATTCATACATTCGAATGAATACATTCATACATTCGAATGAATACATTCATACATACATACATGCCGTGTGTGGGAAGTGGGTGGCAGGAGCAGCGCAGGGGCTGCCGATAGGGCGCGGAGGCGGTGCCGCGGCAGAGACAGCTACTATGGCTGCAGGGAGGATTGTGCAGCAGCAGGGGCTGCCAAAAAGGCGCATGGCCAAACGGCGAATACATTCATACATTCGAATGAATACATTCATACATTCGAATGAATACATTCATAAATTCGAATGAATACATTCATAAATTCGAATGAATACATTCATACATTGGAATGAATACATTCATACATTCCAATGAATACATTCATACATACATACATGCCGTGTGTGGGAAGTGGGTGGCAGGAGCAGCGCAGGGGCTGCCGATAGGGCGCGGTGGCGGGGCCGCGGCAGAGACAGCTACTATGGCTGCAGGGAGGATTGTGCAGCAGCAGGGGCTGCCAAAAAGGCGCATGGCCAAAAGGCGAATACATTCATACATTCGAATGAAAACATTCATACATTCGAATGAATACATTCATACATTTGAATGAATACATTCATACATTCGAATGAATACATTCATAAATTCGAATGAATACATTCATACATTGGAATGAATACATTCATACATTCGAATGAATACATTCATACATTCGAATGAATACATTCATACATACATACATGCCGTGTGTGGGAAGTGGGTGGCAGGAGCAGCGCAGGGGCTGCCGATAGGGCGCGGTGGCGGGGCCGCGGCAGAGACAGCTACTATGGCTGCAGGGAGGATTATGCAGCAGCAGGTGCTGCCAATAAGGCGCATGGCCAAAAGGCGAATACATTCATACATACATTCGAATGAATACATTCATACATTCGAATGAATACATTCATAAATTCGAATGAATACATTCATACATTGGAATGAATACATTCATACATACGAACATGCCGTGTGTGAGAAGTGGGTGGCAGGAGCAGCGCAGGGGCTGCCGATAGGTCGCGGTGGCGGGGCCGCGGCAGAGACAGCTACTATGGCTGCAGGGAGGATTGTGCAGCAGCAGGGGCTGCCAAAAAGGCGCATGGCCAAAAGGCGAATACATTCATACATTCGAATGAATACATTCATACATTGGAATGAATACATTCATACATTCGAATGAATACATTCATACATACATACATGCCGTGTGTGGGAAGTGGGTGGCAGGAGCAGCGCAGGGGCTGCCGATAGGGCGCGGTGGCGGGGCCGCGGCAGAGACAGCTACTATGGCTGCAGGGAGGATTATGCAGCAGCAGGTGCTGCCAAAAAGGCGCATGGCCAAAAGGCGAATACATTCATACATTCGAATGAATACATTCATACATTCGAATGAATACATTCATACATTCGAATGAATACATTCATACATTCGAATGAATACATTCATACTAGAGGTGTCAAACCATCGAGGGCACTATCGATAGTAACAATATTTTACTGCTAGTCTCTACTATCGACGGTTTTGCGACTAGCATGATAGTATCGAGCTACAGTCGTTGCGCTTTTGATATGTTTATGGTATTTTTTTATGATATGGATTAGCTGCTATAAAATACGAATACAAATTTGTAAAAAAATCGATAGGTGGCATCTAATTTTTACAATGGACAAGTTCCTAAAAGGTTTCAATGGTTTTTTAATAATTATTTGAGCCCGATACTATTACGGCAGTATCGATTGTTTTTTTCAAAACATTCAATGTTGATATTCCTCGATTTTGATATTCCGTGTAATATTACTAGCTAGCTGGGACTCTCAGCCCTAAACAAATAATTTTATCCAATTTCTCAATGAATTTTGTTTAGGATGGGCTAGTTTTTAGAAGTCCTTTTTATTGGATTATTTACATATTAAGGTTCAAACAAAAACAACATAAAACGAATGTGGCTTTACCATACTCCTGCAATTCGTAGTAGCTGCGGGCTGCCATACCGTGATATTTTGTGATATGAAATTCGTCAATTTTGATATTCCGTTTAATATTACTAGCTAGCTGGGACTCTCAGCCCTAAACAAATAATTTAATCCAATTCCTCAATGAATTTTGTTTAGGATTGGCTAGTTTTCAGAACTATTTTTCATTGGATTGTTTACATATTAAGGTTCAAACAAAACCGGCCAAGGCATAAAACGTAAATGTTGACTAAATGTGACGTCATTGTTGCTGGTCAACCAAGTTTTGTGATATGAAATTCGTCAATTTTGATATTCAGCTTAATATTACTAGCTAGCTGGCACTCTCAGCTCTAAACAAATAATTTTATCCAATTTCTCAATGAATTTTGTTTAGGATTGGATAGTTTTCAGAACTATTTTTCATTGGATTGTTTACATATTAAGGTTCAAACAAAAGCGGCCAAAGCATAAAACGTAATGTTGACTAAATGTGACGTCGTGTTGCTGGTCAACCAAGTTTTGTGATATGAAATTCGTCAATTTTGATATTCCGTTTAATATTACTAGCTAGCTGGGACTTTCAGCCCTAAACAAATAATTTTATCCAATTCCTCAATGAATTTTGTTTAGGATTGGCTAGTTTTTAGAAGCCATTTTCATTGGATTGTTTACATATTAAGGTTCAAACAAAAGCGGCCAAAGCATAAAACGTAAATGTTGACTAAATGTGACGTCATTGTTGCTGGTCAACCAAGTTTTGTGACGTTACCAGACTCCTGCAATTCGTAGTAGCTGCGGGCTGCCATACCGTGATATTTTGTGATATGAAATTCGTCAATTTTGATATTCCGTTTAAGATTACTAGCTAGCTGGCACTCTCAACCCTAAACAAATAATTTTATACAATTCCTCAATGAATTTTGTTTTGGATTGGCTAGTTTTCAGAACTATTTTTCATTGGATTGTTTACATATAAAGGTTCAAACAAAAGCGGCCAAAGCATAAAACGTAAATGTTGACTAAATGTGACGTCGTGTTGCTGGTCAACCAAGTTTTGTGATATGAAATTCGTCAATTTTGATATTCCGTTTAATATTACTAGCTAGCTGGGACTCTCAGCCCTAAACAAATAATTTTATACAGTTCTTCAATGAATTTTGTTTTGGATTGGCTAGTTTTCAGAACTAGTTTTCATTGGATTGTTTACATATTAAGGTTCAAACAAAAGCGGCCAAATCATAAAACGTAAATTTTGACTAAATGTGACGTCATTGTTGCTGGTCAACCAAGTTTTGTGACGTTACCAGACTCCTGCAATTCGTAGTAGCTGCGGGCTGCCATACCGTGATATTTTGTGATATGAAATTCGTCAATTTTGATATTCCGTTTAAGATTACTAGCTAGCTGGGACTCTCAACCCTAAACAAATAATTTTATACAATTCCTCAATGAATTTTGTTTTGGATTGGCTAGTTTTCAGAACTATTTTTCATTGGATTGTTTACATATTAAGGTTCAAACAAAAGCGGCCAAAGCATAAAACGTAAATGTTGACTAAATGTGACGTCATTGTTGCTGGTCAACCAAGTTTTGTGACGTTACCAGACTCCTGCAATTCGTAGTAGCTGCGGGCTGCCATACCGTGATATTTTGTGATATGAAATTCGTCAATTTTGATATTCCGTTTAATATTACTAGCTAGCTGGGACTCTCAACCCTAAACAAATAATTTTATACAATTCCTCAATGAATGAACCTTTACATATTAAGGTTCAAACAAAAGCGGCCAAAGCATAAAACGTAATGTTGACTAAATGTGACGTCGTGTTGCTGGTCAACCAAGTTTTGTGATATGAAATTCGTCAATTTTGATATTCCGTTTAATATTACTAGCTAGCTGGGACTCTCAGCCCTAAACAAATAATTTTATCCAATTCCTCAATGAATTTTGTTTAGGATTGGCTAGTTTTTAGAAGTCCATTTTATTGGATTATTTACATATTAAGGTTCAAACAAAAGCGGCCAAAGCATAAAACGTAAATGTTGACTAAATGTGACGTCATTGTTGCTGGTCAACCAAGTTTTGTGACGTTACCAGACTCCTGCAATTCGTAGTAGCTGCGGGCTGCCATACCGTGATATTTTGTGATATGAAATTCGTCAATTTTGATATTCCGTTTAAGATTACTAGCTAGCTGGCACTCTCAACCCTAAACAAATAATTTTATACAATTCCTCAATGAATTTTGTTTTGGATTGGCTAGTTTTCAGAACTATTTTCATTGGATTGTTTACATATAAAGGTTCAAACAAAAGCGGCCAAAGCACAAAACGTAAATGTTGACTAAATGTGCCGTCGTGTTGCTGGTCAACCAAGTTTTGTGATATGAAATTCGTCAATTTTGATATTCCGTTTAACATTACTAGCTAGCTGGGACTCTCAGCCCTAAACAAATAATTTTATACAGTTCCTCAATGAATTTTGTTTTGGATTGGCTAGTTTTCAGAACTAGTTTTCATTGGATTGTTTACATATTAAGGTTCAAACAAAAGCGGCCAAATCATAAAACGTAAATTTTGACTAAATGTGACGTCATTGTTGCTGGTCAACAAAGTTTTGTGACGTTACCAGACTCCTGCAATTCGTAGTAGCTGCGGGCTGCCATACCGTGATATTTTGTGATATGAAATTCGTCAATTTTGATATTCCGTTTAAGATTACTAGCTAGCTGGGACTCTCAACCCTAAACAAATAATTTTATACAATTCCTCAATGAATTTTGTTTTGGATTGGCTAGTTTTCAGAACTATTTTTCATTGGATTGTTTACATATTAAGGTTCAAACAAAAGCGGCCAAAGCATAAAACGTAAATGTTGACTAAATGTGACGTCATTGTTGCTGGTCAACCAAGTTTTGTGACGTTACCAGACTCCTGCAATTCGTAGTAGCTGCGGGCTGCCATACCGTGATATTTTGTGATATGAAATTCGTCAATTTTGATATTCCGTTTAATATTACTAGCTAGCTGGGACTCTCAACCCTAAACAAATAATTTTATACACTCCTCAATGAATTTTGTTTTGGATTGGCTAGTTTTCAGAACTATTTTTCATTGGATTGTTTACATATTAAGGTTCAAACAAAAGCGGCCAAAGCATAAAACGTAATGTTGACTAAATGTGACGTGTGTTGCTGGTCAACCAAGTTTTGTGATATGAAATTCGTCAATTTTGATATTCCGTTTAATATTACTAGCTAGCTGGGACTCTCAGCCCTAAACAAATAATTTTATCCAATTCCTCAATGAATTTTGTTTAGGATTGGCTAGTTTTTAGAAGTCCATTTTATTGGATTATTTACATATTAAGGTTCAAACAAAAGCGGCCAAATCATAAAATGTAAATGTTGACTAAATGTGACGTCAGTGTTGCTGGTCAACCAAGTTTTGTGACGTTACCAGACTCCTGCAATTCGTAGTAGCTGCGGGCTGCCATACCGTGATATTTTGTGATATGAAATTCGTCAATTTTGATATTCCGCTTAATATTACTAGCTAGCTGGGCTCAGCCCAAACAAATAACTATCCATCTCAATGTTTGTTTAGGCTGGTTAGTTTCAGTCATTGGTTGTAACTTAGGTTCAAACAAGCGGCCAAAGCATAAAACGTAAATGTTGACTAAATGTGACGTAGGTGTTGCTGGTCAACCAAGTTTTGTGTTATGAAATTCGTCAATTTTGATATTCCGTTTAATATTACTAGCTAGCTGGGACTCTCAACCCTAAACAAATAATTTTATACAATTCCTCAATGAATTTTGTTTTGGATTGGCTAGTTTTCAGAACTATTTTTCATTGGATTGTTTACATATTAAGGTTCAAACAAAAGCGGCCAAAGCATAAAACGTAAATGTTGACTAAATGTGACGTCTTGTTGCTGGTCAACCAAGTTTTGTGACGTTACCAGACTCCTGCAATTCGTAGTAGCTGCGGGCTGCCATACCGTGATATTTTGTGATATGAAATTCGTCAATTTTGATATTCCGCTTAATATTACTAGCTAGCTGGGACTCTCAGCCCTAAACAAATAATTTTATCCAATTTCTCAATGAATTTTGTTTAGGACTGGTTAGTTTTCAGAACTATTTT
Source organism: Drosophila obscura (assembly GCF_018151105.1). NCBI lineage: Eukaryota > Metazoa > Arthropoda > Insecta > Diptera > Drosophilidae > Drosophila > Drosophila obscura. The sequence goes on from NW_024542737.1 coordinate 2,353,333, forward strand.
TCATTGGATTGTTAACATATTAAGGTTCAAACAAAAGCGGCCAAAGCATAAAACGTAAATGTTGACTAAATGTGACGTAGGTGTTGCTGGTCAACCAAGTTTTGTGTTATGAAATTCGTCAATTTTGATATTCCGTTTAATATTACTAGCTAGCTGGGATTCTCAGCCCTAAACAAATAATTTTATCCAATTCCTCAATGAATTTTGTTTAGGATTGGCTAGTTTTTAGAAGTCCTTTTTATTGGATTATTTACATATTAAGGTTCAAACAAAAACAACATAAAACGAATGTGTCGTCGTTTATATATATTTTATATATATATATAGTTATATATATATATTAAGGCACCCTGAAATAAATCGATGGCTGCTGCCACACTTAAACCTGCGGCTAGCCACCATAAACATATGATAGGATATGCCTTTTTCAATGTACAAATTATACACATGGCAAGATGCCCTCATTGACTAATGAACGCCATATCCATTATAATACACGCCTTGGCCACCTCCTGTAGAAAGCAGCATCCGACATACATACGTAGCTACCATGCATTCCTCTTCAGCCAGGTACAGGAACGGCAGGTGATGCCGTGGTGTGGAGGTGGGTGGCAGGATCAGCGCAGGGGCTGCCGATAGGGCGCGGAGGCGGGGCCGCGGCAGAGACAGCTACTATGGCTGCAGGAAGGATTGTGCAGCAGTAGGTGCTGCATAAAAGGCGCAAGGGTGGCGGGAGACACGTCAGGTGATGCCGTGTGTGGGTGGCTGGTGGCAGGAGCAGGGCCGTCGTTAGACGCCCGGGGCAAACATGAGAAGAGGCGCCCTTTTATTTTTTTTCCCTGAAATGAACAAATTCAGGGAATTTGGCGCCCCCTAAAATTTGGCGCCCAGGGTGACCGCCCCGCTAACCGGCCCTGAATGCGACCAGCAAATACCGATTTTGTCTCTTCTCTGATTGGTGCTAGCGCCATTTTGTTATGAGTGTTTTTGTTTGCTAGTATTGGTGAGTTCAGGGCCGGCGTTAGACAGCTACTATAGTTGCAGGGGGGATTGTGCAGCAGCAGGTGCTGTCAAAAAGGCGCACGGGTGGCGGGAGACACGGCAGGTGATGCCGTGTGTGGGTGGTGGGTGCCAGGAGCAGCGCAGGGGCTGCCGATAGGGCGCGGTGGCGGTGCCGCGGCAGAGACAGCTACTATGGCTGCAGGGAGGATTATGCAGCAGCAGGTGCTGCCAAAACGGCGCATGGGTGGCGGGAGAGATGGCAGGTGATGCCGTGTGTGGGTGGTGGGTGGCAGGAGCAGCAGGGGCTGTCGATAGGGCGTGGTGGCGTGGCCGCGGCAGATACAGCTACTATGGCTGCAGGGAGGATTGTGCAGCAGCAGGTGCTGCATAAAAGGCGCAAGGGTGGCGGGAGACACGTCAGGTGATGCCGTGTGTGGGTGGCTGGTGGCAGGAGCAGGGCCGTCGTTAGACGCCCGGGGCAAACATGAGAAGAGGGCCCTTTTATTTTTTTTCCCTGAAATGAACAAATTAAGGGAATTTGGCGCCCCCTAAAATTTGGCGCCCAGGCCGACCGCCCCGCTAACCGGCCCTGAATGCGACCAGCAAATACCGATTTTGTCTCTTCTCTGATTGGTGCTAGCGCCATTTTGTTATGAGTGTTTTTGTTTGCTAGTATTGGTGAGTTCAGGGCCGGCGTTAGACAGCTACTATAGTTGCAGGGGGGATTGTGCAGCAGCAGGTGCTGTCAAAAAGGCGCACGGGTGGCGGGAGACACGGCAGGTGATGCCGTGTGTGGGTGGTGGGTGCCAGGAGCAGCGCAGGGGCTGCCGATAGGGCGCGGTGGCGGTGCCGCGGCAGAGACAGCTACTATGGCTGCAGGGAGGATTATGCAGCAGCAGGTGCTGCCAAAACGGCGCATGGGTGGCTGGAGACACGGCAGATGATGCCGTGTGTGGGTGGTGGGTGGCAGGATCAGCGCAGGGGCTGCCGATAGGGCGCGGAGGCGGTTTTTTTTTATGTGTCGTATGCGCGGAGGCTATACGTAACTAACATTACGTAGCGCAAGCCATCTCCGACCTTGGCCTGAACCAGCAGGTTCAGGGGAGGCAGCCCACTTTCTACGTAACATATCTTTATTGTACTTATACTCTACATAGCATATTTATACAATCTATTGGGGCTGTAACTTAACATTACATGTACTACCGTCTACCTACTGTTAATTAACAGTGGTAGGCGGCAAACAAAACTACTTTTGAACAGCATGAAATCTTCTCTGCCGGCAGTTCTGCTGGCGCAGTGAAAAAATGTAAATATTCCCTTTCCCAGCAACCATATGTTGGCTGAGGGTGGGGGAAGAGAAGTGGGAGGCTCAAAGTAGCCAAAAGCCTGAATTTTTATAAATTTTCAATGTTAGCCATATTAAGGCACTAGGGAATTCAAATATTGTCATATTACTAGGTTTTCATATAGGGTACATTATAATTAGGTCATTGCTCCCTTTTCCTCTACCTACTGGTCCGAGGCAGCCAGAAAAGAAGCGTTTGTTTGTGTTTTGTTTTGTTTCCCTCAGTGGCAGCCGTCCGCTATCCATAGAGGGGGGAGGGGTATACATATATGTAAATATATGTGAATATATGTATTTATGTATATGTATTCATATATGTATATATGCACTATGAATATGCATGTATGTATGTAATTATATGTATATATATAATTATATGTTTATATAGAAATGTATATATGTAAATGTATATATGTAATTATATGTATATTTGGCTGCTTTTAGCGGCCTACATTCATAAATAGTAAATTAATATTATTTACTATATTTTTCTTCATTTCTTTCGTTTTCTCGTCTCCCTTCTGCCTTCTGGTCCGAGGCAGCCAGAGAGGCGATTTATCTGTTGTTTTTGATCCTCCCTTTTTGATCGCTTTCCTCTTTTCAGGGGAGGGGAGGGGGGGGAGTATTCGTTGAGTTTTATTTCCATGATGGTCGCCGTCTTTCTCATTCTCCTCTGCCCACAGGTCCGGGGCAGCCAGAGTATGAGTAGATATTCTCTGTATGTGTGTATGTGTGGGTGCGCCGCTCTCGAAATAAATTCTACTGCGCAGTTTGTTGCAGCCGTCCTGTTTTATCTCAGCAGATAAATTCGTGTCGACTCGCTCCACACCTAAAGGAGAACAAAAAAGAAAGACAGACAAACAGAAGCAGCCGAAATGCTACAGTCAGTTCATTTTTCACCAGCATCAAATTCAGACGCGTTTGTCGCAAATCATGTGCAAGGCTATTCTAGCCAGTTTTAATTCGGTTCCGTCGGTAAAAATCATTTCGTGTCAAAGGGTAAGCAAATAGTGCATCAAATCTGTGATCCAACTATTAGTTCCTTTAACTAAGGGAACTTAATCATCGCATTTAAAGTGGGCCTCTCGCGATCGGCGTCCTGTCCGTGCCTATGTGTGTGTGTGTGTGTATGTGTGTGTATGTGTTGGCGTGGCAGCCATAGATGGTACATCTAAAGGGGCAGGGCGAGCATAATTGTGATCATTTAGTGGTGGCTGATTCTGGTTTTCATTCCTCATTCTTGTAGTTGCCTGAGCTATTGTTTCGCTAGTGTTAGTTTGGCTGGCTATGCCTTGCTCCGTGTATAGGTCAAGCGTCAGGTCAATAGTGTTAGTGTTTTGCGCTGATGAAATTGTAAGACCTAGCATTGCAAGGCGTCGCTGCCTGCTGCCTCGCGTCAGGTCAATTGTGACCGTTGGCTCGACCATGCCCTCTCGCTGCCTATTTCTTGGCAGAATTACATCGGTGTAATAATTGTAAGGTGCTGGCTCTAAATTATAGCCCAAGTGTAATAAAGCTCTCCGATTCGAATCATCTACCCTGTCCGAAAATATTTGTTCGCTCTCAGTGTATGGCCGCTGATTTGGAACCACTTCTACTCGATCCCACTCCTGCTTCGCCAATTCCTTGGGTAAGTGTTTTTGTAGATACTCGGAATACCGAGGCCTGACCAGCCTGAGTGGCACGTATGGGTCCGTGACGACTTTCTCTGCTTCCTTGTTAGGGTGGCTCCTAAGTCGGTCCACATACCGCTTGCAGGCCTTCTCATACACTGCCTCCACAGTTTCTACACCCAAGTCCCTGTGTATAGTGTCATTTCGAGTGTACCACTGGGCGCCAGTGATGATCCGGAGAACCTTGTTTTGCTCTACCTGCAGTCTGCCAATCTCGCAATTCGAAGCAAGGGGGCCCCATACAGGGAGTGTATATTGCCATATTGGCGCAATTAGCTGCTTATATAGCAGAACTCTGGCATCTAGAGTTAGCCGGCTATTGCTGTTGAGCAACCAGTGTAGTTTTTTCACCCTGGCCTTTGTTCTGGTTATTAGGGAAGTGATATGATGATGAAATTGAAGTTTGGTGTCGAGCCTTACTCCCAGATACGGATGCGCTGTCGCGTCTTCAATCATACTCCCGGCTATTTCCACCTGCAACTCGCCATCCATCTGTTGGACAGTACGAAGAGTATGCACGATATGCACTGTCTTGAGTGCATTTATCGTAATGCCCCATTTCTTTGCCCATACTGTGATCCTCCCTAGGAACCTGTTTAGCTGGAGAATGGCAACCCGCTGGGTGCAGCCACTGGACATTATAGCTGTGTCGTCAGCGTATGTGGCCAACATTATACTTTTCTCAATGGGCGTCGGCAAATCCGCCGTGTACAAGTTGTACAGTATTGGGCCAAGGACGCTGCCCTGTGGAACACCAGCTGATATAGGCCGAATACTGGATTTTGTGCCGCCAGCGCAGTCAACAACGAAGGTCCTCCCATCCAAGTAGCTGGCCAAAACCGAATATAGCGACGCTGGAAGTAGTCGCTTCATCTTGTACTTCAAACCCAAGTGCCAGACCCGATCGAAAGCCTCCTGGATGTCCATATACGTGGCCGAGCAGTACATGAAGCGTTCATATGCTGTTAATATGAATTTTGTGACCCTTCCCAACTGCTGTTCGGCAGCATGTTCATGTCTAAACCCAAACTGATGATTAGGTATGGACGCTACAAATCCCTCAGTTTCTGTCATCCTAGCTAGAAGCAGCTTTTCAAACATCTTCGAGAGACCCGATAGCAGGCTTATGGGTCGATAAGAGCCCAGTTTGTCACTCTTTTTCCCAGGTTTTAGGATCATGCTGACCTTGGCATGCTTCCAGTTGCTGGGAAAGCAACCGAAGCGAAGCGCGCTGTTGCAGATGAGGGCAAAGTATAGAAGGGCTGTCTTGGGAAGCAACTTAATCGTCCGATTATCTATCCGATCAATTCCAGGGGATTTTTTGAGCTTCAGCTCCTTCACCAGTGCCTGTATCTCGGCCAAGGTGACAGGGCGAAACATGGGGCTTGTCTCAGAAGGCCTAACCTGCTCATTAAGCTCATCCTCAATGTCCTGTCTCTCCGCTTCCGTATTGTCAAGCAGTGGCTTGAACCTCTGCTCCAGGTGCAGGGCAAACGACTCTGCCTTCTCCTCAGTGGACTTACACCAGGGATTACTGTCTTCCTGCATCCCTTCCGCGACAAATTTCCTCACGGGCAGGTTGGCTGGGGGCTGCCTCTTCAGGCCGTTAGTGAGTCTCCACAGCTTTTGCATACTGTAGCGGTCTGCAGGGTCAATTTGTCGCAGAAGTCTATCCATTTTTCTGGCCTTGCCAGCTTCAAGCTCCTTGTGTATCATGTTCCCCAGTCTGGTATGCAGCTGTTGCGCTGCAGGGTCATGATAACGCCTCAGAATCCTACGCAAGCGCCTCTTAGTGTCAATCATCAGCTGGATCCGTTTGCTGATTTGGTAATCGCTATTACCTCCAGGTCGGACGGGCCTGTCCATCCCACTAGCGGCGTGCTCTGCTGCCTCCACAATGTTACGTTCCAGTATCACAGCGGCATCATCGACATCGGCAGCTGACCTCAGCTCAGTATTCAGGTGGATATGGGAATCCAGCCTGTTTTGGAAAACAGCTATGTTAGCTCCTAAGGGCATGAGGCGCCTTCTCACCTGATTCTCCGCTGGAGAATCTAGCAGGTCGATGACCAGAGGCAAGTGGTCAGAAGATAGGTCATTCATGTCCCTTATACTCATCAGCTCATCACGTATGCCCTTATATATGGCCAGATCAATAGCCGACGGTGTTTGCAGAGTGTTATAGGGGAAGTGTGTAGGCGACCCAGTAGCCAGAATGTTACAGCTGCTTTTCTGCACTGATCTAAGTAGAGTGCCGCCTCTCTTACATGCACGAGCATTGCCCCACCACGAGTTTTTAGCATTCCAGTCGCCAGCTGCGATGAATCTTGGCCCAAGTTCCCCGAACAATGCAATAAAATCTTCCTCTAACCAGTCCTGTTGTGGAGGGCAGTAAATAGATGCCAGATGGATTCGGGAGCCATTGTGCATGGTCAAAGCTGCAGAAGCGCATTGCACTTTATCGGTGCAGATACTCGGCAGCGCGTTGTGGGATAAGGAGCTTTTGACAAGCAGAATGGATCCTCCTCTGCTGGAGCCAGATGGGTGGCTGGCAAAGTAGGCGCAGTATCCGTGGACGCTGATGGTCTCTGAGTTTTTAAAGTGAGACTCAGAGACCATCATAACGTCAACTTTGTGTCTGTCCATGAACGCCGCTAGCTCGGCTGACTTTCCTCGGAGTCCCGAGGCATTCCAAAAAACTATTTTAAGCATTTTGGGGCTCTGGCCATGGCCGAGTTCATAATTACGACTATTACTATTACTATTAGTATTATTAGCTGTACGAATATTATTATATGTAGCATTAGACATTTCTGCCTACATTATTGGCCTGCATGCTGGCATATAAACACTCTGTTAGTCGAGTCATTTGAACTATTAATTCATCCATTCTTGTTTCCAGTCTCTGAGTAGATTCAGCAGCGGCGGCCGCTTGCTGAGTTCGCTCCTGGGTTAGCAATGTGATGAGAAAATCCAGCTTTTGACTAAGTTCATCGCTATGGACCCTCTGATTGCCTACACTCATATGCTGCTCAGTTCTGGCTGCCGCTGTCACCCGCGCTGGACTCCACTCCTGCCTCTGAGGGGCAGGCTGAGAGTGCGACTGAGCGAGTCCAGTACTGAGCACGCTGGCATAGCTGCTCATCTGAGCTGGAGGACCTGCAGTTTTGGCACCAGACCGCACACCACGGCGGCTAGGCTGAGGCATATCAGGAAAACCCTGCTGGCTCATTACGGGTGGCCGCTGGGGACGACGCAAGCCCTGTGCTGTTGGTAAGGTAGGCATCCTCAAACTATTTAACATTTTGTTGGTCTTATCTAATCCATTGTCTCTTCTTTTGCAGTACTCTTTATACTTGGGACAACCTCGGTAGTTCGAGACATGTGGGCCCCCGCAATTGGCGCACTTTGGCACGTCTTCCCGCTTCTTGAGGCAGTCTTTGGGGTCGTGCTTCTCCCCGCATTTGAGGCAGATGATTGCCCGGCTACAATAATTTTTGGTGTGCCCAAATTGCTGGCACTTATGGCACTGAGGCACTCCAGGAGACCGGATTGGCTTCTCAACTGTAATTTTTTGGCTACAGATTGCAGTAAGATCAAAGATGGTGTTGTTATTAGACTGAGGCTCCAACTCAACCTCAAATAAGTCCAGCGGCTCTTTTGTAAATCGCTTTAGTATTACAGCAATATGTCTAACTTTATGTCCAAGCTTGCCGAGCTGTTCACGCACCCAATCTGTGGGTGTGGAACGATGTAGGTGTCTGATAACCACCTTTATACCCCTGTCACTCCTTAGGCGAAACGTGTGATACTCCACGCCATGACCCTCGGAATCCTTATTATTAAGCATAGCCACTAAGGTCCTATGCCCTGTAATTGTGTGACACATAACCTTTAGGCATCCATTGCCAGTTGGCTTTGTGTCATATGTACCAGCGCCAATGGCGGCGTCAATACACTGTATCAGTGGGATGATCTCCCTGACATTAGGTATGTAGATAGGGGCTGGCCTTTTTTGATGTGTCGTATGCGCGGAGGCTATACGTAACTAACATTACGTAGCGCAAGCCATCTCCGACCTTGGCCTGAACCAGCAGGTTCAGGGGAGGCAGCCCACTTTCTACGTAACATATCTTTATTGTACTTATACTCTACATAGCATATTTATACAATCTATTGGGGCTGTAACTTAACATTACATGTACTACCGTCTACCTACTGTTAATTAACAGTGGTAGGCGGCAAACAAAACTACTTTTGAACAGCATGAAATCTTCTCTGCCGGCAGTTCTGCTGGCGCAGTGAAAAAATGTAAATATTCCCTTTCCCAGCAACCATATGTTGGCTGAGGGTGGGGGAAGAGAAGTGGGAGGCTCAAAGTAGCCAAAAGCCTGAATTTTTATAAATTTTCAATGTTAGCCATATTAAGGCACTAGGGAATTCAAATATTGTCATATTACTAGGTTTTCATATAGGGTACATTATAATTAGGTCATTGCTCCCTTTTCCTCTACCTACTGGTCCGAGGCAGCCAGAAAAGAAGCGTTTGTTTGTGTTTTGTTTTGTTTCCCTCAGTGGCAGCCGTCCGCTATCCATAGAGGGGGGAGGGGTATACATATATGTAAATATATGTGAATATATGTATTTATGTATATGTATTCATATATGTATATATGCACTATGCATATGCATGTATGTATGTAATTATATGTATATATATAATTATATGTTTATATAGAAATGTATATATGTAATTATAAATATATGGATAATTATATGTTTATATGTAAATGTATATATGTAATTATATGTATATTTGGCTGCTTTTAGCGGCCTACATTCATAAATAGTAAATTAATATTATTTACTATATTTTTTCTTTGTTTCTTTCGTTTTTTCGTCTCCCTTCTGCCTTCTGGTCCGAGGCAGCCAGAGAGGCGATTTATCTGTTGTTTTTGATCCTCCCTTTTTGATCGCTTTCCTCTTTTCAGGGGAGGGGAGGGGGGGGGGAGTATTCGTTGAGTTTTATTTCCATGATGGTCGCCGTCTTTCTCATTCTCCTCTGCCCACAGGTCCGGGGCAGCCAGAGTATGAGTAGATATTCTCTGTATGTGTGTATGTGTGGGTGCGCCGCTCTCGAAATAAATTCTACTGCGCAGTTTGTTGCAGCCGTCCTGTTTTATCTCAGCAGATAAATTCGTGTCGACTCGCTCCACACCTAAAGGAGAACAAAAAAGAAAGACAGACAAACAGAAGCAGCCGAAATGCTACAGTCAGTTCATTTTTCACCAGCATCAAATTCAGACGCGTTTGTCGCAAATCATGTGCAAGGCTATTCTAGCCAGTTTTAATTCGGTTCCGTCGGTAAAAATCATTTCGTGTCAAAGGGTAAGCAAATAGTGCATCAAATCTGTGATCCAACTATTAGTTCCTTTAACTAAGGGAACTTAATCATCGCATTTAAAGTGGGCCTCTCGCGATCGGCGTCCTGTCCGTGCCTATGTGTGTGTGTGTGTGTGTATGTGTTGGCGTGGCAGCCATAGATGGTACATCTAAAGGGGCAGGGCGAGCATAATTGTGATCATTTAGTGGTGGCTGATTCTGGTTTTCATTCCTCATTCTTGTAGTTGCCTGAGCTATTGTTTCGCTAGTGTTAGTGTGGCTGGCTATGCCTTGCTCCGTGTATGGGTCAAGCGTCAGGTCAATAGTGTTAGTGTTTTGCGCTGATGAAATTGTAAGACCTAGCATTGCAAGGCGTCGCTGCCTGCTGCCTCGCGTCAGGTCAATTGTGACCGTTGGCTCGACCATGCCCTCTCGCTGCCTATTTCTTGGCAGAATTACATCGGTGTAATAATTGTAAGGTGCTGGCTCTAAATTATAGCCCAAGTGTAATAAAGCTCTCCGATTCGAATCATCTACCCTGTCCGAAAATATTTGTTCGCTCTCAGTGTATGGCCGCTGATTTGGAACCACTTCTACTCGATCCCACTCCTGCTTCGCCAATTCCTTGGGTAAGTGTTTTTGTAGATACTCGGAATACCGAGGCCTGACCAGCCTGAGTGGCACGTATGGGTCCGTGACGACTTTCTCTGCTTCCTTGTTAGGGTGGCTCCTAAGTCGGTCCACATACCGCTTGCAGGCCTTCTCATACACTGCCTCCACAGTTTCTACACCCAAGTCCCTGTGTATAGTGTCATTTCGAGTGTACCACTGGGCGCCAGTGATGATCCGGAGAACCTTGTTTTGCTCTACCTGCAGTCTGCCAATCTCGCAATTCGAAGCAAGGGGGCCCCATACAGGGAGTGTATATTGCCATATTGGCGCAATTAGCTGCTTATATAGCAGAACTCTGGCATCTAGAGTTAGCCGGCTATTGCTGTTGAGCAACCAGTGTAGTTTTTTCACCCTGGCCTTTGTTTTGGTTATTAGGGAAGTGATATGATGATGAAATTGAAGTTTGGTGTCGAGCCTTACTCCCAGATACGGATGCACTGTCGCGTCTTCAATCCTACTCCCGGCTATTTCCACCTGCAACTCGCCATCCATCTGTTGGACAGTACGAAGAGTATGCACGATATGCACTGTCTTGAGTGCATTTATCGTAATGCCCCATTTCTTTGCCCATACTGTGATCCTCCCTAGGAACCTGTTTAGCTGGAGAATGGCAACCCGCTGGGTGCAGCCACTGGACATTATAGCTGTGTCGTCAGCGTATGTGGCCAACATTATACTTTTCTCAATGGGCGTCGGCAAATCCGCCGTGTACAAGTTGTACAGTATTGGGCCAAGGACGCTGCCCTGTGGAACACCAGCTGATATAGGCCGAATACTGGATTTTGTGCCGCCAGCGCAGTCAACAACGAAGGTCCTCCCATCCAAGTAGCTGGCCAAAACCGAATATAGCGACGCTGGAAGTAGTCGCTTCATCTTGTACTTCAAACCCAAGTGCCAGACCCGATCGAAAGCCTCCTGGATGTCCATATACGTGGCCGAGCAGTACATGAAGCGTTCATATGCTGTTAATATGAATTTTGTGACCCTTCCCAACTGCTGTTCGGCAGCATGTTCATGTCTAAACCCAAACTGATGATTAGGTATGGACGCTACAAATCCCTCAGTTTCTGTCATCCTAGCTAGAAGCAGCTTTTCAAACATCTTCGAGAGACCCGATAGCAGGCTTATGGGTCGATAAGAGCCCAGTTTGTCACTCTTTTTCCCAGGTTTTAGGATCATGCTGACCTTGGCATGCTTCCAGTTGCTGGGAAAGCAACCGAAGCGAAGCGCGCTGTTGCAGATGAGGGCAAAGTATAGAAGGGCTGTCTTGGGAAGCAACTTAATCGTCCGATTATCTATCCGATCAATTCCAGGGGATTTTTTGAGCTTCAGCTCCTTCACCAGTGCCTGTATCTCGGCCAAGGTGACAGGGCGAAACATGGGGCTTGTCTCAGAAGGCCTAACCTGCTCATTAAGCTCATCCTCAATGTCCTGTCTCTCCGCTTCCGTATTGTCAAGCAGTGGCTTGAACCTCTGCTCCAGGTGCAGGGCAAACGACTCTGCCTTCTCCTCAGTGGACTTACACCAGGGATTACTGTCTTCCTGCATCCCTTCCGCGACAAATTTCCTCACGGGCAGGTTGGCTGGGGGCTGCCTCTTCAGGCCGTTAGTGAGTCTCCACAGCTTTTGCATACTGTAGCGGTCTGCAGGGTCAATTTGTCGCAGAAGTCTATCCATTTTTCTGGCCTTGCCAGCTTCAAGCTCCTTGTGTATCATGTTCCCCAGTCTGGTATGCAGCTGTTGCGCTGCAGGGTCATGATAACGCCTCAGAATCCTACGCAAGCGCCTCTTAGTGTCAATCATCAGCTGGATCCGTTTGCTGATTTGGTAATCGCTATTACCTCCAGGTCGGACGGGCCTGTCCATCCCACTAGCGGCGTGCTCTGCTGCCTCCACAATGTTACGTTCCAGTATCACAGCGGCATCATCGACATCGGCAGCTGACCTCAGCTCAGTATTCAGGTGGATATGGGAATCCAGCCTGTTTTGGAAAACAGCTATGTTAGCTCCTAAGGGCATGAGGCGCCTTCTCACCTGATTCTCCGCTGGAGAATCTAGCAGGTCGATGACCAGAGGCAAGTGGTCAGAAGATAGGTCATTCATGTCCCTTATACTCATCAGCTCATCACGTATGCCCTTATATATGGCCAGATCAATAGCCGACGGTGTTTGCAGAGTGTTATAGGGGAAGTGTGTAGGCGACCCAGTAGCCAGAATGTTACAGCTGCTTTTCTGCACTGATCTAAGTAGAGTGCCGCCTCTCTTACATGCACGAGCATTGCCCCACCACGAGTTTTTAGCATTCCAGTCGCCAGCTGCGATGAATCTTGGCCCAAGTTCCCCGAACAATGCAATAAAATCTTCCTCTAACCAGTCCTGTTGTGGAGGGCAGTAAATAGATGCCAGATGGATTCGGGAGCCATTGTGCATGGTCAAAGCTGCAGAAGCGCATTGCACTTTATCGGTGCAGATACTCGGCAGCGCGTTGTGGGATAAGGAGCTTTTGACAAGCAGAATGGATCCTCCTCTGCTGGAGCCAGATGGGTGGCTGGCAAAGTAGGCGCAGTATCCGTGGACGCTGATGGTCTCTGAGTTTTTAAAGTGAGACTCAGAGACCATCATAACGTCAACTTTGTGTCTGTCCATGAACGCCGCTAGCTCGGCTGACTTTCCTCGGAGTCCCGAGGCATTCCAAAAAACTATTTTAAGCATTTTGGGGCTCTGGCCATGGCCGAGTTCATAATTACGACTATTACTATTACTATTAGTATTATTAGCTGTACGAATATTATTATATGTAGCATTAGACATTTCTGCCTACATTATTGGCCTGCATGCTGGCATATAAACACTCTGTTAGTCGAGTCATTTGAACTATTAATTCATCCATTCTTGTTTCCAGTCTCTGAGTAGATTCAGCAGCGGCGGCCGCTTGCTGAGTTCGCTCCTGGGTTAGCAATGTGATGAGAAAATCCAGCTTTTGACTAAGTTCATCGCTATGGACCCTCTGATTGCCTACACTCATATGCTGCTCAGTTCTGGCTGCCGCTGTCACCCGCGCTGGACTCCACTCCTGCCTCTGAGGGGCAGGCTGAGAGTGCGACTGAGCGAGTCCAGTACTGAGCACGCTGGCATAGCTGCTCATCTGAGCTGGAGGACCTGCAGTTTTGGCACCAGACCGCACACCACGGCGGCTAGGCTGAGGCATATCAGGAAAACCCTGCTGGCTCATTACGGGTGGCCGCTGGGGACGACGCAAGCCCTGTGCTGTTGGTAAGGTAGGCATCCTCAAACTATTTAACATTTTGTTGGTCTTATCTAATCCATTGTCTCTTCTTTTGCAGTACTCTTTATACTTGGGACAACCTCGGTAGTTCGAGACATGTGGGCCCCCGCAATTGGCGCACTTTGGCACGTCTTCCCGCTTCTTGAGGCAGTCTTTGGGGTCGTGCTTCTCCCCGCATTTGAGGCAGATGATTGCCCGGCTACAATAATTTTTGGTGTGCCCAAATTGCTGGCACTTATGGCACTGAGGCACTCCAGGAGACCGGATTGGCTTCTCAACTGTAATTTTTTGGCTACAGATTGCAGTAAGATCAAAGATGGTGTTGTTATTAGACTGAGGCTCCAACTCAACCTCAAATAAGTCCAGCGGCTCTTTTGTAAATCGCTTTAGTATTACAGCAATATGTCTAACTTTATGTCCAAGCTTGCCGAGCTGTTCACGCACCCAATCTGTGGGTGTGGAACGATGTAGGTGTCTGATAACCACCTTTATACCCCTGTCACTCCTTAGGCGAAACGTGTGATACTCCACGCCATGACCCTCGGAATCCTTATTATTAAGCATAGCCACTAAGGTCCTATGCCCTGTAATTGTGTGACACATAACCTTTAGGCATCCATTGCCAGTTGGCTTTGTGTCATATGTACCAGCGCCAATGGCGGCGTCAATACACTGTATCAGTGGGATGATCTCCCTGACATTAGGTATGTATTTGATGTGTCGTATGCGCGGAGGCTATACGTAACTAACATTACGTAGCGCAAGCCATCTCCGACCTTGGCCTGAACCAGCAGGTTCAGGGGAGGCAGCCCACTTTCTACGTAACATATCTTTATTGTACTTATACTCTACATAGCATATTTATACAATCTATTGGGGCTGTAACTTAACATTACATGTACTACCGTCTACCTACTGTTAATTAACAGTGGTAGGCGGCAAACAAAACTACTTTTGAACAGCATGAAATCTTCTCTGCCGGCAGTTCTGCTGGCGCAGTGAAAAAATGTAAATATTCCCTTTCCCAGCAACCATATGTTGGCTGAGGGTGGGGGAAGAGAAGTGGGAGGCTCAAAGTAGCCAAAAGCCTGAATTTTTATAAATTTTCAATGTTAGCCATATTAAGGCACTAGGGAATTCAAATATTGTCATATTACTAGGTTTTCATATAGGGTACATTATAATTAGGTCATTGCTCCCTTTTCCTCTACCTACTGGTCCGAGGCAGCCAGAAAAGAAGCGTTTGTTTGTGTTTTGTTTTGTTTCCCTCAGTGGCAGCCGTCCGCTATCCATAGAGGGGGGGAGGGGTATACATATATGTAAATATATGTGAATATATGTATTTATGTATATGTATTCATATATGTATATATGCACTATGCATATGCATGTATGTATGTAATTATATGTATATATATAATTATATGTTTATATAGAAATGTATATATGTAATTATAAATATATGGATAATTATATGTTTATATGTAAATGTATATATGTATTATATGTATATTTGGCTGCTTTTAGCGGCCTACATTCATAAATAGTAAATTACTATTATTTACTATATTTTTCTTGTTTCTTTTGTTTTCTCGTCTCCCTTCTGCCTTCTGGTCCGAGGCAGCCAGAGAGGCGATTTATCTGTTGTTTTTGATCCTCCCTTTTTGATCGCTTTCCTCTTTTCAGGGGAGGGGAGGGGGGGGAGTATTCGTTGAGTTTTATTTCCATGATGGTCGCCGTCTTTCTCATTCTCCTCTGCCCACAGGTCCGGGGCAGCCAGAGTATGAGTAGATATTCTCTGTATGTGTGTATGTGTGGGTGCGCCGCTCTCGAAATAAATTCTACTGCGCAGTTTGTTGCAGCCGTCCTGTTTTATCTCAGCAGATAAATTCGTGTCGACTCGCTCCACACCTAAAGGAGAACAAAAAAGAAAGACAGACAAACAGAAGCAGCCGAAATGCTACAGTCAGTTCATTTTTCACCAGCATCAAATTCAGACGCGTTTGTCGCAAATCATGTGCAAGGCTATTCTAGCCAGTTTTAATTCGGTTCCGTCGGTAAAAATCATTTCGTGTCAAAGGGTAAGCAAATAGTGCATCAAATCTGTGATCCAACTATTAGTTCCTTTAACTAAGGGAACTTAATCATCGCATTTAAAGTGGGCCTCTCGCGATCGGCGTCCTGTCCGTGCCTTGTGTGTGTGTGTGTGTGTATGTGTTGGCGTGGCAGCCATAGATGGTACATCTAAAGGGGCAGGGCGAGCATAATTGTGATCATTTAGTGGTGGCTGATTCTGGTTTTCATTCCTCATTCTTGTAGTTGCCTGAGCTATTGTTTCGCTAGTGTTAGTGTGGCTGGCTATGCCTTGCTCCGTGTATGGGTCAAGCGTCAGGTCAATAGTGTTAGTGTTTTGCGCTGATGAAATTGTAAGACCTAGCATTGCAAGGCGTCGCTGCCTGCTGCCTCGCGTCAGGTCAATTGTGACCGTTGGCTCGACCATGCCCTCTCGCTGCCTATTTCTTGGCAGAATTACATCGGTGTAATAATTGTAAGGTGCTGGCTCTAAATTATAGCCCAAGTGTAATAAAGCTCTCCGATTCGAATCATCTACCCTGTCCGAAAATATTTGTTCGCTCTCAGTGTATGGCCGCTGATTTGGAACCACTTCTACTCGATCCCACTCCTGCTTCGCCAATTCCTTGGGTAAGTGTTTTTGTAGATACTCGGAATACCGAGGCCTGACCAGCCTGAGTGGCACGTATGGGTCCGTGACGACTTTCTCTGCTTCCTTGTTAGGGTGGCTCCTAAGTCGGTCCACATACCGCTTGCAGGCCTTCTCATACACTGCCTCCACAGTTTCTACACCCAAGTCCCTGTGTATAGTGTCATTTCGAGTGTACCACTGGGCGCCAGTGATGATCCGGAGAACCTTGTTTTGCTCTACCTGCAGTCTGCCAATCTCGCAATTCGAAGCAAGGGGGCCCCATACAGGGAGTGTATATTGCCATATTGGCGCAATTAGCTGCTTATATAGCAGAACTCTGGCATCTAGAGTTAGCCGGCTATTGCTGTTGAGCAACCAGTGTAGTTTTTTCACCCTGGCCTTTGTTCTGGTTATTAGGGAAGTGATATGATGATGAAATTGAAGTTTGGTGTCGAGCCTTACTCCCAGATACGGATGCGCTGTCGCGTCTTCAATCCTACTCCCGGCTATTTCCACCTGCAACTCGCCATCCATCTGTTGGACAGTACGAAGAGTATGCACGATATGCACTGTCTTGAGTGCATTTATCGTAATGCCCCATTTCTTTGCCCATACTGTGATCCTCCCTAGGAACCTGTTTAGCTGGAGAATGGCAACCCGCTGGGTGCAGCCACTGGACATTATAGCTGTGTCGTCAGCGTATGTGGCCAACATTATACTTTTCTCAATGGGCGTCGGCAAATCCGCCGTGTACAAGTTGTACAGTATTGGGCCAAGGACGCTGCCCTGTGGAACACCAGCTGATATAGGCCGAATACTGGATTTTGTGCCGCCAGCGCAGTCAACAACGAAGGTCCTCCCATCCAAGTAGCTGGCCAAAACCGAATATAGCGACGCTGGAAGTAGTCGCTTCATCTTGTACTTCAAACCCAAGTGCCAGACCCGATCGAAAGCCTCCTGGATGTCCATATACGTGGCCGAGCAGTACATGAAGCGTTCATATGCTGTTAATATGAATTTTGTGACCCTTCCCAACTGCTGTTCGGCAGCATGTTCATGTCTAAACCCAAACTGATGATTAGGTATGGACGCTACAAATCCCTCAGTTTCTGTCATCCTAGCTAGAAGCAGCTTTTCAAACATCTTCGAGAGACCCGATAGCAGGCTTATGGGTCGATAAGAGCCCAGTTTGTCACTCTTTTTTCCCAGGTTTTAGGATCATGCTGACCTTGGCATGCTTCCAGTTGCTGGGAAAGCAACCGAAGCGAAGCGCGCTGTTGCAGATGAGGGCAAAGTATAGAAGGGCTGTCTTGGGAAGCAACTTAATCGTCCGATTATCTATCCGATCAATTCCAGGGGATTTTTTGAGCTTCAGCTCCTTCACCAGTGCCTGTATCTCGGCCAAGGTGACAGGGCGAAACATGGGGCTTGTCTCAGAAGGCCTAACCTGCTCATTAAGCTCATCCTCAATGTCCTGTCTCTCCGCTTCCGTATTGTCAAGCAGTGGCTTGAACCTCTGCTCCAGGTGCAGGGCAAACGACTCTGCCTTCTCCTCAGTGGACTTACACCAGGGATTACTGTCTTCCTGCATCCCTTCCGCGACAAATTTCCTCACGGGCAGGTTGGCTGGGGGCTGCCTCTTCAGGCCGTTAGTGAGTCTCCACAGCTTTTGCATACTGTAGCGGTCTGCAGGGTCAATTTGTCGCAGAAGTCTATCCATTTTTCTGGCCTTGCCAGCTTCAAGCTCCTTGTGTATCATGTTCCCCAGTCTGGTATGCAGCTGTTGCGCTGCAGGGTCATGATAACGCCTCAGAATCCTACGCAAGCGCCTCTTAGTGTCAATCATCAGCTGGATCCGTTTGCTGATTTGGTAATCGCTATTACCTCCAGGTCGGACGGGCCTGTCCATCCCACTAGCGGCGTGCTCTGCTGCCTCCACAATGTTACGTTCCAGTATCACAGCGGCATCATCGACATCGGCAGCTGACCTCAGCTCAGTATTCAGGTGGATATGGGAATCCAGCCTGTTTTGGAAAACAGCTATGTTAGCTCCTAAGGGCATGAGGCGCCTTCTCACCTGATTCTCCGCTGGAGAATCTAGCAGGTCGATGACCAGAGGCAAGTGGTCAGAAGATAGGTCATTCATGTCCCTTATACTCATCAGCTCATCACGTATGCCCTTATATATGGCCAGATCAATAGCCGACGGTGTTTGCAGAGTGTTATAGGGGAAGTGTGTAGGCGACCCAGTAGCCAGAATGTTACAGCTGCTTTTCTGCACTGATCTAAGTAGAGTGCCGCCTCTCTTACATGCACGAGCATTGCCCCACCACGAGTTTTTAGCATTCCAGTCGCCAGCTGCGATGAATCTTGGCCCAAGTTCCCCGAACAATGCAATAAAATCTTCCTCTAACCAGTCCTGTTGTGGAGGGCAGTAAATAGATGCCAGATGGATTCGGGAGCCATTGTGCATGGTCAAAGCTGCAGAAGCGCATTGCACTTTATCGGTGCAGATACTCGGCAGCGCGTTGTGGGATAAGGAGCTTTTGACAAGCAGAATGGATCCTCCTCTGCTGGAGCCAGATGGGTGGCTGGCAAAGTAGGCGCAGTATCCGTGGACGCTGATGGTCTCTGAGTTTTTAAAGTGAGACTCAGAGACCATCATAACGTCAACTTTGTGTCTGTCCATGAACGCCGCTAGCTCGGCTGACTTTCCTCGGAGTCCCGAGGCATTCCAAAAAACTATTTTAAGCATTTTGGGGCTCTGGCCATGGCCGAGTTCATAATTACGACTATTACTATTACTATTAGTATTATTAGCTGTACGAATATTATTATATGTAGCATTAGACATTTCTGCCTACATTATTGGCCTGCATGCTGGCATATAAACACTCTGTTAGTCGAGTCATTTGAACTATTAATTCATCCATTCTTGTTTCCAGTCTCTGAGTAGATTCAGCAGCGGCGGCCGCTTGCTGAGTTCGCTCCTGGGTTAGCAATGTGATGAGAAAATCCAGCTTTTGACTAAGTTCATCGCTATGGACCCTCTGATTGCCTACACTCATATGCTGCTCAGTTCTGGCTGCCGCTGTCACCCGCGCTGGACTCCACTCCTGCCTCTGAGGGGCAGGCTGAGAGTGCGACTGAGCGAGTCCAGTACTGAGCACGCTGGCATAGCTGCTCATCTGAGCTGGAGGACCTGCAGTTTTGGCACCAGACCGCACACCACGGCGGCTAGGCTGAGGCATATCAGGAAAACCCTGCTGGCTCATTACGGGTGGCCGCTGGGGACGACGCAAGCCCTGTGCTGTTGGTAAGGTAGGCATCCTCAAACTATTTAACATTTTGTTGGTCTTATCTAATCCATTGTCTCTTCTTTTGCAGTACTCTTTATACTTGGGACAACCTCGGTAGTTCGAGACATGTGGGCCCCCGCAATTGGCGCACTTTGGCACGTCTTCCCGCTTCTTGAGGCAGTCTTTGGGGTCGTGCTTCTCCCCGCATTTGAGGCAGATGATTGCCCGGCTACAATAATTTTTGGTGTGCCCAAATTGCTGGCACTTATGGCACTGAGGCACTCCAGGAGACCGGATTGGCTTCTCAACTGTAATTTTTTGGCTACAGATTGCAGTAAGATCAAAGATGGTGTTGTTATTAGACTGAGGCTCCAACTCAACCTCAAATAAGTCCAGCGGCTCTTTTGTAAATCGCTTTAGTATTACAGCAATATGTCTAACTTTATGTCCAAGCTTGCCGAGCTGTTCACGCACCCAATCTGTGGGTGTGGAACGATGTAGGTGTCTGATAACCACCTTTATACCCCTGTCACTCCTTAGGCGAAACGTGTGATACTCCACGCCATGACCCTCGGAATCCTTATTATTAAGCATAGCCACTAAGGTCCTATGCCCTGTAATTGTGTGACACATAACCTTTAGGCATCCATTGCCAGTTGGCTTTGTGTCATATGTACCAGCGCCAATGGCGGCGTCAATACACTGTATCAGTGGGATGATCTCCCTGACA